>NC_058084.1:425273001-425578064 GCF_014858855.1 Bufo gargarizans
AAATGTTAATTTTATTTGGCTAATTAGAACTAGGCTTGCTTTTGTGCTTTGGATCATTTTCTTGCTGCATAGCTTAGATTGGGCTCACATTTGCTTTAGAGCCTCCATTAGAGGGGCCTCTGTTGCAGATTCTGCCAAGCCTTTTGTCTTAATCATTTGTTGTATATTCTTGACATTTTCTGGGTACAGGGCAACATTTTGGGATTTCACGTGCCATGCTTGATTTTTTTTATATGATATTCTGGTTGTACTTGCTTGGATATGATTTTCTACAGATTTCTACTTTTCAATCCCCAGCCCAGAGAGTTTAGTACTCCAGACCTGGGGGTACAACTAGTTATTGTTATGCATTATGTTTTTTACTGTGCTTCTGGTCATAGTTCCTAGCAAGGAATGGTTTGAAAAGATTGGCAGGAACAGGGTTAACCATCCTGTTCCTCCCATCTTGGTAGGAGTGGGTTGGACCTGCTCCCTGCCAAGAGATGGAGTTCCTTTCTAGACACAGAGAGGAGAGGAAGCAACCTTCTAAGCTCCTGCTCCTGTTACCTAATCTCCAGACAGAATTACTCCAAAAAGTCAAAGGTAAAACCTTGAGATTCCAGACAGCAGAGTGAACTGCTACATCAGCATCTACAGACACTGTTGCAAAGTGATGGACTACAGCCAAGCCACCCATCACCAAACAACCGCGAGGCCAGTATCATCTAAGTGCTGAATTGTCAAGAACCAATCTGCCTCCAGATTCCTCGCTAGTGCCAGAGAAGTTTTGCACTTGAAATCTACTGCTATTGAGTGTATTTGAAGTTCTATGTTGTACTTAGTAAAAAAGACTTTGTTACATTTAACTCTGGCCTCCTTCATCAGTTCTATAATTCCAATGCACCGATCCCCAGGGAGCAACAATCTGATTGAGAACACTGTGACACAGTACTTCATCAGGGCCCTACCACTCCTATTCTTTACACTGGCTCCTCGGGAGGTCACTGCAAGAGCGTTATCTGAAGAAGCTTGGTATGAATCTTGATAAACAACATGAGGAATGTTCATGTTACTCTTGGATAGTAGTGCTTTCTTCTTTGCTCATCTTGCATAAATGCCATTTTCCCCTTTAATTGTGAAGTCATTAACATTGACCTTAGTTAAAACTAAGTATGGTCTAGGAACTGGAAGAGCACATCCACACACTGGACATATACAATGCAGATTTTCCTATGCATTTCACACTAGTAGCAAAGTGGAAGAGACTTATACATATCCACACACTGCACACAAATCTGGGAACAATCCACAGTGTAAATGTCTATACATGCTGTGGATTTGTGCTGCAAATGTCATCCTTTATAATATCTAGGCAAAATCCACAGCAAATCAGCATCAAACTCCACATATAAGTTTTAGGAACAGACCAGGGCCTATTGTCTACCTAATCAACCACTGGGTGGAAATACCCCTTTTAGATCATATATCAATGGGATACAGTGATTTTTTATTTTATTTGAGTCAGATGACAAGAAGATGGTTGCCTAGTTAATAGGTGTAGTAGCTTTTACCATTGAAATTTTGGCAATGAAAGGCATCTCAAATACCATCACTGCTCAACCACCACTTCCTGCTTTTATCTATAGTCAAGCCCCAAAATAACTACTCAGGGACATAACAAAAAAAGGCTGGGCCCCAAAGTAAATTTTTAAATGTCCCTCCCCGAGCAACTTCCCCGCACCCTCCACAGCTAGTCAAGACCGCCCACACTCGCCATACAACCCCACCCATTTAGTAATGCAAAAACATGAAATAAAATGCTGCTAGTGCTGGACAGGAGGAGGAGACAAAAATGTACTTTACAGTATGCCTCCTGGACCCTTTATGCCACCTAATTTCACCACATGATAGTTATTAGAATACTCCCTTAGTGTCCCCACAAAATAGTTATGGCCCCTTAGTGCCTCCGCACAATAGAATGCTCCTTTAGTGTCTCCACACAGTAGTTATGCCCCTTAATCCCCCTTCATAGCAATACTGCTCTCTTAGTGACCACTTACAGTAGTCTTCCCCACTTAGTGCCGCCTTATAGTAGTGAAGCCCCTGTAGATAAAATAAAAGCAATACTTAGCCCCATTCCGCCAATGAATGGAGCACATCATGCTCTCCACAGCAGCAGGCACTATGCAGTGATGTCATCACACCTGCTGAGCTGAGCAGGAGAGCGAACAGGCTGGGGCATGATCTGTCACTGCATTGTGCCTGCTGCTACGGAGAGCACAGGCCAGGGAATGATTCCTGGGTCATAATGGATGACAGACACAGCAGTCAGACTCAGGCCCAAGTCCTGCTGCTATGTCTGTCGTCCATTACGGCCTGGGCCTAGCCTACCACTACACACATACACAGAAATCATTGCTTGTCCCTTAGTAGGTAGTTCGGACCCTGTATCTACCTCTTCTTCCAAGAGCTACTATTACTTGATCTAATTGAAGCCGAGTGATTATTAATACAGATCGGAAATAAGCATAAAGAAAGTGCTGTATATATATCCTGACACTTTACTTGTACAGTTTCAGATGTAAATTTTGGTAAATGTTACTAATTTGCAAACCCCAGAAAAGAATCTTTTTAAAAAGCTCAAACTGTAAAGGCATGAAATATTCATGATTTACTGAATTCTCCCATAAAATGTTTAAAACATGCTGCTAATCAGAATTTAAAATTCAAGTTAAAATCTCTTGACAAACTCAGCAATCAGAGAATCAGCTCTGTTTTTTCCCTCTGCATCTAAACTAAATAATGCTAATGACCCTGCATGTCTTGCCAGTGTTTCCGTATGACTTAGGGCTCAAAATGTAGTATGTTTAATAGATGACAAATGGGAAGTAGAGAAGAAAATCTGTTCATCTATATGTTTATTAACCCCTTCCCAGGGCAGCAATTGTTTTAGTTTTTTTTTTTTTACTCTCTGCCTTCCAAATGATCAAAAAAATAAAAAGTTATACATATTTTTTGGCCCCTCTAGGGGCTACATTTATACAGTCACAGAAAATAATGCACTATAATAATAGATGCAAGCATAACATATGGACTAAGGCCTCTTTCACACTTGCGTTGTCCGGATCCGGCGTGTACTCCACTTGCCGGAGCTACACGCCGGATCCGGAAAAACGCAAGTGTACTGAAAGCATTTGAAGACGGATCCGTCTTCAAAATGCTTTCAGTGTTACTATGGCAGCCAGGACGCTATTAAAGTCCTGGTTGCCATAGTAGGAGCGGGGAGCAGGGGAGCAGCATACTTACCGTCCGCGTGGCTCCCGGGGCGCTCCAGAGTGACGTCAGAGCGCCCCATGCGCATGGATGACGTGCCATGCGATCACGTCATCCATGTGCCTGGGGCGCCCTGACGTCACTCTGGAGCGCCCCAGGAGCCGCATGGACGGTAAGTATGCTGCTCCCCCGCTCCCCGCTACACTTTACCATTGAGAAAGAGCTAAACGTCGGATCCGGCAATGCGCTGAAACGACGTTTAGCTTAAGGCCGGATCCGGATCAATGCCTTTCAATGGGTATTGATTCTGGATCCGGCCTTGCGGCAAGTCTTCAGGATTTTTGGCCGGAGCAAAAAAGCGCAGCATGCTGCGGTATTTTCTCCGGCCAAAAAACGTTCCGTTCCGGAACTGAAGACATCCTGATGCATCCTGAACGGATTTCACTCCATTCAGAATGCATTAGGATAATCCTGATCAGGATTCTTCCGGCATAGAGCCCCAACGACGGAACTCTATGCCGGAAGACAAGAACGCAAGTGTGAAAGAGCCCTAAGCCCTCACTTTATTGATAAAATCTGAGACACTTGGTCAATACATTTTGATTAAAACACATCTAAGCCACCTACCAAGCGACAAGGTGGTCTCAGTTTAGGCGGCTCAGATGCTACAATTGCAATTGACCATGGCATATGAGGGGTTAAATGTCTATGATTAAAGTAGTCTCATATAATAGGCACACTGATGATGAATGTCTGCTGTGTAAGACAGCAGGCTCTAATGTGCTATGGTGATTGCTCAGCTCCTGAGTGGGCACCATCTTTATATACCCAACCTCTAACGTACATACATGTATGGCAGATATCGCAAAGCTGTTTAATATAGCTCTTGGTTTCCATGACAGAATTTCCATGACTAGAGATGGGCAAATTTCTTAAAATTCTTTAAAAAGTTTGATTCTGGTATGAAGTGATTCTACCCAAACCAAATATGCTCCAATGGCGCTGAAAATTGCCCCTCTGGTCTCCTAGGACTTATATTTTTTTCTGAAAAGACTCTAGGAAGATAGAGACAGAGAGATGTATGTATTGTATGTATATTTATACACACATTCTTGTACTTGATAGATTTTCCCTGCAGTCTATTATAGTTCCACATGGCAGTAACCCAGCATTCTCAGGACCCTGAATGGAAGATCTGCCTAGCTATGGCACTGTTTAAGAATGGTGAGTGGGACTAATCTTGATATATGTGGTATTTTGCTGTTTATTACAGTTACAGCTTTCCCAGAACACTGAAAGGCTTTGGATTTATGGCAGGGATTCATACACAGCTTCATCAGACTCTTGGCTAGCAAATCCATCTAGGTATTCTGCAATACTTAGAATTTACCAATTCATAAATAGGATGATCTGGCATTCTGCAATCTGGGAAAGCTGGAAAACAATCTCTGTGGGGTAGTAATAGGGACATATTGGTTATATAAAATACATGCAATGCTGCTCTGATACAATATGTGAATCTCTTATATGATACCAGGGCAACATAATCCGTTGTCACCAATGCAAGTCTACAGACTTTCCAGAACTCTGAATAGCAAGTTGGTCTAGCTATATGAAGGGATTTATCACTACATAGCTTGGCAAATTTGGATTTCAGCAGCCTGGGAAAACTGGGTAACAACCTCTGCAGAGATGTTATGGAGGCCAAACTTGGTACAAATATTCTGTATACACTATATCCATAATATAATATCAGGACAACCATAGGTATATACTATATATGTAGTTGAATGTACAGCATACATTACATGCTCCTGCTGAAAGGCAAATCTGCACAGTTCTGAAGGGAGGAATTGGGAGAAAATCACTGTACAACTGCGTAGATTAGCCATTCGGCTGTCTGTACTATGGCTGGTACTATGTATGTACTGCAGTAGGTAGTATTGGCACTGTGGCTGACACTGTTACGAAATCTATTTTGTACTAACTAGGAGATTCCTTCTAAGAAAATGGCCACTCTCACTGTTGTCATGCTGGCAGTCAGTGCCTGCAGCAGCCTTGCTTTTCCAGGCAGGCACAGGCGTCACTCTGCCCTCCTTGTATGAATTGGTAGACTATTGCTGCGAACAGTCCTTCAACACTGTGTTAGTTAATGCTTTCTACCTGCCCCTGTCCAGGTGCTGATTAAGTTGCTGAACAGTCTCCCTATTTAGTTGGGCCGTAGTCTGATCTTCTTGCCTGAGCTTTGAGGTTGTGTATTCTCTTGTCTGAATACCCATGTACCGTAATTTGCCTGTCTACTGATTCTGTTCCTTGCCACCTGCCCCAACCTTGGAACTGTGACCTAGGTTATGCACATACTTTGCTTACCTGGACCTTGGAATTGTTATTTGGAGTATGGAAGTAGTGAGCCTACCCAGACTTTGGACTGTGTTCAGACTAGGCTTTTTACCTGAGTCCTTGGTGCTTCGCACTGGTGTTTCTGACTCCCACGGTAAGCGGACTAGCTCGTTCCCTGAGGCAAAGTCTAGATTTCTATATACGCAGCATGTCCGGTAAAGAACCCTTTTAATGGGAACCGCCAAGTGAACAAACGTGCAACAGGTTGTGACGGTTCGGCTGATCCACAGCCTTTATCAAACACAATGTGCAATCTAAAAGTGCCTGTTTAAATACATTAAAACACACCCACTCACACAGGAGTGGCCAATAACACAGTGAATGAGGTGCTGATATCATCAGAGGTGCGTCCTCCAGTGCTCCTATAAAGTGTCTCGGTATACACCCACCATAGGTATACGATCCATTATCCCACATACCTTCAGGGCACACATGTTCCTTGGCGTTCCTGGGCCACTAGCGCGCATGTCAGGGAAGGAGGACTTACGTTACTACCTGTCTGACCAGAGATCACATGATCGCGAGCGACTCCGCCCTAGCGGTCATCGCAGTCCTGCCCCGTCATGTGCGCCGTTGTCAGGGACGCCTAAGAGCCGGTCCGCCTACCTCCACGTGATGAGAGTGCCCGCCTCACATCCCCACGTCATCAGCGTCAGCGGTCGGAACCTGAATCAAGCGGAACGGTAGTCGAAACTCACCGCCGCCCATATTGCATCCACTAGCACAATCAGGGACCATCCGGAGGAGTACAGGCAGAGGCTCCCCACATCCATGTCTCCAGCCGAAACCCGGCCTGGGTGACACACTAGCCCCGCCCCTCTATCGTCCAACCAGTCCTGTGTTGCCAGAGACGCATTCAGGATCCAACAACGCCCACAGCCGTGACGTGTAGCGGGAGACACCCACACTCACGCAGGGGTACAGGCAGGAGCAAGCCCCATAATCCTACAGTGTGCCATGATCCAATGTGGGTTAGGAACAAGTGTAAATGTGAATTAATAAAAAACAAAATACAATTAAAAAAAAACACCATACAGAGAACCAGTTCAAAGGTCAGTCGGAACACTTACACATTTGTTACAGAGAAGTCAACATTCATTCCAAATGGCTGGAGTGCTCTCATCTCAAATATCCATTTAAGTTATTTTTTACGTAGAATCCGATCCTTGTCCCCCCCCCCCCCCACCTTTCAGAGGGCCGACAGAGTCAATGATTCTAAACCTGAGTTGGTTGACCGAGTGTCCACGTTCCAGGAAATGCTTCGCCACTGGTTTGTCAATCTGGGCCCTGCGAATATTGCTCTTGTGGGAGTTAATACGCTCCGTGGCTTCCATTGTGGTCACCCAGGCCGGGTTTCGGCTGGAGAAATGGATGTGGGGAGCCTCTGCCTGTACTCCTCCGGATGGTCCCTGATTGTGCCAGTGGATGCAATATGGGCGGCGGTGAGTTTTGACTACCGTTCTGCTTGATTCAGGTTCCGACTGCTGACGCTGATGACGTGGGGATGTGAGGCGGGCACTCTCATCACGTGGAGGTAGGCGGACCGGCTCTTAGGCATCCCTGACAACAGCGCACATGACGGGGCAGGACTGCGATGACGCGCTGATCGCTAGGGCGGAGTCGCTCGTGATCATGTGATCTCTGGTCAGACAGGTAGTGACGTAAGTCCTCCTTCCCTGACATGCATGCTAGTGGCCCAGGAACGCCGAGGAACATGTGTGCCCTGAAGGTATGTGGGATAATGGATCGTATACCTATGGTGGGTGTACACCAAAACACTTTATAGGAGCATTGGAGGACGCACCTCTGATGATATCAGCACCTCATTCACTGTGTTATTGGCCACTCCTGTGTGAGTGGGTGTGTTTTAATGTATTTAAACAGGCACTTTTAGATTGCACATTGTGTTTGATAAAGGCTGTGGATCAGCTGAAACTTCACAAGTTCCCAACCTGTTGCACGTTTGTTCACTTGGCGGTTCCCATTAAAAGGGTTCTTTAGCGGACATGCTGCCTCCATCTTTCTTCTTAGGACTTTACGTAGGAGCCCTGACAAATCTTGGACTCCAGGTAGGCTGCTGCGTACCGGACGACCTCAAGATCTGGTGAGTGCGATTCCACAAATATTTTTTGTTAGATTTCTATATAGGCATTAAAGAGTAAATACCAAGGAACCTCCAGGACAACACCCATAGATTTTGCCCAAAGTCAAACTGATTAGTTGGCACAGTGGGTCCACACCCATTGCTTGTTACAATAAGCTCAGGCCATAGACCTCGCTGGCCCATCCCCAGTGGACTTATCAGAACTTCTCCAAGAGATCGACCAGCAACTTACAAGTCAGAAACAGATATTGTCCTATGTTCATGACATATCTACCTGTCTGGCTGCTGCTTCTAATCCTCAAGTTGTACTCCCCGGTTGTCTCCTCCTCCTATGATGGCGATGTGCCGTCTTGCTGAGGTTTCATAAACATATGCACCATACACTTTGAATTATTATTGCATCAGTTCGAGTCTGAATGGGCCAAAATGGCCTTTTTTATGTCTGATTTGGGTGGGAGGCCCTAGCATGGGCAAACCCTTTTTTGGGGGAGAAAAATTTACCTATTACCAGTAATTTGCAACTGTTCCTGGAATGTTTTTGGAAAGTTTTGAGGGGCCTGGACATGCTTCTTCTGCAGCCTCCTCACTTTTATGCTTTACTTTAGGCCAATATGCTATTAAATTCTGAACTTTGGTGTCTGAGTTGGCCTGGAAAAATGAAGGATTGGTTGAAGCCTTCTGAGATGGGCTCTCTGGCAGAATAAAGGATGAGTTGGCTGGCCGGACATACCTGCCTGGATGCTCTGGTAATCATGGTGGTTTTGTGAGCGTACCCAGGAGATAGTACAGGAGAGAAGACAAATAACTCCTCCTTCTGTGTCCATATCTGAACCCTTGCTGGTGGTTAAAGAAAGGCTGTCCAAGGAGGAGCGTATCACATATTTACTAATGGGCTGTGTTTGTATTGTGGAGGCAATGGTCATTTTGCTCGCTTTTGTTACCAGAAGCAGGATAACCTACTGAGCCTTGGGTCTGTTGGAGAGGTGGCTAACTGTTATTGCCCTTGACTTTGTCTTCTGGAGGTACCCAGTTCAGCGTGTCGGCATTCCTTGATTCTGGTTCGGCTGGTAACTTTCTGCAGCAGGCTGTGGTGCATCAGTACTGGATACCAGTGCAACACCTCAAAAGGTGGTGATGTCCGTCAATGGGAGGGCTGTGTCAGAGTCCGCGTAATTCGTCACTGAACCCTTGGAGCTGCAAGTTGGAGTACGTACTTCTTTCTGAGAAGATATCTCTTATGGTAATTCCTAAACAGACAAGTTCTCTTCTGTTGGTGCTGCCATAGCTCTGTATGCATCATCAACTCCTGGACTGGAATTCCCATCAAATGCTTCATTGGGGATCACCCTGCCATGACAAATGCCTTACTTCAGTTCAGCCTGCATGTTTTCCATCTGTACTACCAAATTTGGAAGGCTTGCTAGCTGCCTACCACCAGTTTGCTGATGTGTTTGACAAGGAGACAAAGATCTTGTTGAACTTGTTCCAGGAACTACTCCCCCTAGAACTTGTGTCCATCCATTGTCGGCACCTGAGAGCCCAGCAATGTTTTAATACTTTAATTTGAACCTGGAGTATTCATGTCTGTCTGGAGCCTGGTTTTTCTTCGCAAAAAAAATAAAGATGGATCCCTCTAACCCTGCATTGATAATTGAGGATTTAACAAGATCACTGTCAAAATTCGATCTCCCTTATCGATAATCTGTGAACTATCTGATCGTCTGCAGGGAGCCAGAGTTTTTTCCAAGCTGGATTTGTGAGGCATCTACAGTTTGATATGGATCCAGGACCGCGATGAGTGGAAGTTCCCCTTTATTATGAGGGATAACCATTATCAATACTTGGTCATGCCTTTTGAGTGGCAGGGGAAATATTTGAATTCGCGATTTTTCGTGAATATTCTTCATATATTCGTGAAATTGAGAATTTGCGATTACTTTCTTGATTGCAAAAATTGGCAATGTAATATTCGCGTAATGCGCACGCAATACAGGCGTGGGTCACTTTTGCTACATTTTCCAAGCTGCTAGAAGTTTCCTGAGACTGGAGAAAATGGTTGGCATGGCAGAACATTAAAAATGGCTTTATATGCAGATAAAGTGCTCCAATATATTCGCGATTGCACTAATCGGCACTAATGATGCAAATATTTTGGCGCAATACGTGAAACTTCACATTTTAGCAGGTCTGCATGTATGTATGGACAGCTAAACCTAACACATTAACTAACACCCTGCACGGCAACAGCTACACTATATCAGGATATAACCTACACTGACTATCTCCTACTAACTATCTGTATTATATATATATATATATATATATATATATATATATATACTATCTAACTATCTATCTAATGTAGTGTGGAAAGCACAGAGCACAGCAATGACACTGCTCTCTCTCTCAGAACTTAAAAAAAAACTGTAGAAAATGGCTGCTGGGGAGGTTCTTATATAGTAAGGGGTAGGCAACTTTCCTATTGGTTGCTAGGGATGTTGCTAAGCTCAGACAAAGACATTGCAGCCTTCTCATTGGCCCACAAGCAAGAAGCAGGGAGGGATCATGGGTTCAGATGAGAAAAAATCTAGAATATTAAAAAATACAAATATATATGACTATATTCAAAATATTTGCAAATTCTCGAAGTGCTGATATTCGCTGTAATGGACCGTTTCAGCAGACAAGGGGTTAAAATCCATTTAGGCGATATGCCCCTTTCTGAGAGACAGGCACAGCTACTGCAGAACACCAACCTCCCGAACTGGATACAAAATAGCACTCCAAACTGGAACCTCGCAAATAGCTGCCGGCAGACGAACAGGAAAAGCATACAATCGGCTTACACTCCTGGCAATCAGTCTCCAACAGCATACAGGGAATCCCCCCAAGAACGAGACAAGGCTCCGTGTTAAGGGTCAAGCAGTGCTCTGACTGTACTTCAGGTACAGCCCCTTTTATTCATAAAAAACAAACATAGTACTGCCCACAGGGTTTTGAAATCCAACCAATCAATATCTTACAACACACACAATGCAAGTACAGCAACCAATCGTTCCCGCCCCCTAGAGGACCAGAAGGGAGACTGTGACACAGAACAGATACAACACATCCCCACAATGCATCATGGTTTCCTCCTCTCTGTCCCAGAGACAACCGAAGGCAATCCAATTATCTCTCAGGACAAAGGGAGATCACCAATACACATGTGGAGACAACAGGACAGACATCACCATTTAAACACACAATGGCACACCCCCACAGCAAACACAGACATTTAACATATCCCCAGATAGCTCAAGTCTGAGTGCATATCATTAGGTGAATGGCACTCAGAATACACGAATACAATAATATTAGCTATCTGGGTACCCCCACATAACATACAATTTAACCAAATGCATAATAACATAAAATACAATTCTACAGACAGATTTAAGCTGTGCGGCCGGTCTGTCTTCTCCTTTAAAGTTACTATGGGCCATAATCCTGAGGCAAGAGGCCTTCAAACAGCCCCCTCCAAAACACCGTGGCGAGGTTGGTTTCGCCACATTCGCGATTCGAATATTCGCACCCAACACTACTTTTGAGCTCAGCAATGCACCAGCAGTCTTCTAGGAGTTTGTGAATGGCATTTTCTAAGACCTCCTGTACACCTGTGTAATTGTTTATCTGGATGACATCCTGATTCATTCTCCAAACTTATCTACCCATTGCAGGCATGTACGTATTGAATTGGCCTCAACTCATGGGCCTGCGACCTATACAGTGCTTTCTGGACTATGAACTATTACAGGCAGTTCATTCCTCATTTCTCCACTCTGAATGCACCTACTGTATCTCTGCCCAGGAAAGGAATGAATCCCAAGATATGGACTATCGAGGCTGAATATGCTTTTTAAACCCTCAGACAGACATTCGCAAAACCTCCAGCACTCTAAAGGCATTCCATTATGCATTCCGTCATTGAATTGCATTATGATCCGTGGTAACGGGATTCATGATGCAATTCACCATATTCCCGAACTCGAACTTCAAAACTTGAAGTTCGCTCATCCCTACTCATAGCATGAAATGATAGTCTGAGCTCTGACAATGGTCTCCACTCAGACAATAGGAAAAAGTCTCAAACTAAAGCTGCATTTACACAAGCCAATAATCGTCTAGATGATGAGGAACAGCCGTTCCTGTAAACGGTCATTCCCGATAATCTGCCCATGTAAATGTGCCGCCAATCACCCTATGAATGAGCAAAATGCTCTTTTATTGGGTGATCCTGTTCATGCAGGCACCACTAATCATAGTTTATGGGCAGCAGATCGTGTGGTCTAAACAGTGATCTGCTGCTCAGAAACCATAAATCTATATGGGGACAAGGGATAAAAATAGCGATCCCTCATCTTCATACAGTGAAGAAGATTGTTGCATGTAAATGCAACAGTCTCCTTCACTAAAGGAGGAGCCGACTGTTGGGAAGAAACGCTTCCTTCCCGACAATAGGCTGCAGAATCGTCCTGTTTAAATCCACATTAAGCTTCTAATGTGTCAAGTAAATAAAAGCATTTGTGATTTTTGATTCTAAAGTTTAGGAAGTGGTGAAATGTTGTTTAGGAGGATTTTTTTCTTTATTAAATTGGTAATGCAGAATAGGAATACCTCCCAACTTTTGAAAAAGGCAAGGAGGGATGACAGAAGCAGCCTACAGTGGCATTTTGTTCACTAAGCCATGCCTGTAACTCCACCCAATTTCTGTCTATACAATCCTGGCCCAATGCTGCCCAGTCCCCCTTGTGCCCCGACCAATAAATTATTATGACCTCTTAGTCTCCCAACACAGTAGTTATGTCCCCTTAGTGCCCCCACAAAGTGGTTATACCCACTTAGCTCCCACACAGTAATTGTGCACCCTTAGTACCCCCACACAGTAGTTATGCCCTCTTAGTGCCCCCACATTGTAGTTATACAAACTTAGTGTCCCCTACAAAGTAGTTATAGCTCCTTAGGGCCCCCATATAGTAATTATCCCACCTTAGTGCCCACACACAGCATTTATGCCCCTACACAGTAGTTTTGGCCCCACATGGTAGAAGGCCCTCATAGTGCTCCTACACAGTAAAATTCCCCCATAGTGCACCTACAGAATAAAACACTTTGTTAGTGTCCCTACACATTAAATGCCCCTTTAATTCTCCCAGTAACACAACCCCCTGGTGCACCCACACAGTAGTGCTGACCTCTTTATATCCCCCTTACAAGAATGTTGTCCCCTTTAGTGTTAGTAAAATTAATAGTTACCTAGCCAGTTCCCATGATGTAAAACATCCTGCTGTTCCCATCATCAGGCACTATGCAGTAACGTCATCAAACCTGCTGAGCTGGGCATGAGAAGGCACAGGCAGATTCCCCAGCTGGAGAATGATCCTCGGCCTGTGTGCTCTCTATTCTCTATCTCAACAGGCGCGATGATATAAACTCATTGTGCTTGCTTCTAGGGAAAGCACAGGCTTGTGAATGGTGCAGGGAACTGACGGCTCCCTGCTTGACCAGTGCTTGATAGTATCTGCGTCCTCAGGATGGAGATACAGTTGAAATCGGGACATGCTTCAACGGTTCCTGACAGCCCCTGACATGTCTTACTGTCCTGCCAGGTCAAGGATATTTGTGAGATACAGAATGCTGATGTATAGAGCACTTGGCACTTCATTCCTCAAACATATGCAACTTTATGACTATGTACTTATATATGTTTCTCTGTACAATCATATAAGGCTACACATTTTGATTTTAAACTTTATATAGCAGGTTAAAAACAGAGATCATTTTCATTTTTGCATTTTAGATTTTTCCTTCAAATCTTCCAAGAGCCATAACTTTTTAAATGTTCTATTCACATAGCATTATGAGAACTTATGAAAAAAAAATAGTTTAATTTACCATATCTTCTATAGGAAAAGGGGAACAAATCTGTGAGGTGAAATAGAAAACTCACAATTCTATTTTGTTTTGTTTTTCACCTAAATTGCTTATCCTAACACCCAGTAAATACCAATGCCGACATAGGGAAATAGTACACAGCATCTAATATAGAAAAAAGCAAATTATAATTATAACTCTTGCAAAGCCATGAAATTTGGTATGGTTTGCTACGGTTAGGAAAGTGATAACAGATTAGCAAGAAATAATTATATATTCAGTTTAGCATTTTCACTTCCTATTAACCTGCTACAATGGACATTGACCTTCTTATCACCGACAATGCAGACTGCAACTGCTTGAGATTAACTGACCGAAGCTAAGCGACCGTGCACTGTGTAAATAATGCCCCTAAAATTCCATGCAAGTTTTTAATAAAAATAATAGTTATAAACCTTTTCACCAGTAAAATGGCAAAAATGTCATTTGAATTTCCTCCTTTTATTATACTCACTCCAGCAAGTTTTGTGTCTTTTGCATATTGTCTATTTCAGGCAACTGCCAGTAAGTGTAGTGGTCTCCAATCTATGGCTCTCTAGCTGTTGTGGAACTACAATTCTTAGCTGCAAGCTACTACCATTTCATCATTGTGATCTTCTAAACAACTTTTCTTTAAATTGGTATCTTCTGAGATATTAATCTGTCTGAGAACTAATGTAATACATAACTGCAGACCAAACCTCTTAAACAAATAAAGTCCAGATCCCCATAAACTAATAGACAATAGTCCACACTCCATAGGAAACAATAAAGACCACAGATCAGACCCTTTGAACAAATACAAATTATACATCAGACCCCCAAATTAATACAGACCACAGGCTTCCTACACTAATTCAGACATTTTCAGACCAATTAAATACAGCCCCCGTCCCCCTAAATCATTATAGACTGCAGAGCCTACTTTTTATCTGCCTCGGTAGTGGAGCTCACCATGTGGTGAGCACAGAGACTTAGCCAGTAGAGTTTAGCGGACACCTGGATGTTCGGGTTTGACGGGTTCGGTCGAATTTCGGAAAAAAGTTTGAGTTCGGGACCCGAACTTGAACCCGAACCCCATTGAAGTCAATGGGGACCCGAACTTTTGAGCACTAAAATGGCTGTAAAAATGTCATGGAAAGGGCTAGAGGGCTGCAAATGGCATCAAAATGTGGTTAAGAGCATGGCAAGTGCTCTGCAAACAAATGTGGATAGGAAAATGACTTTAAATAACATAAAATACTTAAAAATAAAACATAATAATCTTGATCTAGGAGGACCAGGTCCATATAGAGTAGGAGGTTGAGGAGGCGGTGGATGTGGCGATGTAGGTGGAAGCGGTGATGGAGGAGGAGGAGGCAGCCTACACTGGTTTTTGGTTTTACATTTTATTTTTAAAATTGGGGTACACCCCAAAACATTGGGAAATATAACCTGTGATAACCCCCTCCAGTCATGCTAAACACACGTTCAGACAATACACTGGCTGCAGGGCAGGCCAGTACCTCCAAGGAGTAAAGGGCAAGCTCAGGCCATGTGCCCAATTTGGAGACTCAGAAGTTGTAGGGGCTGACCCCTGTCAGTCAGTTCGTGTAGGTGTGTGCACACTTACTGCCCCACCATGTCGCACGTCCCTGTGATGTTTTCAATCTAATTTGATATCTGCTCTATCAACTTTTGATGTTCTTTTATGCGACTACCATGGCGATCACGGGTGGCGGGGAATTAGGGTTCCAGGCCAGAGAGGGAGCGTGAGAAAGAGAGACCACATCCAAGGGAGGATTCATTTTTTCAAATTTAAAATTAGAGTTGAAATGTGGGAAAAATTATTAAAGCATAAAAGTGTGCCAACTTTTCAAAGTTTAAGCATTGAATGAAAGAATGTGGTGTGCATTAATTACTTAATAATTTATAAAATTTTATTCCCTGTCACCTATGCATAGCAGGTGTTTATTCACGTCAAAAATTGTATAATGTCAACCCAAGAATGTAACAGAAAAATTATTGAAATTTATTAAGCTGTCAACTAGGTAGAGGAGGGGTATATTACACCCCAAAATTTGTGAATTTCACCCAAAAATGTAACTGACAATTTTTTAATTATTTTTTTACCTTTCCACTAGGTATAGCAGTGGTACTATACATACCAAATTTGGTAAATTTCACCCTACAATGTAAATGACTATTTTTTTTTTAACCTGTTTACTCGGTATAGCAGTGGTACTATGCACCAAAAAATTTGTGAATTTCACCTGAAAATGTAAATGACAAAGTAGTAAAATGATACAAAATAAAACGCGTAAAAATCGTTAATTTCTAACGATAATTTGTTTTCCCTTAGTCCTAACAGCAGCACAGACGGGGGTTAACTGCCCCCCGTGGACTGGTAGGACCGGCGGAATTTTAATGAGCCCAAAGATTAAACCAATAAAAGAACTCCAGCTCCCTTAAAGGGAGGGGTTCATCCCCCAGCCCACCGTGTATGTTACAAGAAAAAAAGTACTTTAGGGCGGGAAATTTGTGTGCTGCTGTTAGGACTAAGGGAAAACAAATTATCGTTAGAAATTAACGATTCCCTTACGTCCTACCAGCAGCACAGATGGGGAGATAGCAAGAAGAATCCCCTAGGGAGGGTCCTCATGCTCGGCAGAAGTAAGGACTGTCTGCCCAAAGGCCGAGAACTCCGATATCCTAGCATCGATCCTATAATGGGAGATGAAGGTAGACTCAGAGCTCCAGGAGGCTGCCTTACAGATCAACTCTAGGGGGAGAAGACTTCTTTCCGCAACAGAGGTAGCTACGGCCCTTGTAGAATGGGCCCTCACAAACTCCGGAGGATCTAAGGCTTGGGAAATAAAGGCTTCCCTAATGGCCTCCTTAACCCAGCGACTAATAGTCGTCTTAGACGCTTTCCGGCCTTTTGACTTACCGGCAAACAGGATAAAGAGATTTTCATCCAACCTGAATTCTTTAGATCTATCCACATAGATCTGAAGGCATCTAGCTATGTCCAGTGGATGTCGAACTGGAGCATCAGAGGAGGAGGCAGAGAGCAATACAGGTAGAGAGACTACCTGATTAATATTTTGGAAGGTAGAAACCTTAGGTCTAAAGTAAGGTAGAAATTTCAGAAGGACCCTGTCTTGTAGAAACATGGTATAAGGGTAAGATGCGGAGAAAGCTTGAAGCTCCGAGACTCTTTTGGCCGAAGTTATGGCCAGAAGAAAAACCATCTTAAGAGTTAAAAGTTTAAAACTTGCCTCCTCCAAGGGTTCAAAGGGGGGAGATGCTAGCCCCTTAAGAACAACTGACAAATCCCATTGAGGAACGGGTCTCAGTATTGTAGGCTTCAATCTTTCCGCTCCTTTAAGGAAGCTCTTGATGAGCGGGTCCCGAGAATATGGTCTGTTAAGACAGGCCGAGATGGCAAAAACTTGGACCTTCAGGGTAGAAGGGGAGAGACCTCTGTCTATCCCATCCTGGAGGAACTGTAAGATCGCTGAGAGGGGCGGATCTGCGGACGCCACCTGGTTGGAGCTACACCAAGAGGCGAAGATCCTCATAATCCGAGAGTAGGCCTTTCTGGTAGACTCTGCTCTGGAATGCGATAAAGTTCTCAGGACCGACTCAGAGAGCCCTTCCACTCTGGGAAGGGACTGGTCAACCTCCAGGCTGTCAGGTTGAATCTGTGCAGATCTGGGCAGAGATGCGTGTCCCACGACACCAGGGTCTGCTCCGGGGGGAGTCTCCAATATTGTCCCCGACTCATCTGAATGAGCTGGGTAAACCAGGATCTCCTGGGCCAGAACGGTATGATGGCTATTACCGAGGCCTGATCCTGACGGATTTTCATCAATACCCTCGGGATCATGGAAAAAGGAGGGAAGATGTACGCCAGCCTGAACCTCCACGGTATTGTCAGAGCATCTATCGCCAGGGGGTTGTCCTCCCTGTAAAGGGAACAGAACCTCTGTACCTTGGCGTTGAACTTGGTTGCCATGAGATCCACCTCTGGCATCCCCCACCTGAGGATTAACTGTTTGAAGATCTCCGGATGTAATGACCATTCCATGGTCGGTAGGCCACGACTTAGGCGGTCCGCGATGACATTGAGAGAGCCTTTGATGTGAGTGGCGGATAGATGGGATAGGTTCAGCTCTGCCCACCGAAGAATTACCCCAATCTCTAAGAGAAGGGGTACGGATCTTGTGCCCCCTTGCTTGTTTATATAAAGCACGGCCGTCATGTTGTCTGACTGGACTTTCACTGCTTTGCCCCGAATTTGAGGGGCGAAGTGAAGGAGGGCTAGCCGGATAGCACGCATCTCGCAGAGATTTGAGGAAAGATGCCGCTCCTGAGGAGACCAGGACCCCCGAACTGGGGACCCGTCTAGATGAGCGCCCCAGCCTACAAGGGACGCGTCCGTGGTCAATATGAGCCAAGCTGGTTGGGTCATAGACCTCCCTTCTGGTAGATGAAACCACCATCTGAGGGAATTCCGGGATTGATTGGATAGGGAGCACAGGGAATCTAGCCCCCTGGGGCTGCCGTTCCACTTGCTTAAGACCTCCGATTGAAGGGGTCGGAGGTGCCATAAAGCCCAAGGGACTGCATCCGCAGCCGCTGACATGAGCCCCACCATCTTCATGAGGGTCCGTATGGAGACTCGTCGTGGTACGTAAAGGAACCTTGCTAGGTCCTGAATCCGCATTTTTCTTTCTGGTGTCAACCGGAGGGACATCTGTAAAGAGTCGACTATGAATCCTAGATAGTGGATAGAAGTCGAAGGGCTCACGTTCAACTTCGACCAGTTGACCATCCAGCCTAGGCGGAGCAGAAAGGATATTGCGACATGAAGTTGGTGGGAAAGTAGAGGGACTGAAGAGGCTAGAAGAAGCCAGTCGTCCAGGTAAGGGACAATGGTCAGACCTTGGAGTCTCAATGCTGCCACTACCGATACTACCACCTTGGTGAAGATCAGGGGGGCAGAAGAGATTCCGAAGGGAAGGGCGGCAAACTGGAAATGTTTGCACACACCTGATATCTGGACCGCGATCCTGAGAAACTTCCGGGAGGAAGGGTGGATCGGGATGTGGAGGTAAGCGTCTTTGAGGTCCAGAGTAGCCATCACATCCCCAGGGTTGAGGAGGTGGCTGACTGACCTTATGGTTTCCATGCGGAACCTGGTCCTTTTTATGAAACGATTGAGAAATCTCAAATCTATAATCATCCAAAGATCTCCCGTTTTTTTGGGTACCAGAAATACCGGGGAATAAATCCCTGAACCCCTCTCCCCTGCCGGTACCTCCTCCAGGGCTCCCTTGGAAAGGTAGTCTTGGATATAGGCTTCCAAGACCCTCTGCCTGGTTGGCAAAAAACTGCGTGTAGCAATGAATCTTCCTGGGGGGGGGGGGAAATAAGGTCTATTAGATAGCCGGTGGTTACTATATTTTGGACCCAGGGGTCTCGAATTTCCTGGGCCCACACGTGACTGAAAAAGAAAAGACGCCCCCCCACAGGGAGGTGGGGGAGGGGTACGGGATAGTCGAGAGGCGTAACGGTAGGGACAGCAGGGTCTATCCAAGAGCCTCTGAGAGGCCCATAGTCAGGAGGGCTTTGCCTCCCTGGGTTTGCGGGAACGCCTGGAAAATTTTCTAGGCGGTCCCCCCCAATCCTTACGTCCCTGCTGTCCTGATCGACCTCCGCGGGCTTGTCTTCCCCTGCCTCGAAAGGACTGCTGGGGAAGGCTCTTCCCCTTCTTGTCTGATAGACCCTCCATAATAGTGTCTAGCTCAGACCCGAAAAGACGGCTAGGTTCAAAGGGGAGCCCACAGAGGTTATATTTGGATGCGTTATCCGCATTCCAAGGCTTGAGCCACAGAGGTCTCCTGGCGGCAGACACCAAAGCCATAGTCTTGGCCGCCAATTTTAATTGGAGTTGGGCTGTGTCACAGAGGAAATCCACCGCTAAGTTGACGGACTTGAAGGCAGCAAGAATATCGTCCCGAGAGACACTCTGGTCAACATCAGTCTGAATTTGGTTCAGCTTGGATCTGAGGAAGGAGGAGACCTCTGTGGCAGCAATAGAGGTCGAGGCCGAGGCTGCGGCCGCTGAGTAACCTCTCCTGAGGGTGCACTCTGCCCTCCTATCTAGAGGGTCCTGCAGGCTAGACCCATCGTCTGCAGGAACCAGAGTGCGCCTGGACAACTTGGCAATCGCCATGTCCACCTTAGGAATGGAACCCCATGATTCCACTAAGGGTATAGCCATAGGAAACATAAGCTTAAACTTCTGGGCCTTTCTCAGGCTTTTTCCACTCCATGCGCATCACGGAGAGAAGGGTCTCATCTGCCTTAAAGACCCGCTGGGTCCGGCAGGCGGGATCGGAAGACTCCCCGACGTCAACATCATGGTCCCCCGACCTGATGGACCTTAGAAGCTTCTGGGTCTTTTCCGGTGGAAAGAATCCAGAAGACGTCTCTTCCTCATCCGAGGAAGATGACCCCACAGAAAGGGGCATAGGCCTATCGGTGGGGAGGTGCACCTCCATTGGTGTTTGGGAGGGAACAGGTAGTCTCTCATTAAGGAGACTTACGACCCCTTTAATGGAGTCGTCGACATAAGTCTTAGCCCACTGGTACATGTCCTGCATGGAAGGCTCAGTAGCAGTGGCGGAACGACAGCTGTTGCATCTGGAAAATGGGCAGCTGTCCTCAAGAGGCGTATTGCAGTCATAGCAAGCCAGGTGTCTCCTCTTGGTGGCTGATTTCCGAAGCTGATCGGGCTCTCTGGGAGAGGCCATAGCTAAAAAGGGAACAAAAAGGAGAGGAATTTAAAGCATCATTAAATGGAAAATAAGAAAAAACCCCTCCAGTGTTCTAAGCACGAACCAGAGGAGAGAACAAGATAGCTGAGCAAAAGAGAAAGAGCAGTCTGAAGGCAATGTCTCACAAATCAGGAGACTCTGGAGCTAGCTTGTTAAAGCAGCGCAACCAGAGACCGACTGAGGGAATCAGGGAGCTTAAATAGGATAGCTCCGCCCAGGGGAGTGGCAAAGTCAAGGCTAAAATCCTCCCCCTAAGCACAGCTACAAACAAACTCCCTTTGGAAAGAAAAGGGGGGAAAAAAAGGCATAAGCCTGTAAGGAAAATGTCCCCACATAACGCTCATCCCTGCTGCGCCAGAAAAAAGAAAAAGAACGGCCGGATAAACCCGGCCGGCCGACGCCGAGGAAACCGGAAGTGACGCCGAGGCAAGGGCCGCGTCACTTCCGGTCATGGCGGCACCCAGCAACAGGAGCGCTGCCGGCTATCGCAGGGGAGTGGGAGGACCTGTGAGCACGGAAAACACATGCTACAAGGAGCGCAATATAAGCGCACGCAGATAAGTAAAAGAGGGACCGAGACTAAGTCAGCATGGTCCCAAAACCCCTGTCTAATAATAAACCAGGGGAAAAAAGAGAGAACTCGCCAGTCCACCTGTCCGCGAGGACAGAAAAAAACACGGTGGGCTGGGGGATGAACCCCTCCCTTTAAGGGAGCTGGAGTTCTTTTATTGGTTTAATCTTTGGGCTCATTAAAATTCCGCCGGTCCTACCAGTCCACGGGGGGCAGTTAACCCCCATCTGTGCTGCTGGTAGGACGTAAGGGAAAATGGATTTATGAGGTTGAGTTCCATATGGAGTAGGAGTTTGAGGTGGCGGTGGACTTAGCGGAGTAGGTGGAGGAGGATGAGATAGCCAACACAGGTTTTTGGTTTTAATTTCATTTTGTAAAATGAAGGTACACACCAAAGGAGTGTGAAATATCCAAAATACAAACATGAGAAATTGTGCTGCAGTATAACAATGGCTGCTTAGTGCCGGTATACATGTCTATTCTGCACAAGGTACGGACAAGTCCTGAAGGATCCATGCCTGGTTAATTTTAATGAATGTGAGCTTGTCCATATTGGCTGTGGACAGGTGGCTGCGCTTGTCTGTGATGACGCCCCCTGCCGTCCTAAACACACGTTCAGATAATACACTGGCAGGCCAGCACCTCCAAGGCGTAAAGGGCAAGCTCAGGCCATGTGCCCAATTTGGAGACCCAGAAGTTGAAGGGGGCAGACCCGTCATTCAGTACGTGTAGGCGTGTGCACACATACTGCTCCACCATGTTGGCGAAATGCTGCCTCCTGCTAAGACGTTCCATATCAGCTGGTAGTGCTGGTTGTTATGGCGTGCTGATAAAGCTTTTCCACATTTCGGCCATGCTAACCCTGCCTTCTGAGGTGCTGGTGGTGCCCCAGCTACATTGGCGACCTCTTCCTTATCCTCTGCCTTCGCCTTGTGCTTCCACTGTGCTCCCGCTGTCAGGTGGGAATGCCATCAGCAGCGTGTCTACCAGCGTGCGCTTGTACTCGCGCATCTTACAATCACGCTCCAGTGAGTGAATTAAGGACAGTATGATGTCCTTGTAACGGGGATCCAGCAGCGTGGCCACCCAAGTTAGATTGTGGGCAACTCGGTGGAGACACTGCAGCATGTAATCGCTCGTGTGCCAGGCTGCCCAGAGGCAACGAAAAGCTGTCCTCTGTGTGGGAGGTGTATCGTCTGTGTCCTCTGTATCCCCCCATCCATGCACCAGTGATGGCCATGAGCTAGTCTGGGTGCCACTCTGCTGTGAACATGGTTCCACCTCCTCCATCTCCTCCTCCTCATCCTCCACCTCGTCATCCTCCAAAACTGTGCCCTGGCTGGACAATTGTGTACCTTGGGTTTGTGGGTCTAGGAACCCACCCTCGGAGCCACTTGGGAATGACTGGCCGGAAACCCTACAAAATGATCCTTCTTCCTCCTCCTCCTGTGCCACATCCTCTTCCATCATCGTCAGGAGCCTTTTTTTTTTTTAACGGAGGCATAGAAGTGGGATAGTAATGCTGAGAACGGCATTATTGGCACTGGCCATGTTGGTGGAGTACTCGAAACAGCGCAACAAGGAACACAGGTCTCGCATGGAAGCCCAGTCATTTGTGGTGAAGTGGTGCAGTTACTCCGAGCGACTCACCCGTGTGTGCTGCAGCTGAAACTCCACTATCGCCTGCTGGTGCTCGCACAGTCTGGCCAGCATGTGCAAGGTGGAGTTCTACCTTGTGGGCACGTCGCATATGAGGCGGTGAGCGGGAAGGCCGAAGTTGCGCTGCAGCGCTGACAGGCGAGCAGCAGCAGGGTGAGAACGCCGAAAGCGCGCACAGACGGCCCGCACTTTTTGTAGCAGTTCTGACATGTCGGGGTAATTTTTAAGGAATTTCTGCACCACCAAATTCAGCACATGTGCCAGGCAAGGGATGTGCGTCAAACCGGCTAGCCCCAGAGCTGCTACGAGATTTCGCCCATTATCGCACACCACCAGGCCAGGCTTGAGGCTGACTGGCACAAACCACTCATCGGTCTGTTGTTCCATGCCCGTCCACAGCTCCTGCGCGGTGTGGGGTTTGTCCCCCAAACAGATAAGTTTTAAAACTGCCTGCTGTTGTTTACCCCTGGCTGTGCTGAAGTTTTTGGTGAAGGTGTTACGCTGACCGGATGAGGAGCGGGTCGAGGATGAGGAAGCAGAGTAGGAGGAGGAAGCAACAGTAGGCAAACTTAAACACCCTGTTATCCTCGGTGGTGGAAGGAAATGCGCCAAACTGCTATCCGCCTCAGGCCCATCCGCCACTGCATTTACCCAGTGTGCTGTCATGGAGATATAACGGCCCTGACCGTGCTTACTAGTCCACATATCGTAGTCAGGTGCACCTTGCCACAGATGGCGTTGCGCAGTGCACACCTAATTTTGTCCCCTACTTGGTTGTGAAGGGAAGGGATGGCTCGCCTTGAAAAGTTGTAGCGGCTGGGCACGACGTACTGTGGGACAGCCACCGCCATAAGGCCTTTAAAACCTTCTGTCTCCACCAGATGGAATGACAGCATTTCAAAGGCCAGTAATTTCGAAATGCTGGCTTTCAGGGCTAGGGATCGCGGGTGGGTAGGGGGGTACTTCCTCTTCCTCTCCAGCATTTGGGATATGGAGAGCTGAAAGCTTCCGTGGGACATTGTGGAGATGCTTGGTGACCCAGGTGTTGGTGTTGCTGGCAGATCCTCTGTTTGTGGGGTGCCATGTGGAACTGTTACTCCAGAGGTGGATGAAGAGGCTGTCACTGCAGCAGAAGAGGAAGCAGGTGGAGCCAGAGACCTTTCTTGGTTTCTGAGGTGTCTACTCCACTGCAGCTCGTGCTTTGTACTTAAATGACTGGTCATGCAGGTTGTGCTCAGGTTGAGAACGTTTATGCCTTGCTTCAGGCTCTGATTGCACTCGCATGACCTTGATTCCATGTGGGGTTGAGGACCTCATCGTCCTCCACATCATCTTCCACCCAGTCTTCACCCCTGCCTTTCTTGTCGGTCTGCACACTTCCGAAAGCCCCAGCAGTTGGCACCTGTGTTTCGTCATCATCCGAGACGTGCTGCGATGGTCCTCCCATGTACTCATCTTGAAAAATAAGTGGTTTTGCATCGGTGCACTCAATCTCTTCCACTTCTGGGGCAGGGCTAGGTGGATGGCCCTGGGAAACCCTGCTAACAGAGTCATAAAAAAGCAGAAGAGACTGCTGCATGACTTGGGGCTGATTTGCAAGGGGGTGAGGTGAAAGACTGATGGACATCGGCTGCAGGTGCCAACTGTGGTCTTTCAGCAGGAGACAATGTGAAGGAACTGGATCCACTGTTAGCAACCCAATCTACTATTGCCTGTACTTGTTCAGGCCTCACCATTCGTAGAGCAGCATTATGCCCGACCAAATACCACTGCAGATTTTGTCGCCTACTTGCACCTGAGGAAGGGGTTTGACTTGTGCATGTAGCTGGCACAGATCGACCACGTCGTTTCCCTGCAACAGGAGCTCCACCAGCAGCACCACGACCTGGGCCATGTCCCTTATTTGACGCTCTACTCATATTTTTCAAATTTAGGATCTTGCCCTAAATGGGTGTACTGTTAAATTAATAGTAGAATAGAACGACAGTATGTAAAGGGTGTATCTCACAAGGTCTGAACAAGTGTAGGCCTGAAGTAAATATTTCTTTGCGCAAAATGGCTGTATTTTAAATGGCTGTATTTCAAATCCCTGAATCAAACCACTGTATGTAGAGGGGGTATCTCACACGGTCTGAACCAGTGTAGGCCTGAATTCAATATGTCTTTGCACAAAATGGCTGTATTTAAAATGGCTGTATTTCAAATCCCTGAATCAAACCCCTGTTTGTAGAGGGAGTATCTCACAGGGCCTGAACCAGTGTAGGTCTGAAGTAAATATTGGTACACCAAATGGCGGTATTTAAAATCTCTGAATGTAACCCAAATGTATTAAGGGTGTATCTCACAATGACATCTGCATCAAAGGCTGCCAACAATTTTTTTTGTGCCCAAACGACTGTTTGTTTAACAACTGAATTTGACAGCAGTATATAAGCCTGTAATTTCACACGTGCTGATGCTGCAAGGCCTAAAAATTGAGGGGGTTTTGTCAAAAAAGTGTGTTTTTCAAACCCCAGAAAATGATGGGTGTATTTCTAGCTTAAATTGCACACTGACTAATACAGATGTTGTAGTTTGCCCACAAAAAATGGTGATTTGCAATGTCGCAAAAGCTCAGACGCAGTGCTGGAGCACTGAGCTTGCATAAAATGGCCGCCGCCACCCACCTAACTAACAGAATTATAAGGTTTTTTATTAATTTTTTTGGTCAATGGCCTCATGGCAGGGTAAAACGATTGTGTCCTGCACCCACACAACTATTTCTAGGTAGATCGCTGAGTTAGATTCTCTCCTATTCTCTCCCTGAAATAACAAGTCCAGCAGCATCCTCTCCCTACACTTGTAACAGCAGAGTGATGTGCAGCGCTACGTGACTCAAGCTTATAGGTCACATGCTGCTCTGGCCAATCACAGCCATGTGATTAGTAGGCATGGCTGTGATGGCCTCTTGGGGCAAGTAGTATGACGCTTATTAATTGCCTGCTGTGCAGCCTTTCAAAAAGCGCCAAGAAAGCGCTGAACACGAACCCGAACTTTTATGGAAATGTTCGGGTCCGGGATCCAAAAATCCTAAAGTTCGGTACGAGCCCGAACTTTACAGTTTGGGTTCGCTCAACACTATTAGCCAGTTAAAGAACCACTCAAGTTTTTTTTTTTTTTTTTAACTACAGTATGTGGGAGCTGAGGGGCTATAATAAGTATATACAGTGATTAGCTACAGTTATAAAAAACCTCCTGTCTTTCTGTACTGTCTGTGTGCTGACTCTCCAGGATAGTTCTATGGTATGTAGCTTCACAATGGTCTTTTGCCTCCTGCATTTAAGAGATGACAGGGGGAGAGAGATGGAAAGGCAGAAAGGTGAGACAGGATAAAGCTGCATCTCATAAAAAAACATGGAGACCCGGCCGTGTGAGGACATAACAGCTGTGTTACTAATCTTTTATATCTGCCTTCAGTTCGGTGAGACTCTGCACTCTCTGTCTCTGCAAAGTCGGGCATGATGGGAAATGTAGGATTCATTGGGAAAACCATATCTGGTGGTAGAAGGAATATCAAGATGGGTGCCAACCCACAAATTACACACTAAATAAAACAAGTATACTCAACCCATACCCAACAGCCTTTCTTATTCTTTTATAATGGCCTATCCTGTACTATAGAGGCAAAGAAAATTAGTCATTATTATGGGGGACTACCAACTACCCAAATAAAGACTGTGAAACTGAAAGCTGTCGATCTCAGAAAAGAAGCAGGTTCTTAGCAATAACCAAAGACTATTACCTTTCCCAACTGGTTCAGTACCCAAATAGAGGGACGGCCATATAGTAATGGCTGGACTGGGGGGCAGGGCCTTTAGGGGAGGCCAACATGATGGGGGGTTGGGTTCAGGGAGACCCCGGAGTGTAGGGATAGGTCAAGGGTGTTAAAGGGGACGGTTTAAGGTGAGCCTGGGAGGGTAAGGACTGGCTAGTTGGATTTTAGGGGCGGGGTTAAGGAGTTAAATAGGGAGTGCAGTGAGAAGGGTGCCATTTTTGTACAAGCAAAAAGCTAGCCCTAACACGTTCAAGTTAGACAGCACCTACTTCAGTAATGGAGCTGTTTGAAGAGGCCATCAGGGAGCTGAGGGTGGCAGCGGAGGTTCGTGGCACCGAGTGGGTCCAGGGCCAGGTGCACCTGTTACCAGGGGCAGCGGAGGCATCTGTCTCACCTCCGCCATCAGGGACCCGGCCGCGGTGGGCCAGGCCGCCGGCGCGCTTTAGCCACACTTAATCTTTGGCCTACCATCTGCCCTGGAGTGGAAGGAATCTGCTGGGTAGGCGGAGCCCATGAAGTGGCTAGGCCTGGTCACCTCTGTCTGCAGAGAGGAGCGGCGTGGGAGCAGGACCAGGAATGGCGGGCACCTTCTCCTGTCCGGTGGAGCATGGTTCCCCCCCCCAGCAAGAGCAGGAACCAGCAGCAGGGAAGAAGCTCCGCCCCTTGTGAGCCATCCCTGGAGGAGAGCAGCTACATCGTCCCTGGCTCGTTCCCAGCCAGGGGACAGAGTCTGGAAGCCATCTCGACAGGATCCGTAGGGTCGTCGTAGAGAAGTGGTCATCTGGGGTCAGGATCTGCGGCTCATGGGGTCACAGCACCCAGGCAGTCAGGTGAGATACCGTGGGGACCTTTAGTGCAGGTAGCGGCGGGTCTGGGTAACAGGGGCTAAAGGGGGCCCCAGATTGATTTGAGTAGGGGTTTAGGGCAGCTAATGGGGGGTGGTGAGCTTGTTAGCGGGGTGGGGCACAGGGGGGGCATCCCCATTGCTGGCTTGGGGGATGGCAGGGGCCCCGGGTCTGGGTTTGGGGGCGGAAACAGGTTGGGGTTAAAGGGTGATGTGGTGTTGGTCCAGACCCAGGCAGGCAGCGTGACAGAGGAAGATTCGGTGAGGTTAGACGATAAGGCAAGAGGGGAGGTTTATGTGTGTTTTAAGGGACAGTTAGGGGCTCATTTAAAACAGGAAGTAAGGGAGTGTATTTGGAAAGGGGAGTATGTGGAGATCTTTTCGCTGCTCCCGTTGGAAAATTTCAACCTGGATAGGGCAAGGAGGGAGGAAGGGAAGAAGGAGATGGAGGAAAAGTGAAGGCATCAGTTAATACCGCAGACGTTTTTAGAATTGGTTGCAGGCGTTTGCCAGCGTGATAGGGGAGAAGGCGCCGGAATGCTGTTCGGCGCTGTTTTGCTATTTGGACACGATTGGGGAAGCGTATCGGGTATATGGGGGGGATAGCATTGCTTCCTTATAATGAACAGTTTAGGCAGTGGAAGGCGGTGCCTCCTGACTCCTGAAATGAGATGGGACCACAAGGACATAGCTTTGTGGTTAAAGGTGACTGTGCCAGTTAGATCGGGGCAGCCATTTCGGGGGGAATCCGGAAGTGGGGGTCAATCCAACATCGCGGCAGCATCCGCAAATGGATTGTGTTTTTCGTTCAACGATGGGAACTGTAAATTCAGTGCTAAGTGCAAATTTAAACACGAATGCGCCATATGTGGTGGGTCCCATGGTGCTGCGCGATGCTTCAAGGGTAATAGACAAAGAGGGGCGACAGCAAAAGCAAAGGGGGAGACGCTGATGCATCTGGAAAGGATGGAGCTATTTCTCGATAAATACCCAAATAAGAGGGACGGGGAGTTGTTGTGGGAGGGGTTTTAGCGGGTTTTCGAATTCCGTTCGTTCCTAGGGAAGCGGTGCTGTTTTAAAGGAATTTGAGATAGGCCATGGAACATCTGGATGTAGTGACAGGCAAACTTAACAAGGAAGTTTTGCTCGGTAGGATGGCGGGCCCCTTTTCATAACCGCCATTAGGGAATTTGTGGGTGTCACCACTAGGGGTGGCCCCAAAGAAGGCGGCAAATAAGTTTCGACTTATTCACCACTTTTTTTTTTTCCAGGGGATCGTCGGTCAATGATGGTATAGATCCGACTTTGTGTTCCGTGGTCTATACCTCATTTGATGCGGCTGTGGCGTGGGTTAAGAAGTTTGGGACGGGAACGTTGCTAGTGAAGACTGATATAGAGGCAGTGTTTAGTTTACTACTAGTGCGTCCGGATTGTTTGCATTTTTTTTTTTTTTTTGGGATGCAGGGTTTTATGTGCATCGTTGTTTGACGATGGGCTGTTGTGCGCGTATTTCAAAACGTTTAGCTCATTCTTGGAGGCCGGTCACAGAACTAAGCTTTCTGGCGATAGTAATTGACACGATTCGGATGGAATGTAGATTGCCATTGGATAAGCTGGACAATTTGAAGTAGCGAGGGCACGAAGATTCAATTGCGTGAGCTTCAATCACTTTTAGCAAAGCTTAATTTTGCATGCTGGATTATGACCATGGGGAGGATTTTTAGCAGGAGGTTGGCGGGGGCGGGGGCGGGGGTAGTCGCACCACACCACTACATCGGTTTGGGTAAGGAATTGTGACCGGACTTGCAAGTTTGGAGTTCCTTTCTGGAAAGTTATAATGGTCGCTCGCTATTTATGGGAGAGTGTGGACTCGTTTGATTTTGATCTGTTTTCGGACACGACGGGAGGTTGCAGCTTTGGCATTTACTGTGGGAGTCAATGGTGTGCTGGTGAGTGGCCAGTTAGTTGGGGGCAAAGGGACTGGGTGAAGAACTTTAGCATTGTTAGAACTTGTCGCCGTTGGTAGTATGACTTGCTGCAGTGGCTGGTATTAGAGTGTTTGTTGCTTAATACCTGGGTGGTGGCAGTGCATGTGCCGGGGGTTTATAACCGTGTTGCTGATGCTCTCTCTCATTCACAGTGGGGGTGTTTTCGGCAGCTGGCTGGAATTTGGGCTGCAGTTCCCGGCATGTCTATGGTATCTTCTGGAGGAACCGTAGAGGGGATCATTCTGGCATCACAGGCGCCCTGTATGTGGGCAATTTATCTGAAAGCATGCCAGTGTTGGAAGGATTGGAGTGATAGGTTGAATGTTGGGCATGAGGATTTGGAAGTTCCTTTGTTGTTTGTAGGTCATTGTAGGGAGAAAGGTTGGTCGGTGACAAAGATGAGGCGATGAAAGCCACTTCGCCACAGTGTTTTGGAGGGGGCTGTTTGCCCGCCTCCTGCCCCTGGATTATGGCAGTTAAGAACCATCTGGGGACATACTGTGGAGTTACTGGATGGCCACCATTTCATGTATCAGAGGCACATGGTGAGAACAATGGATGAAGCACATGGTGAGAACAATGCATGAAGCACATGGTGAGAACAATGGATGGCGGCCATTTTTAACTCGCAGACACTGTTTGGACTTTTCTACACGGTGCCATCTCGCCGGTATTTTGTGCACAAAGACATCGGGCAGTAGTTTTAAACTATACAACAGGGGACACATTATACAGTAATTATTTTATCTATAGCCTGTATATGTTCTGCGGAATCTGCATTAAACTGTATCTTCCATACTACTGAACGGATATGTGGTTCACCCAGACCCCCCGGTTCTGGGGATATACTTGTTATGGGGTTATTGCATGTTTTGGGGTTCCTGTGATATGTTTTATAAAACTGTATTTCTCTGCCTGTGATAATTATATTACCCATTGTTTTCAGTAATCATATCACAGGCAGAGGAGAGGATTTTGTGTGGGAGTGTCTGTGTGTATTGTACGGATTGATTTCGTTTGTAAAAACCGTGTGGGCAGTACTATGTTTGTGGATTGTGAATAAAAGAGGCTGTATGTGCCAGTACAGTCAGTTCTGCTTGACCTCAAAACGAAGTGTTGTCTCGTTATTGGGGGAATTGGATTGTATGCTGATTGCCAGGAGTGTAAGCTGATTGTATGCTTTTCCTGTTCAGCAGTTTCCAGTGTTTGTGTGTTTCCTGATCTGGAGTTGAAGGATTCGTGTAGTTTTCAGTTCGGGAAATTGGTGCTTGCAGTAACTGCCTGTCAATCGGAAAGGAGGATATCGTCAGAACGGAGTTGTGTGCTGAACGGTCCGTTACAAATAGTTATATAGCGGATTTGGCCTTTGCGTTTAGGCTGAGGAAAATGACAGATTTTAGAAAGTAATTTCTAGTCATTCGGGCATTAAAGGGTTGGCGTTGGTTAAGGGTGGGGGAGGATGGCAGGAGGCAGGTGTATTTTGCGTTACTTTTGGAGTTAGGGGATCAACTAGAAGGGTTTTGTAGTTCGGCATGAGAGGTGCCTTTATTTAGACCAGCTTTTTCGTTGGCATTCTTTGGGGCTATACGATTGGGGGAGTTGGTTTGTCTGATGATTGGTCGGGTGGGAGGGTTGTTTAGGGATGACATGGATTTGCTCCACGATAGGGTAGAATTCATAATTTGTCGGTCCAAGACAGACGTAGAAGTAAGGGGGCATAGGGTGGTATTGTTCAGTATTCCAGACTGTACAATGTGCCCAGTGCGCTGTGTGCGGGAAAATGGGGCGGATGTTAAGTTTGGGGTGTTGCCCCTCTTAGTACACGCTGTTGGTTCTTTGTTGTCCCGTTTTCAGTTTTCAGTGGTGTTTGCAAAGTGTTTAGAGCGGTTAGGGTTGGGTAAAGCAGAGTATTCTAGCCATTCATTCAGGATTGGGGCGGCGACTGAGGCGGATAGGTTGGGGTTGGGAAAGGAGGTTATAAAATGGATTAGGCATTGGGAATCTGTTTTAGGTCTTATATCCGCTTGAATCGGATGTAGGTAGTGGAAGTTGGGGGAGGTGGCCTTAGAGGGGTGGAGGGTGTTGGCAGCTGTGTGGTTCTTTGTTTTGTTTTCTCGTTACAGGTACAGTACCCGCCCTTGTTTTGGATTCTGGGTTATTCATATGTCTTTTGGGGACTTTCCGGGCAGCGGTTCGGCCAGATGGCCAGCAGTTAGGCTTCAATCGATCGACGGAACGGTAAGATGGTTGGGTCATCGGGGCATGGTATGGAGCGGGGTACTACTGGAGGTGCACCTTTTTGTTAGGCTGGATATGGCGCCAGATGTATTGTTGGTTACTGCAGGTGGTAATGATCTAGCAGCGTGCTCATTTCGGGAACTTGTTAGGGACATCAAGTTCGATATGTTAAAGCTGTGGGCCTTGTTTCCACAATTAATTACAGTTTGGTCGGACATAGTCCAGAGAAAAGTTTGAAGGGGTGCCAGGTCGGTGGAGGCGGTGAACAGGGCCAGGATAAAAGTTATTCAGGCAATAGGCTGTTTTATGGCCAGGAATGGGGCAGTGGTGGTGAGACACATGGAGCTTGAGAAAGGTGTTGGAGGTTTTTGGAGATCGGATGGAGTGCATTTGAATGCAGTGGGCCTGGATATGTGGAACTTGGCACTACAGGAAGGGATAGAGACTGCTTTTGAGGATGTGGAGGGACGCACAGAATTAAGGGGTCAATCCTGTGCGTTGGTGGCGGGGGGAGCTCCTTGAAGTTGGTTATATTAGCCGGTGAGGATGATGGAAGGGCTCCGATCAGTTGCGGCAGAATTAAAGGGGGACCATTCAGTGGTGCTTCTGAGCTGGCAGGCAACGGCTGGAGGCAAGATGGCTCACCTGGTCAGGTAACTGTTATTTGGGGCATCAAGGACCTCCCCGGGGAGTAATTGTCATTGTTATAATTATGTTTATGTTTTGTATGTTAATAAACGGCTGCTGTGGCCAATTTATTCCAGCCTTGTGTCCAAGTCTTTATTAAGGTTTAAAGGGTTATGGACATTGGGGTGGAGCCTATTGGGGAAATGAGGCTTGGTGGAGAAAAGAGGTTAAAGTTGAGAGGGGGCGAACGGGTAGTAACCAATACCCCCATCATGAACTTACTACTAACTAATACATCTGAAAGAACAAATGATGTGCAGGTTTGGGGACACCTGAGAAATTGACCATAAAATGCTAACCTTCCAATTGTCATTCAAAAGTGTTTCTTTAAGGAGGAACAAAAATACCAGACCTCAGAAAATCTAAATTTGACCAGCTAAGAGAAGCAATTAGCCTCACTAACTGAGACAACTTCCTAAAACATAAAAATACAGCCACAAAATAGAATATTTTTAAAACCATCCTAATCTCTAATTGTAAGAGGAACATACTTAAAGGGAATAAAAGGATAAGCAACTGACAATACTAGCTAATTCCTCAGGCTGATGTTAAAAACCAAAATCTTTCAGTCAGGAACATATCGGAGCCCCTCATGCACCACGTCACGGTCATGGGGTCCTACCACTAACCTGCCCGTCAGGGGCCTAACTACCATAGTGGCAGACCATGCGACTGCTATGGGGCCCAGGACAAGAGGGGGCCCACTTGGGATCATCCCCTCTTCTACTGGGAGTGAAAACTTGTTTAGGAGTCTACCCTCTAAAGGAACAACGTTTAGCAAATGAGGCAGTGGAAAAAATGGCCCAAGGGTCAATGAAAGGGGTTTAGGCAGAAACTCTTCTGTCCTGTGTGGGGGGCCTGGTTTGATCCTTGCTATGGGGCCCTTACTTCTCTATGTACGCCACTGCTGCCCGTGGTGTGTGAACAGGGTCTGAACAGTGCAGTTAACTCACAGCCAGGCTCTCACATGCCTCCATAGTGGTATCACAAATGCATTGTGAGGTAAAATAAAGCTGTGAGCCGCACCCAGGGCTGGTGCTACCATAAGGCAGACCAAGCGGCCGCCTTAGGGTGCACCCTGGGGGAGGGCGGAAAAATGTGACATGGAGGGGGAGAAATGTGACATAGGGGTCTGATGGCTGACATTGGGGGCTGATGGCTGGGGGATGATGTCTGACATGGGGTTCTGATCTGAGGTCTGATTTAACATTGGGGGTCTGATTGTTGGTTTGACCTGAGGTGTAATGGAAAATATTTTTTTCTTATTATCCTCCGTCTTATAGGGCGAAAAATATGGTCCTTAAACCAGCCATTGCCTGAAGCAGAGAGAAGATACCAGGACCACAGAGAGGAAAAGCGTGAGGAGGGGGGGGGGGGGGTTGGGGGCGCCAAAATGTTGCTTCTCTTGTGTTGGCAAAAATCTTTGCACCGGCCCTGGCCGCACCCACAACAGACCATGTGACACAGAAGCTACCAGGTGCAAAAGAATGTTACCAACAAAATAGTGGCACATTCCATACACATAAGGACAAAAACTCACTGAAAAAAGTGGCCTAAATGGGTGAAAATTCTCCAAACCCAGACACTGTAGCGTGTCTGTAACCGGGGGAGCAATTCCTCTGCATGCGGTCTGCAGACAACAGCAATCCCCAGCAAAAAATGCGTACAATGGAGGATGCCGGCACGGACTGCATGCACCACAAGAACATCTTACACAAAATGATACATTGTGCAGATGAAAAAATATACATACACAATTCACTGCAAAAAATGCACCAAAATGATACGCAACCGACAATACTTAGCTAACTCCTGAGGCCGATGTTAAAAGCTAAGAACTTTGCCAATCAGGAACATATTGGAGCCCCTCATGCACCACAGTGAGTTTTTGTCCTTATGTGTATGGAATGTGCCACTTTATTTTGTTGGTAACATTCTTTTGCACCTGGTGGCTTCTGTGTCACATGGTCTGTTGTGGGTGCGGCTCACAGCTTTATTTTACCTCACAATGCATTTGTGATACCACTATGGAGGCATGGGAGAGCCTGGCTGTGAGGTAATTGCACTGTTCAGACCCTGTTCACACACCACGAGCAGGTTAGTAGTAGGACCCCATGCGTGCTGAGACATCGTGACGTGGTGCATGAGGGGCTCCGATATGTTCCTGACTGGAAGATATTGGCAAAGTTCTCTGCTTTTAACATCGGCTTTAGGAATTAGCTAGTATTGTCAGTTGCGTATCATTTTGGTGCATTTTTTGCAGTGAATTGTGTATGTATATTTTTTTCATCTGCACAATGTATAATTTTGTGTAAAATGTTCTTGTGGTGCATGCGGTCCGTGCCGGCATCCTTCATTGTACGCATTTTTTGCTGGGGATTGCTGTAGTCTGCGGACCGCATGCGGAGGAATTGCTCCCCCGGTTATAGACACGCTACAGTGTCTGGGTTTGGAGCATTTTCACCCGTTTAGGCCACTTTTTTCAGTGAGTTTTTGAATAAAAGGATAAGGAACAAGAAAAAAAAACTGTGGATGTAAAGGAGACAATAAATGACAAAAAGAAAGCATTTAAATCACTAAAACAGGAGGGTGGCAAAGAAGTATTGAAAAACTATAAGGAAAAAAAAAGAAAATGCAAAAGACAAAAAAAGCAGCCAAACTGGAGACAGAGATTCTGTCACAGTATGTTTCACAGTGCCGTTTTCCGTGTAGGCTGTCTGCATGCGCTCTTGCTTACTGGCTGTAAGCCTAAATCCTGTGCAGGCTGTTTGCTTGGGGCTGCCTTCTGGCTGCGGTATCTGTGAACCGCCTGTGTATGTTTTCTCTCCCCGTCTCTGCGGTGTCATGGCAGGTTGTTTCCCCGTGATGCTTCTGATTGTCTGTGGTGCCAGGTTGGTTTTGCTCTGGCATACTGGCTGCGGGTGTATCTGTGTATGTCGGTAGTCAGGGACAACGCCCAGTTCTGTACCTGTGTTTCCTGTTGTTCTGAGCGCCGATTCTGATGGGGTTAACTCCCCCTGTCTGCTGTGCTTGGGTGTGGCTTTTCAGGTGCCTTGTTACCCAGCTATATAGACCTGTGAGCTGTGGGTCTGGGGGTCGGTCTTTGTCAGTCTGTCCTGAGTCCTGTTTGTGGCTGCTAGGTGTAGCACCTCACTTCTCTTCCTAGGGTTTTTCCATGTACCCTTCTTCGTGGTGTCACCTGGTTTTGCATCATCTGTCTGTTCTCCGGTTCCTGTTCTGTTATGGTGTTGATGTCATGTTCTGTTCTGTACCTGCCCTGTCTAATGTATCATGTTATGGTCTGTTATCATGTACTGTTCCGTGTATCGCCTATCAGTGCGTAACTGCATCTGAGAGCCTGGCAGTGCTTAACTGCTTCCGATGTATCCTCTCCCATGTCTGTCCTGTTGTGCCTTTTGGCTTCTGTCCCTGTTCTGTTCATGTCTGCCTGTTTTTCTGTCCTGCCTTCGGAAGAGGGTTCTTTGTTTCCTGGAGGGGGAATGGCCATGCCTATGCTCGCTCTGTTCTGTGCAGCTCTGCCTGGGGCCGCTTAGCTTCTATTGCTTGCAGCACAGGTAACTGCTTCTGTCTCTGCTCTAGCCTGTTCTGTGCCTGGTATCTCTGTTCTGTGCAGCTCTGCCTGGGGCGGCTTGCTTCTATTGCTTGCAGCGCAGGTAACTGCTTCTGTCACAATCCATGTATTCAGTTGCTCCTGATTACATCTCTCTGTGCCTGTATGGTTATGCTTCCTGCCGGTCTGTAATTCAGGTACCTCCTGGTCTGTCTGGACCAGCTGCCACTAACTCAGTTTATGCTCTGGAGTAGCCCCTGGCAACTACCTTCGGCCCAAGCCTATCCTCACCATCTGAGGCTCTAGTGAATACCAGGAGTTGCTTAGTCACACCCTCCAGAGTATTGCCAGTCAGTGGCACAGTGGGTCCTCACACGCTGTTCCATGTAATGTGCCTGTGCGTATGTCTGTATACTTGTTCTGTTTTAGCTGTATACCGGTTCCCTGACATCCCAGAGGTCTGCCTTGGACCCCCGTCACGTGACAGATTCATTGCCAAAGAGAGTAAAACTAACCCTAAAATGTTCTTCAATTATATAAGAGGTAAAAGTATACTGAAGTAAACTGAAGGTGTCAACCCTTTACAGAGGAGGGGGAGTTAGCAAAACTATAAAAAATAATAATTCTCCTCTGTATTCAGTGACATGAAACTGTCAGATGAAATTCAGACTGTAAAAGGGAATTCCCTATTAAAAGTGGCCTGTCTCACCCAGGAAGAAGTGCAGCAGCGTCTTAAAAAGATTAAAATAATTAAATCGCCGGAACCAGATGGCATACACCCCTGTATCCTAAGAGAATTAAGTAATGTCATAGACTGACCCTTGTTTCTGATATTTAAGGATTCTATACTGACAGGGAGTGTTCCACAGGATTAGCGCTTAGCAAATGTGGTGCCAATATTCAAAAAGGGGCCAAAAACAGAGCCCGGAAACTATAGACCAGTAAGTTTAACATCTGTTATAGGTAAACTGTTTAAATGTTTTCTGATAGATGTTATCATGGAGTACCTCAATGAAAAAAAGGGAATAACGCCGTATCTGCATGGCGTCATGAGGGATTAGTCATGTCAAACTAATTTAATTAGTTACTATGATGAGGTAAGTTCTAGACTTGACCAGGATGAGTCAATTTATGTTAAATATCTTGACTTCTCAAAAGCATTTGATACAGAGCCACATAAAATGTTAGTATATAAAATGAGAATGCTTGGACTGGGAGAAAATGTGTGTATGTGGGTAAATAACTGTCTCAGTGATAAAAAACTAAGCAAAAACTGAAGGTGTTTATTAACAGTACATACTCAGATTGGGTCACCGTCACTAGTCAGGTCCACAGGGGTCAGTATTTGGCCATATTATCTTTAATATTTTTTACAAATGATCTTCTAGAAGGCTTGCACTGTAAAATATAAATGTTTGCAGATAACACTAAACTATGCAAAGGAATTTACACGGAAGAAAACAGTATACTGTTGCAGATGGATATGGCTATGTTGGGGGCTTGGACAGCAAATTGGCAGATGAGGTTTACATCCTGATAAATGTAAGGTTATGCCCATGGGAAGTTAAAATACATGTCACCAATACATACTGAATGGCTAAAAAACTGGTAACACTGACATAGAAAATGACTTAGGAATTTTAGTTAACAGCAAATTAAACTGTAGAAACCAGTGTCAGGCAGCTGCTGCCATGGCCAATAAGATTATGAAGGGCAACAAAAGCAACATAGATGAACGTGATGAGAACTTAGTCCTGCCACTTTATAAATCACTAGTCAGACCACACATGGAGTACTCTGTACCGTTCTGGGCTCTGGTGAACAAGACAGACATAACAGAGCTGGAGAGGGTTACAGAGAAGGGCAACTAAAGTAATAACTGGAAAAGGTGGACTACAGTAAGCAGAAAGATTATCAAAATTAGGGTTATTCAGTTTAGAAAAAAAGACAACTGATCCAATAACTATGTGTGTGTATATACATATATATATATATATATATATATATATATATATATATATATATATATATATCTCAGAGGTCAGTACAGAGATCTCTCTTATCATCTATTTATACCCAGGACTGTGACTGTGACAAGGAGACATCCTCTATATCTAGTAGAAAGAAGGTTTCAACACAAACATAGATGAAGATTTTTTATGGTAAGAGCAGTAAGACTATAGAACTCTTTGCCTGAGGAGGTGGTGATGGTGAACTCACTAAAAGAGTTCAAGAGGGGTCTGGATGTATTTCTGGAGTGATAGAGGTTATAGTTATTAGATTTTTGCAGAATGGTCGTCGAGCCAGGAAGTGTTCTGACTGTCTGATTAGAGTAGGGAGGTAATGTCTTCCTCCTAAATTGGTTTCTACCTCAGTTTTTAGTTTCTTTTTGCCTTCCTCTGGATCAACTTGTAGGATAACAGGCTGAACTGGATGGACAAATGTCTTTTTTCAGCCTTACAAACTATGTTAATATGAGTTCTTTAAGGAATGAGCATCCCTGAAATTGTGATGGAATAGGGAATTGTCAGGGTCAAAATATGCATGTCTATGAACTACAGTGACCCATATGACTTAAAGCAGCCACCACCATCAAGACCAACCGTTCGATTACCTTAAATGGGTTCTCCGGGAATTAAGAAAATTAAAATACTTAAATATTACTGGATTAAAAATTAATTCCCAAATAGCTTTCATTAGTTATGATGCCTTGTTTTGTCTGGGCAACAATCATCAGGGGAAATAAAATGGCCACCATACTATTAGTACACACTAAACCTGTCTTAATCACACAGGAGGACGTTAGTTCACAACACTGACGTAAAGAGATGCCTTATCCTCCTCTCTGCTCTTCTTGGAGACATTAAGTACAGAGCCGACGGACAGGACAGACCATGGTAATGCCTTGCTGTGGGAATAGAGAATGCATACAAGAGCTGCTGATTATTATCCACATCCCCACCCTCCTCTCTGTACTTCATGTATTCTCATGAACTCCATTCCTACAGAGATTGAGCTGAAGATTATATTAAACTGTATTCAGGATCATAACCCCTAACAAAAAGAGCAGAGAGGAGGATGAGGCAGCTTTTTACCTTATTGTTCTGAAGTAATTTGTCCCCATGTGTGATTAGGACAGGTTTTGTGTGTACTAAAAGGATGGCGGCCAGTTTGGTTCCCCTGATGATTGCTCCTCAGACAAAATGAGCCATTATAACGAATGAAATTTATTTGAGAATATCATTATAAAAAAGTAATATTTAAGTATTTTCATTTTCTTAATTTCTGGAGAACCCCTTTAATATACAAACCGGTTTCCAAAAAAGTTGGGACACTAAACAAATTGTGAATAAAAACTGAATGCAATGATGTGGAGATGGCAAATGTCAATATTTTATTTGTAATAGAACGTAGATGACAGATAAAACGTTTAATCCGAGTAAATGTATCATTTTAAAGGAAAAATACGTTGATTCAAATTTTCACAGTGTCAACAAATCCCAAAAAAGTTGGGACAAGTAGCAATAAGAGGCTGGAAAAAGTAAATTTAAGCATAACGAAGAGCTGGAAGACCAATTAACACTAATTAGGTCAATTGGCAACATGATTGGGTATAAAAAGAGCTTCTCAGAGTGGCAGTGTCTCTCAGAAGCCAAGATGGGTAGAGGATTCCCACAATGTTGCGCAGAAAGATAGTGGAGCAATATCAGAAAGGTGTTACCCAGCGAAAAATTGCAAAGACTTTGCATCTATCATCATCAACTGTGCATAACATCTTCCGAAGATTCAGAGAATCTGGAACAATCTCTGTGTGTAAGGGTCAAGGCCGTAAAACCATACTGGATGCCCGTGATCTCCGGGCCCTTAAACGACACTGCACCACAAACAGGAATGCTACTGTAAAGGAAATCACAGAATGGGCTCAGGAATACTTCCAGAAACCATTGTCAGTGAACACAATCCACCGTGCCATCCGCCGTTGCCAGCTGAAACTCTATAGTGCAAAGAAGAAGCCATTTCTAAGCAAGATCCACAAGCTCAGGCGTTTTCACTGGGCCAGGGATCATTTAAAATGGAGTGTGGCAAAATGGAAGATTGTTCTGTGGTCAGACGAGTCACGATTCGAAGTTCTTTTTGGAAATCTGGGACGCCATGTCATCCGGACCAAAGAGGACAAGGACAACCCAAGTTGTTATCAACGCTCAGTTCAGAAGCCTGCATCTCTGATGGTATGGGGTTGCAAGAGTGCGTGTGGCATGGGCAGCTTGCATGTCTGGAAAGGCACCATCAATGCAGAAAAATATATTCAGGTTCTAGAACAACATCTGCTCCCATCCAGACGTCATCTCTTTCAGGGAAGACCCTGCATTTTTCAACAAGATAATGCCAGACAACATTCTGCATCAATCACAACATCATGGCTGCGTAGGAGAAGGATCCGGGGACTGAAATGGCCAGTCTGCAGTCCAGAACTTTCACCTATAGAGAACATTTGGCGCATCATAAAGAGGAAGGTGCAACAAAGAAGGCCCAAGACGATTTAACAGTTAGAGGCCTGTATTAGACAAGAATGGGAGAGCATTCCTATTTCTAAACTTGAGAAACTGGTCTCCTCGGTCCCCAGACGTCTGTTGAGTGTTGTAAGAAGAAGGGGAGATGCCACACAGTGGTGAAAATGGCCTTGTCCCAATTTTGGGGATTTGTTGACACCATGAAATTCTGATTCAACATATTTTTCCCTTAAAATGGTACATTTTCTCAGTTTAAACTTTTGTTCCGTGATTTATGTTCTATTCTGAATAAAATATTAGAAGTTGGCACCTCCACATCATTGCATTCAGTTTTTATTCACGATTTGTATAGTGTCCCAACTTTTTTGGAATCCGGTTTGTAGTTACTGTATTTGCTGCAACTAAAAGCTGAGCTGGTAGTGTGAAACCATCAAGATCCAGAACCTCCTCTGAGTAAAGTCTTCTGCCTATTTCTTCCTTCATCAGCTCCATGAACATGTCTCACTACTCCATCCTACAGGCTGTGTCTAATATTGCAGCTGAACCCCACTAAATTGAATTGCGCTGAAGTGCTAAACCAGACAAAATACATTGCCAAGGGTTGTCATATAAACCTTTATTTTTTATGATTATCTTTTAGCTTAGTTTTAAGCATGTTGTTTTTTGTAAACATTACCATATACTGTGCATAGAATTTTGCATTACTATAATTTTGCTGTTTGAGCACAAAATATAAATCTGTCCCTATGTGTGCAATTGTTTATAGTATTTCATTTCCTAATACTGAATTGCTGAAAACATAATTGTATTTACAGTTTTCCATGATACAGTAATCTTACAAACACATTAAACTGTTTGACACCTTTGAAAATTAAAAGCACAGCATATTTCCAGTGTGCCTGTGTCTAATTATAATGATATACTAGCATCATTTTCAATAAAAATAGCTTATTAAATAATACATTAATCTGTTTTCATATTCAAACCTTGGCTATCATCATTACAGTCAGCCTATATTTTATATCAGCTTTTCTGTAAACCAATCCTCCTAATTAATTTAACTGCTCGTCTAAATTCCATTTATTACTTATTATCTTTTTACTCTGCTGAGGAGCAATATATGCATATCCTGCTAACGCATCTCATTTGTATCTACTATGAACTTCAATTATCAATAGTAAAAATATAATTCTAAATATCAATACATAAATAGATGTGAAATTTTAATTCATGTTGTTAAATTATTCTATTTTTCCATACTCTGCTTTTCTGCACTATACTATGTTCCCCCCCCCCCCCCCATACAGATCTAAAGTATTAGTTCGTGTCACTGTGTGTTTTTGTGTACCAGACATTATTGGGAAGATTTATTAATATTGATGTAAAGGAAAACTGACTTAGTTGTCTATTGCAGCCAATCAGATTCCACCTTACATTTTTCAGAGCTTCTTTGGAAAATGAAAAGTGGAATCTGATTGTTTGCTATGGGCAACTAAGTCAGTTTTCTTTTATAGTATTTTTGATTAATATTTCCCTATGTGTACCCGATAGAAGCAATATCGAAGGGTATCCAATCTTAAAAATGTTAGTTATATTATACTCCAGGTACAAAGTAAAGTCCCTAATGATAACCATCCCCACCCCCTATTAAAAAAAACATAAATAGGCAGTGATCTCTTTTGAATTTCTTGAAATTAGATCTGGATTCAATTTGGCCAAAATCGGTCAGGCGATTAGATTCAGGTCCCAATAAATTCATCAACCAAATATCACTAAGGATGTTAAAAACTCAAAAACAAAAAAGTTGTATTAGTTGTTCGCATAAAAAAAAAAGGGTGTATAACCCAAAATCATCATATACTGTAGGCTCAACTAGAGGTGTTGATATATGATATATACAGTCAGGTCCATAAATATTGGAACATTGACACAATTCTAACATTTTGGGCTCTATACACAACCACAATGGATTTGAAATCAAACGAACAAGATGTGCTTTAACTGCAGACTATCAGCTTTAATTTGAGGGTATTTACATCCAAATCAGGTGAACGGTTTAGGAATTACAACAGTTTGCATATGTGCCTCCCACTTGTTAAGGAACCAAAAGTAATGGGACAGAATAATATTCATAAATCAAACTTTTACTTTGTAATACTTGGTTGCAAATCCTTTGCAGTCAATTTCAGTTTCTGCTTGTTCTTGGGGTATTTTCCCTTCAGTTTTGTCTTTAGCAAGTGAAATGAATGCTCAATCGGATTCAGGTCAGGTGATTGACTTGGCCATTGCATAACATTCCACTTCTTTTCCTTAAACTCTTTGGTTGCTTTTGCAGTATGCTTTGGGTCATTGTCCATCTGCACTGTGAAGCGCCGTCTAATGAGTTCTGAAGTTTTTGGCTGAATATGAGCAGATAATATTGCCCCAAATTAATTCTGCTGCTTTTGTCAGCACTCGCATCATCAATAAATACAAGAGAACCAGTTCCATTTGCAGCCATACATGCCCATGCCATGACACTACCACCACCATGCTTTACTGATGAGGTGGTATGCTTAGGATCATGAGCAGGTCCTTTCCTTCTCCATACTCTTCTCTTCCCATCACTCTGGTACAAGTTGATATTGGTCTCATCTGTCCATAGGATGTTGTTCCAGAACTGTGAAGGCTTTTTTAGATGTCGTTCGGCAAACTCTAATCTGGCCTTCCTGTTTTTGAGGCTCACCAATGGTTTACATCTTGTGGTGAACCCTCTGTATTCACTCTGGTGAAGTCTTCTCTTGATTGTTGACTTTGACACACACACCTACCTCCTGGAGAGTGTTTTTGACCTGGCTAACTGTTGTGAAGGGTGTTTTCTTCACCAGGGAAAGCATTATTCGGTCATCCACCACAGTTGTTTTCTGTGGTCTTCCGGGTCTTTTGGTGTTGCTGAGCTCACCGGTACGTTCCTTCTTTTTAAGAATGTTCCAAACAGTTGTTTTGGCCACGCCTAATGTTTTTGCTATCTCTCTGATGATTTTTTATTTTTTTTTCAGCCTAATGATGGCTTACCTCACTGATAGTGACAGCTCTTTGGATCTCATCTTGAGAGTTGACAGCAACAGATTCCAAATGCAAATAGCACACTTGAAATGAACTCTGGATGGACCTGTTATCTGCTCATTGTAATTGGGATAATGAGGGAATAACACACACCTGGCCATGGAACAGCTGAGAAGCCAATTGTCCCATTACTTTTGGTTCCTTAACAAGTGGGAGGCACATATGCAAACTGTTGTAATTCCTACACTTGAAGCGGACAGTCTGCAGTTAAAGCACATCTTGTTTGTTTAATTTGAAATCCGTTGTGGTGGTGTATAGAGCCAAAAATGTTAAAATTGTGTCGATGTCCCAATATTTATGGACCTGACTGTAGTTGTTCATGTATGACTGCGTAAGTGTTGCACAAATTTGTGCTGCACACCTCTTGCATATGTATCAGTTAAGCGAACTAATCCTCTAGGTGTCTATTTGCAAGCTCATTCAGAACAATAGTGAAAATAGATACACAATACACTGCTGGAAGTAATGATTAATAGTGTAAAACTGACACTAGACTGCATAGATGTTGCATAAACTTGTGCTGCGCTGCTCTATTAATGATTACCAGTCAGATACAATCAATCTTCTCGCAATTTTAGTATCCACTAACAGGCTCAGTCAGAGCAACGATGTTGCAGATGGATACATGTAAGTCACTCAAGATTATAGCCATGCACTCTGCCAATGGCCGAGGACACCTGATCATTAGTACTTCACTCAGGCCAGTATGGTATACTGCTGATATGGCTCATATACAGCCAAACATCAACACTAACTGGTAAGAGTGTATAACTTCAGAATGCTCGACTCGTTTCCGTGTGTCCTACTTGTGCACACCCTCAGGAGCACATGTATTAAGCACCAAAAGATAATACCAAAGCGCCTGCCTAAGCCGCACTTCTCTAGTTTGAGAGCCGGTGTGCTATCAGTAGGCTCTGAAGTGAGCCTCAACACTATAAGGACTATGAGGTTGGCTCTGACGTCGCCGGTTAGCTGGTGAGCAGGATAAGCGAGTATACCCCCCCCCCACCAGGGGGAAAGCACTACAGTCTTAGACATAATAAGGGGGAATATATTGCGGCGGCTCACCAAGGGAAACATGACCTGTACCCTGACCAACGCAGTTACTGGTAAGGTCCACTTAACCATTGACACATGGACAAGTGCTTGTGGCCAGAGACTCTACATTTCCCTGATGGCACACTGAGTGAACGTTGTGGAGGCCGGGAGCGAGTCGTACCCTGGGATGGCACAGGTGCTACTGACGCCAAGGATTGCGGGCCCTAATTCCATCAGGGTTTCCGCCACCACCTACATTAGTTTCTCCAACCCCCACTTATTCTCCTCCACCTCCTCCCCCACTTCCACCTCAGAATTATCCTCTTGCAGCACCAGTCAGCCATCAGTCGGTAGCTGGAAGCAGTGTAGCACTGCAGTTAAGAAGTGTTAACAAGCCGTGCTTTAGCAGATCTGCTTAGGTGACAAACAACACACCGCCGCAAAGCTATGGCACGGGATAGGAGACGTAACTTGGTGGTGGCTTTGGAGCTCAGCAAGCTCACACACATCCCATGCCTAGCCTACGTCTTCAACTTAGTGGTTCAGCGGTTTCTCAAAACCTACTTCAATTTGCCTGAGCTACTGGTGAAGGTGCGCCACCTGTGTGCCCATTTCCGCAAGTCATCGACAGCTTCCAACGGTCTGTCAACGCTGCAGCAGAGCTTACAATTGCAAGCTCACTGGCTGTTGTGCCACGTGAGCACGCGTTGGAACTCGACGTTCCACATGTTGGCCATGCTTTGTGAGCAGCAGAGGGCAATAGTGGAATACCAGCTGCAACATGGTCGTCGCCTTTCCAGTCAGCTTCCGCTCTTCACAAGCGAGGAGTGGGCATGGATGGCTGACCTCTGTGACGTTTTAAGAAACTTTGAGAAATCAACACAGATGATGAGCGGCGATAATGCTATTATCAGCGTCACCATCCTACTTCTGTGTCTCCTCAAATGCTCGCTGCTCACAATTAAAGCCGACACTTTGCATGTGGTAGAGGTGGAAATGGGGGAAGACATTACACAGGGTGATAGCCATACCACCCTAATTATGTCTTCTCAGCGCAAATTGGATAATGAGGAGGAGGAGCAGGAGATGGTTGCCTCCGCTACAGAGGGTAGTACCCATAGAAGTTTTATTCCATTTGTTCAGCATGGATGAGCAGAAGAGGAGGAAGAGGATGAGGAGATTGAGAGTCATCCTCCTGATGACGACAGCGAAGTCTTACCTGTTGGTACACATGGCTGACTTTATGTTAGGCTGCTTTTCCCACGACCCACGCATTTCATGCATTCTGGATTACTGGTTGTTTACTCTTCTCAACCCCCACTACAAAGAGAACTTCTCATCTCCCATTCCTGTGGTGGAGAGGACAAGCAAAATGGTGCAATACCAGAAGGTCTTTGTGGAAAAATTGCTCCAAAAATTTCCAGCTGACAACGCTGGCAGCAGAGTACGTAGTTCCTTGGGCAACCAAGGAGGGGAGACGAGAGGAACACACAGCAGTTCCAACAGAGGCAAGGCAACACTCTCCAAGGCCTGGGACAGTTTCATGACACCCTGCTAGCACCCTCACCCTGATGCGCAGCCTAGTGTCACAAGGAGAGACAAGTTTTGGAAGATGGTGAAGGAGTACATAAGCGCTCTATGCCTTGAAGGTGCTAGCCTGCCCTGCCGCCAGCATTTTGTCAGAGTGGGTATTTAATGCTGCTGGGGGCATAATAATTGATAGGCGCATCCGCCTGTCAACTGAAAATGCTGACAGGTTGACTCTTATAAAAACGAAAAAGGCCTGGATTGCCCCTGACTTCTCTACTCCACCAGAGGAACGTGGATGAACATAAAGGCACTTTAAATCAGTTTTATATAATGTACTGAATTCCCATGCACCCTGTCCACCACAAAAGGGTACATGGTTCAATCTTCCTTTTCTCGTCGTCCTCCTCCTCCTCTTCCATCATATCAACATGCTTATTAGTCTGACCACGCATATAATATTTTAGAGAGTCAGCTCACCAGCAGGCCCTCACCTACAATCTCTTTTAGAAGGTTAGCTCACCTGCAGGCCCTCGCATATAATGTTTTAGAGGGTCAGCTCACCAACAGGCCCTCACCTACAATCTTTTAGAGGGTCAGCTCACCTGCAGGCCCTCGCATATTAACTTTTAGCGGGTCAACTCACCAACAGGCCCTCACTTACTATCTTTTAGAGGGTCATATCACCTGCAGGCCCTCGCATATTAACTTTTAGAGGGTCAGCTCACCAGCAGGCCCTCAGACATGATGTTTTACACGCTCAGCTCACCAGCAGGCCCTCACCCATAATTTTTAATGGTCAGCTCAGCACCAGGCACTCAACCATAATTTTTTTCGATGCTCAGATCAGCAGTAGGAACTCGTCCCTAATGTTTTAGAGAGTCAGCTCTGCAGCAGACCCCCACCCCTAATGTTTTACATGGTCAGCTCAGCAGCAGGCCCTCACCCGTAATGTTTTAGATGGTCACCAGCAGGCCATTGCTCCTAATGTTTTTGAGGGTCACCAGGCAATCATAATTTTTCACGGGTGTATGATGCCCTCCTTTATGTGTAATGAAGGGTCTACTGGAGTGTCGGCTCCTTGTCATTTTTGGAAGCCCTTTCACTTAGTGCATAGGCTTTATGAGTGTATGAGTCCCACTACCTGAACAATTGTTCCACAATGTGAATCAGGCCCTCCATTATGTGATATACAGGTTGTATCGCAGTGCCTCTTTCTTTTCATTTTTGGTAGCATTTGCACTTTATATACAAGTAAATATACAGGAAAGAATGTTTCCTAACAATTTTTCCTCTAAAATAGATTTTATCTTCGGTTTTATGCGTATTATTGTCAGTCTGTAAAAGTGGCGTACTACTCGGACAACATCGTTCCCAGCAGCTACCTGGAAGTCCAAGATGCATCCAGACATCCTCCCCATGCTGTTTCCTAACCATTTCGGTGGTGTTTCCATCAATTTCTTACCTTTTCCTATGAACCAGACACCCTCCCCTCTTCAGAGCAGGGGGTGCCTGGTTTAATGCTCAGATTCTCCCATTGACTTCCATTGTGCTCGGGTGCTCGGTAGAGCACCTGAGCATCCCAAGGTGTTCAACCCGAACACCCGAGCACTTTGATGCTCGATAAACACTAATAGTGCAAAATTATGCAACTGTACAATTATGTTTCTGACCTTGCAGACCTTGAAAGAGCCAATTAGAAGCACAGATGTATGAGATGAACAAATACTACAGTATGGAAGATAAAGTTTAAAAAGACAGATATGTCCATCAAGTACAGCCTTTGTTAAGGTTTAACTGATCAAGATACTTATCCCATCTGAATAGCTCTATTGATCCTATTAAAGACAAACAAAACACCCAAGGCCATACCAACTGGATTAAGCAGAAAATTCAGCAGATGTCATGGAGAACAATGTCACAAGGTAAAAAAGTGCAAGTGAAGCAAAGTAAAGAACAATGAATGGCATTCAAGCATGGCATATAATCAAGTGCATTTTATTTTTATTTTTGCAAGCTACAGAAAAAAAAAGATTTTCTTACTGATACTGACATGAACCCGTTTTAGTTTCCAAACTAGTTTCTTACCATTGTTAGTAAATTGTTATTCCTCAATTTATTGAAGGAACAAAAGCAAGTATTAGATGGGTTAAATGGCATTGTTTTCCCATCTGACAACTTTGTGCTTCCCTGAGCACATTGTCAAGGTCAGTGCCTTTAAAAAGTAGACAGGTTTTTCAATAAACCACTAATTAACTTGGATTTGATTTACTTGTTTTTATTTAATAAGACTAATTTAATTCAAAAACTAAAAATGTGTGGATGACTATGTGATGACTATCATTACGTGATCACCAGACAGAATGTGAGGGAAGACTAAGTACAAATCTAAATACATACTCAGAAGAAGGCTGGGGAAATATAGAAACATATGAAAGAGTTCTCCTTTAGGGTTACAATAACATTTTTTTTTTTTTTTTTTTATTCCCATAGAGAGTCACTTCAATGGTTGCTGTCAAGCATTACAGCAGGGTAATACTGCTTGCTAGTTCAAAGTCTCAATACACATGACTATGACTTCTATGTAAAAAAAACACAATCCTTCACAGATTCTCTCTTAATCTTTCCTCACTGAACTCTAAAATGTCAGGCTCAAATCTCTCTTGGCACCTTCACTTCTTTCAATTAGACATGCAGGATCAGTCAATCTAGTATCTCTGGCTTTAGCACCCTGTTACCCCCCACCCCCTTTAATTCATATTGGTGGTGCCACACGCCTGCACCACTATGCCCCTACACTGGGTCCTATGGCAGAATATGGCTTCTCTTTAACATTCAGTACCATTATTAACAGCCCCCAATTGTAAAGTGGTATGTGTTCTTCAGTCACCCAGCACATCCACTCTTTTTTTCTATTGCAGTCCTCGGCAATGGTTATCAGCTTCCCAATATCGGTAGTCTCTGGCCTCAGCTGAGGCCAGAAATAACCAGTCTGACATAATAGGCCACACTCCTGCTGGAACCAGTATGAAACATCACAGTTAAGTTCAATGAGATGGAAATTTTGAATGAGCAGTTCCGATTATGTAACGTATAGCCACTTCCTCTTGTTGACAAGTTTCTTCTGTACCTGAGTGGCTTATGGATCCTTAGGCCCATCTTCTTCATCTTTTGTTCCATCTGATGGACTCATGGGTTGTAGGTAATAATGAAAATCCTCCCTTTCCACTTGAAGGGCCACTCCTGAATCAATGTAAGTCTCCTGATGTGTCGGTTGGAGTGGTGTCTATGGCTCCTTCCCATCTTCACTATCAATCCATTTCCCTGGAGGTCTACAATGCTTTGGCCTGTCCATACGGACTACAGCCACTGCCAACCAACCACATGGCCCATTCATACAGCAGTATTCTTCTCATTATCTATATTGAAGGTTATAAAGTTTGTCAGGCAACCCCAAGATCCTCACTCACTTTCAATAAGCAAACAGGGTTTCTCCCAAATAATTCTCCAATACATAGCCAAACCCTTTTCAGGAATTGAGAGCTACTGGATGATTTTGCCCAGTGGCCTGTCTTGAAGCTGTCTCATTCTCTGTTCTTAATAAATTATTTGTGCCTTTGTGAGGGTGTTTTGCTTTTTGTGCCTTTGTGAGGGTGTTTTTCTTTTGGAAGTTCTCCCCATACATGGCCTCTGGCCATTTTGACAAATAGTTTTACCTTATCTCTCCAGTTAGCCATGATGATTTCTTGTTCTTTTACTCCCATATAATTGATCCTGCTTACAGTACCAAGTTTGACCACAAGTAGGATATGGAGGCAAGGAAACACACACTACAATAGTTACAATAAACCATAACAACAGGTTAATACTGGCTGGTGTGAAGTTGCTTCTTTCTCACACTTAGGCTACATGCACACGTGCCGTTTTTTGCGGTTCGCAAACCGCAGATCTGCAAAAAATGGAAGCCGCCCGTGTGCCTTCCGCAATTTGCGGAACGGAACGGGCAGCCATCAATATAAATGCCTATTCTTGTCCGCAAAGCACGAACAAGAATGGACATGTTATATTTTTTTAGAGGGGCCGCGGAACGGAGCAATGGATGCAGAAAGCACACGGAGTGCTGTCCGCATCTTTTGCGGCCCCATTGAAGTGAATGGGTCCACATCCGAGCCGCCAAAACGGCAGCTCGGATGCGTACCCAAACAACGGCCGTGTGCCTGAGGCCTTACACTGTGGCTTCAGTATACACAACTTGACATTTCAAGATATCTTTTCTTGCTGCTTTCTGGTTATACAGGCCTCTTTTGGGACCTCAGCCTCTCTTCAGCACCAATCTCCCTAGCAGTGAAGCCCTTCACTGTTAAGCCCTACCCCCTTGCTCCACTCATGCAGTGTTACACATCTGCGCTACATGGGATTTTAAGGCAGGATATGGGCCATTCAAAACTATGCTGCTTGGGTCCATATTTTCCAAAGCTCAGATCTGATGACACAGGCAGAGTAAACTCACAACAACCAGTACAACTCCAGTACATACTGTAAAATGTAAAAACATATTTAACAATAGAAATTTTAACAGTCCCCTATAGTAAGGTGGCATGTGTTTTTCGGCCATCCTAGAACCAAACTGATCTACAATTTTATGCTCTATTTAATTGGCTCAGAGGTAAAGGATGTAAAAAAAAGGTTGCAATTCTGCAGATGCTGGTCTATCTACCTCGAAACTTGACATGGAGAAAACAAATAGCACCACTGACAATCCCCCCGAGTGTCCTGGATTCAGTACAAAATTCCAAATACTGTTGTAAGTGTCACTATCCTACTCATTGTGTGTTGGCTCACATGTCAGGAGAGTTGCTTCCTGAGTCTGGGTTGGCTAGTGTGATGGTGGAGATGAAACAGAACTTCCCACATGGAAATTTCTCCATGGACTGATGCCTGGGGGACAACCTGTGACCTCCATATTTTCACTGGCCAGGTACATACTGATGCGCTCAGTATTAATGCTAGGAGCATTAGGTACTTATGCACCTGGCCAGCAGCGGCAGGTGCCCTCCTGAATTCAATTGTATTGTCATCCTCAGGATGGTGATACAGTTGAATACTGTGGCGAGGGCGGCAGTATCATGTGCTGCAATGTGATAATTAATTATGCTCAGGCAGCATTTTGTGCTTCATGTTGGTATTTGGTTCTGCAGGGGTGGTATTTTGTGCAACATTATGGTATTGCTGCCCCACCTACTTCTGTTGTCCCTCTTATATTGGCTTGTCTTCTGTCAATTTGAACCTGCCTACAATGTTGGGCCACTTTAAGTTCACAGTCCTTCCCTGGCTACAGCTGTAATGAAAAAATAAAAAGGTGTATTTTATAAGGTTCCATTAATACATTGTAGATTTCACAAAAAGTTTGGTGCAGATTCAGTGTAGCAAGCTGCTTCAAACTCAATACCAATCTAACTCCAATGAATGTGAATGGCGATGTTGTAACCGAGTTCACCTGCAGATGAATATAATCTACACAGATAGTTATTTAGACTGTATAAAGAAAATCCACAACACTAAGTAGCAATCTACTTTTTCTTGCAGATTACACATGGATAAACTGGAGGATTAGCCCAACTGAATAATCTTTGTGATGAGCGGCAGGTGCCATATTCGATTTCGACGAAATTCGCGAATATTCGATAGAATATTCGTTTTATATTCGTCAAAATCGAATATTTGTCGTTATTCTAGTTATCGCGATTAATATGCGATTTAAATAATCGCGTATTGCGATTTTAACTTAAGGCTACTCTGCTATTGTAATAGCAATGCGATTAATTCAAGTTATAATAATCGACTTTCGATTTCAACTTCGCACTGCTATATTCCATATTCGTTAATTCCAGCCTAATATGGAATATAGCAGGTCCAAGTTGAAATCGCAATTCGATTATTATAACTTGAATTAATCGAATTGCGATTACAACTTAAGCACTGCTATATTCCATATTAGGCTAGAATTAACGAATATGGAATATAGCATTACTAAGTTGAAATCGCCATGCGATTCTTTCGAGTTATATTAATCGCATGGCGATTTTAACTTGGACCTGGTTTACTATATGGTTGGCTTTAATGGCTTGGTAGAATTAGCGAATATGACGAATATATTCGTTATATTCCACAAAACGAAGATAACGAAGTATTCTGCATCTTCGTTTTAGCTACCTATTCATCAACTTCACTAATTCTAGCAATCATATAGGAAAGTTTACTATAGAGACAGCTAAGTTTAATTCGCTATGCGATTATATTACTTAGCTTTTTTTTTTATAAATAGAATAATTATAATAATTATTAGGTATTATAATTATTCTATGTATTTTTAAAAAAAAAGCAAAGTAATATAATCGCATAGCGAATTAAACTTAGCTGTCTCTATAGTAAACTTTCCTATATGATTGCTAGAATTAGCGAAGTTGACCAATAGGTAGCTAAAACGAAGATGCAGAATACTTCGTTATCTTCGTTTTGTGGAATATGACGAATACATTCGCCACATTCGTTTTGTGGAATATAACGAATATATTCGTCATATTTGCTAATTCTACCAAGCCAACCATAGTAAACCAGGTCCAAGTTGATATCGCAATGCGATTAATATAACTCGAAGTAATCGCATGGCGATTTCAACTTTGTAATGCTATATTCCATATTAGGCTAGAATTAACGAATATGGAATATAGCAGTGCTAAGTTGAAATCGCAATTCGATTATTATAACTTGAAATAATCAAATTGCGATTTCAACGTAATTCTAAAATCCGACAGTACATTCTAGTATATGGAGTCGTTCCCATGGTAATGGGGACGCTCCATGAGCAAGGAATATAGCATTACTAAGTTGAAATCGCCATGCGATTCCTTTGAGTTATATTAATCGCATGGCGATTTCAACTTGGACCTGGTTTACTATGGTTGGCTTCAATGGCTTGGTAGAATTAGCGAATATGACGAATATATTCGTTATATTCCACAAAACGAAGGTAACGAAGTATTCTGCATCTTCGTTTTAGCTACCTATTTGTCAACTTCGCTAATTCTAGCAATCCTATAGGAAAGTTGACTAGAGACAGCTAAGTTTAATTCGCTATGCGATTATATTAATTTGCTTTTTTTTTTTAAATACATAGAATAATTATAATACCTGATAATTATTATAATTATTCTATTTATAAAAAAAAAGCAAAGTAATATAATCGCATAGCGAATTAAACTTAGCTGTCTCTATAGTAAACTTTCCTATATGATTGCTAGAATTAGCGAAGTTGATGAATAGGTAGCTAAAACGAAGATGCAGAATACTTCGTTATCTTCGTTTTGTGGAATATGACGAATACATTCGTTATATTTGTTTTGTGGAATATAACGAATATATTCGTCATATTCGCTAATTCTACCAAGCCATTGAAGCCAACCATATAGTAAACCAGGTCCAAGTTGAAATCGCCATGCGATTAATATAACTCGAAAGAATCGCATGGCGATTTCAACTTAGTAATGCTATATTCCATGCTCATGGAGCGTCCCCATCACCATGGGAACGACTCCATATACTAGACTGTACTGTCGGATTTGAGAATTACGTTGAAATCGCAATTCGATAATTTCAAGTTATAATAATCGAATTGCGATTTCAACTTAACACTGCTATATTCCATATTAGGATAGAATTAACAAATATGGAATATAGCAGTGTTAAGTTGAAATCGCAATTCGATTATTATAACTTGAAATAATCGAATTGCGATTTCAACGTAATTCTCAAATCCTACAGTACATTCTATTATATGGAGACGTTCCAATGGTGATGGGGACGCTCCATGAGCACGGAAGTCGGCAGAAGCGGCAACGGGCACTGACTGGAGCAGCCAGGAAGCCAGAAATCCAAAGGACAGGTAAGATCAACTTTAGGGAAGTGGGAAAAGAAAAAATATAACAATAAAAAAAAAAAAAATATTCGAAATATTGAATTTATAGCACTATATTCGAAATATTCGCGAATTAGCGAAGTGCCGATATTCGCTAAAAAAATTAGATATTTGAATATTCGCGCTTAACACTAGTGATGACCCATGACATATCAAACTGCATATTTGTGGCAGAAATCTGTATGTAAGCCTCAGATTTATGCTGTGGATCCTTAAGTAAATTTACATTATGGTTCAATTCTGCAAAGAGTTGTGTTTCGCTTCCAGTTTAATGGCAGCACTGACTCTAATAGCTCAAGATAGCTTCTGTTGGTAAAGCAAAATGCCAGCTACAATGCAGAGCAATGACGTATGAACTCTAGTTGACAATACATTAACAATACATTGACCAGACATCACTTGTTGATACAACTCAATAGATCTAAAAACAAAATGTCTTAAATGTCTCATCAAAACAACCCTTCCTCAGATTGACTTGAATCACGGCATTTAGGGGTTAATTTACTAACCAGAAATACGTCTATATTAAGCATATTTCTGGCACAGATCTGTGACTTTTCCCTGCTCACGCCAGGTCTAAAAAGGAGGCGTGGGCAGGGAAGAGGAATGGGCCGGCAGGCTCGTCTCATTCATCGATTTCTACAACTGTTTTAGTTGTATAAAATGGTTTTAATCTACGCCATCAAAGTATCTGGCGTTTAAAAGTGGAGTTATGTAGAGGCCGGCGCCTAAAACCGGTGTCTTTTTCTTTGTTAGGGGCTCCCCACTCTGATGAGGAGTTCTTGAATTGGGGATACCTCCTGGAAAAATGCTTTGTATAATTCAGGTTTCCAACATTAATTGTCTCCTCTGTTCTACTTTGAACAATAGTTATAAATAGAGATGAGCAAATTTTTCAAAAATTTGATTTGCCGGTTCGCCGATTTTGTTTGGGAAAAATTCTATTCAATCTGAATATATTCACGGCAAATTACGTAAAAAAAAAGGCTATTTCCTGGCTGTTGAGAGCCTTTATAGTGATGTAGAACACTTTGCCTTGCAGTAACACACATAGGGAGTCTGCTTTGGTAGTGAAATAATACTGTGAGTCTATATGACATGCAGATGACAGGCGTCGCTCTTAGGCTACTTTCACACTTGCGTTCAGAGCGGATCCGTCTGAGACAGATCCGCTCATATAATGCAGACGGTGGCTCCGTTCAAAACGGATCCGCCTGCATTATATTGTTTAAAACATTTCTAAGTGTGGGGCGTGGCCTGCTGCCGTCTGAGATGGCTGCTCAGTGTTAGAGCTCCTCACCACCATCCCTGACAACGCGGCTCAAAGCATCGTGGCTGAAGCGGAACGAAGATAAAAACATCCTCTCGAGTTCCCCGTCACCTCAGGGACATGATGACCAGAAAAAAATCGTCCCGACCGGGTCTCAGAAGGCTGACTGACTTCTTCTCCGCTCAGGAGCCGGAGGGCGGCTTCCCGCCATTGCGACATGCGGCGGCAGCGGAGTGCCGAGATAATGAAGGCACCGCTACTCACTCCAACAGAGGAAGCGCTCCCCGTCCCTCACATGGATACGAGGTCCCAGGGGGAAGGGGTGAACACTTACCCTCGCCGCAGAGGTGCAATCCCAGAAGCGGAGAATATAGGCATGACTCTGCGCAGGACGAAGGGGCCGCCATGACACCAGCGTTTCCGGTGAGTGAAAATACAGCCGGCTCTGACAAACGCGGCACCCCCTCTCCAGGCAGGACCCAAACATCACCCTCAAACACAACTACAAGCTCAGGGGCCGCATTGCTAGATCCTCTTCAGAGCTTTATATGTACTGATCAGGCAGTGTCAGAGAGTTCACTGAAAGCGATGATGACAGCGGTCCATCAATCTCTCACATCGCAGCTCCAGCAGGTAGCTTCCACCATTACCTCTGCTGTAGACGACTTGGGTTCCAGGGTGAACCATATAGAATGCAAGATGGGGGAATTAACCAACTCCCACAATAACCTTATCGATGCACACTATTCCCTGGAAGACGAGGTGTCAGGGCTGAAAGCTAAGCTGGCGAATTTAGAAGACAGGAATAGACGCAATAACTTGAAATTTAGAGGGATCTCTGATTCGATTAGCTCAGCCAATCTACAACAACATCTTGGAGAAATGCTCAAAATTGTGTTTCCAGATAAAGTTCCCAACCTTCTTCTGATTGATAGAGCTCATCACCTACCTAAACCGAAACATCTCCCGGTCTCTGTGCCCAAGGATGTTATTGCACGTTTTCACTTCTACTGCATAAAAGAAGATTTAGTTGCTTATATGAAGAAAAACCGTAACCTTCCAGCTCCCTTTCAGGACATCCAAATATTCGCCGATTTGTCCCAAGCGACATTACAAGCAAGAAAACAACTTTCCCCAATTACCAGAATTCTAAGAGATCTTCAGATTCCATATAAATAGGGATTCCCGATGAAGCTCCTGATCCACAAAGATGAGAGAACATATATCATCAAAAACCCAGAAGAGGGTGAAGCACTACTTAAGGCCTGGAATGCTGGCGGACCGACCTCACCGACAACAGCAAAGAACAAGCCTAACGCCCATATTACTCCAGATTGGTCCACAGTGGGAGATTGAGTTCCATAATACGGCCTAGAGCGGTCGTTGTTCCCTCTGACCATGTTGTTTTCCATTATAGGGATGGAGGAATAGGGCCGGACTGTTTCCCCCAGATCTCTCTGGTCCAGGTTTCTCTTTAACCTCCTCCAGACCAGTCATAACAATTTCTGATTGTTTAACCCCAGTTTACTATGCAAATCGTATTAATCCTAATACTGTATTATCTTGGTAATTTTGTCTCCCCTTTTCTTTTTCCATGTCCTTTTATCTTTCTTTTTGCAGATGGTGATGCTATACTATCTCCATTTCCTACACAGGCTAGAGTTGTAAGATCTACACTATGTATACTACCTCAAGGTATTTTTATATTTGATGGCGGTTAAGGTACTATCTATTAATGCCAAGGGGCTCAATTCTCCATACAAAAGATCCTCTCTTTGGAAGGATGTTCGCTCCTCTCATACTGATATAGTGTGTGTTCAAGAAACACATTTTGTGAGTGGCAAACATCCACAGTTCTCTAATAAAGAGTTCTCTATAGTATTACTCGCTAATTCTTTTAAAAAGAAGGCAGGAGTAGCTATTGCAATAAGAAACTCACTGGGATTTCAAACTGAAAAAGTGATTTGTGATGAAGGCGGGCGCTATATTATCTTAGTAGGCCAGATTGGCCCGGTAGTAATGACCCTTGTCAATATCTATGCCCCTAACAAATCCCCAGTTAGATTTTTAAACAAAGTCCTGGCAAAAACTCGCAAGGTTCAAAAAGGAGCTTTGATGATATGTGGAGACTTCAACATTGTCCCAAACGGGTCTATTGATTCTTCCAGCTCAAATAGAATATTGGCTCCCTCGTTGGAACGGTGGATACGGGACAATCAGTTTTATGACACATTTAGGTGTTTAAATGCAAATTCTAGGGAATATAGCTTCTACTCTGCTAGACATAGATCATTCTCCCGAATTGATCTATTTCTTTTAGACAGATCTCTTTTGCCTAAGATTTCCAACTCTTCAATTGGGAAGACATCTTGGTCGGATCATGCGCCCATCTATTGTTCTATCTCCCAAATCTTACCGATAAACACACAAAGATTGTGGAGAAACAATACTTTTCTTCTCCGTCATCCCACGTATCAGGCACGTACAAAATCAGCTTTGATGGAGTATTTCTCCCTCAATAACACAAGTGATGTTAGTAACTTTACTATCTGGCAAGCTCATAAAGCGACTATCAGAGGAGAACTGATTAAACAAAGCTCTCACTTCAAAAAAACAAGGGAAGCTAAACTGACATCCCTCCTAGATGAAGAAGCCAGACTAGAAAGACAACTTAGCTCAGACCCGTCCTTACTACTACATAAAAAATTTATGTCTCTCAGACATGAAATTCACTCTACCCTCCAGATGGATTATGACAGACAGCTAACCTCTATGCGTCTAGCGTATTACAAGTCATACAATAAACCAAGTAGATTAATGGCGAGGAAAGTAAAACCGCTGGCCCAAAAAATTTATATTCCTTTTATACTAGCCCCAGACAAGGTATCTAAAATCACTCATCCAAATAAAATAGCAGAAGCATTCAACCAGTACTATTCGAAGCTATACAACCTTAACAAAGATGCTTCCACTCACCAACCATCCACAGAAAGCATTGACGCTTTTCTCCAAAAAATTAATTTGCCCTCTCTAAACTCTGAACAACTAACGGAACTAAATTCCCCAGTCTCCATTTCCGAAATAGGAACTATTATTAAATCTCTTAAAGCTAACAAGTCACCCGGTCCGGATGGATTTTCCAACGAATACTATCAGATATTCTCCTCTGTTTTGCAACCACATCTAGTGGAACTCTTTAATGAAGTCTTACTTGGGGACCAGTTTCCATCTGAAATGCTACAAGCCACCATTGTCACCATACCTAAACCGGGGAAAACACCAGACTCCCCCAGCAAATTTCCGCCCTATCTCGCTTCTTAATTGTGATATTAAGCTTTATGCCAAATTACTCGCTCATAGACTTATGAAATTTATGCCTATAATAATTCACAGCGATCAAGTAGGCTTTACGAAGGGCAGAGAGGCCCCAGATGGGACTAGGAGGATGCTGGGGTTATTGCAGAAAGCTGGGTCCATGGCGTCGCCTTCTCTGCTTCTTACCCTGGATGCAGAGAAGGCGTTCGACCGGATACACTGGGGATTTGCATCAGCAGTTCTAGATAAATTTGGGTTTAATGGTTATATAAAGAATGCGATCTTAGCTCTTTATACTTCCCCCTCAGCTAGAGTATTGGTAAACGGGTCCTTATCATCCCCATTTTTAATTACAAATGGCACTCGCCAGGGTTGCCCCCTTTCGCCTTTCCTTTTTTTAATGGTTATGGAGCCCTTTGCAGAAATGATAAGGATGGCAAGCGAGATTAGGGGTATCCCAGCCGGTAACCGCCAACATAAAATAGGACTGTTCGCGGATGACGTCATCCTTTCAATCACTGATCCCATTCCTTCCTTAAGAGCGGCTTCTCAGATTATTAAAGAATTTGGAGAGGTATCGTATTATAAGGTTAACAAGTCCAAATCCCAAATACTAGCTATAAGAGTCCCTCCACCCTTGAAAGAGATATTGGGAAAAGAATTCCCTTTCCAATGGGCAGAACAATCTATAACCTATTTGGGTGTCCAATTATGCTTTCCTCTATCTAGAATAGTAAAGTATAATTACGATACAATGTACAAATCTCTTCAAGCCGACTTGATCAGATACTCCAAAATAGAATTGTCCTGGCTGGGACGAGTAACAATATATAAAATGATGATTCTACCAAAAATTCTATATCTGTTCAGAACACTTCCTATTCCCATCCCTGCTTCAGTCATAGCTAAGTTTAAGACTCAAATGCTTTCATTCATATGGAACAAAGGTCCTCATAGAATTGCAGCCTCTATACTTTATAACCACAGGTCCCATGGAGGCCTAGGGGTCCCTAATCTTCAGGGTTATTACAACTCCTTTATCTTAAAACAGCTAAAACTTTGGCTTAGCACAGAGCAATATCCAAGCTGGAAACAGATAGAAATAGATCTTAATAAGGGGAAGTCTCTCCGTTCACTTCTGCTATTACATGCAATGGATAAGAAATTTCCGCTACCCACAGCACCGACAATGAAAGCCACTATCCAAACATGGAAAATAATGCTACAGAAGGATGAGCCTAAACTACCGGTGAAAACCTTGCAGATCCCTGTAGAGATTCTGCAATATTATATTCCAGACATCTCGGTGAGCGGGTGGCGGAAAGCTGGGATTAGGGTATTAAATGACTTCTATGAGGGAGATACTATTAAGTCCTTTACATGTCTGAAAACCTCACATAATATACCGGACTCTTATAGCTACCAGTTTATTAGAATAACCCACTTTTTAGTTAAAGGACCTAAAAGGGAAGTTAATGTCCCAATAATTCTGCTCAATACAGTACTTGGCCCACAAGGAATTCCGCAGGTGCCTACAAAGGTTATATATAAATACGTGACAAATGATGACCACTTTACTAAGAAAGCACATTTACTAAACTGGGAAAGGGATTTCAAAATCTCTTTTCCCCTGGCTAAATGGCAGATTGCGATTAGAACTACACACAAAGCCACAAGAAACTCTAACCTGGTTGAAGGATATTTAAAACTCCTAACACGGTGGTACTTCACCCCAGTCAAACTTGCCAGATTCTATCCTAACATTGAAAATACATGTTGGCGGTGCCAAGTGAAGCCTGGTAATTTGATCCATATTTTTTGGGATTGCGTTAGACTCCGCCCCTTCTGGGTAGAAGTTAATAAATTAATTGAAGATGTCCTAGGACGGAATCTACTGCTATCCCCAGCTATGGCACTTTTATCATTAGGTATTGACACAATCCCCCCCCAATTTAGACCTTTAGTATGTCATATTTTATTAACAGCCAAATTATTGATTGCTAAGCATTGGAAATAATCTAGGAGCCCTTCCGTGAACGAACTAACAGAAAGGATATCCACAAATGTCATATTTGAACATTTATGGGCCCAAAGAACGAACAGGTTAAAATTTTTCTATACTTCCTGGTCTCCTTGGCTGGCTAAATTTCCTATGCCTCAGTAATCAATCTCCTCTATATACTTTTGTGCATTTCCCAGGGATACCCTGAATTGGCCTAATATATGTAGGAAATTATATGTCTATGGATGTTTCTCAACAACACCATCTCTCTCATTTTTCTTTTCTTTTCCTCCTCCCTCCCCCCTCATGACTTACCTTCGGGTAACTTACTGAATTATTGTTATGGTTCCTTATTGTTGTTACCCTAAGTTCTATGTTGGCAGCACCCGAGCGGGTGCCATAGGACTTTCTACATTAACAAAAATGTTGTCAATTTACCAAAGTGGTGGCTGCGCCCACCAATTATCGAGTTTAAATGTTTGAAGAACTCTTGTGTGGCTGCGTCCACAATATGTCGTTGTCACTTGCTATACATTTTGACAATAAAAATGTCTGTAGAAAAAAAATAAAAAAAGTAGCCTGAACGGATCCGTCCAGACTAGAGTTGAGCGAACACCTGAATGTTCGGGTTCGAGAAGTTCGGCCGAACATCCCGGAAATGTTCGGGTTCGGGATCCGAACCCGATCCGAACTTCGTCCCGAACCCGAACCCCATTGAAGTCAATGGGGACCCGAACTTTTCGGCACTAAAAAGGCTGTAAAACAGCCCAGGAAAGAGCTAGAGGGCTGCAAAAGGCAGCAACATGTAGGTAAATCCCCTGCAAACAAATGTGGATAGGGAAATGAATTAAAATAAAAATTAAATAAATAAAAATTAACCAAAATCAATTGGAGAGAGGTTCCATAGCAGAGAATCTGGCTTCCCGTCACCCACCACTGGAACAGTCCATTCTCAGATATTTAGGCCCCGGCACCCAGGCAGAGGAGAGAGGTCCCGTAACAGAGAATCTGTCTTCATGTCAGCAGAGAATTAGTCTGCATGTCATAGCAGAGAATGAGGCTTCACGTCAGCCACCACTGCAACAGTCCATTGGCATATATTTAGGCCCAGCACCCAGGCAGAGGAGGGAGGTCCCGTAACAGAGAATCTGTCTTCATGTCAGCAGAGAATTAGTCTGCATGTCATAGCAGAGAATGAGGCTTCACGTCAGCCACCACTGCAACAGTCCATTGGCATATATTTAGGCCCAGCACACACACAGGCAGAGGAGAGAGGTCCCGTAACAGAGAATCTGGCTTCATGTCAGCAGAGAATCAGTCTGCATGTCATAGCAGAGAATGAGGCTTCACGTCAGCCACCACTGCAACAGTCCATTGGCATATATTTAGGCCCAGCACACACACAGGCAGAGGAGAGAGGTCCCGTAACAGAGAATCTGGCTTCATGTCAGCAGAGAATCAGTCTGCATGTCATAGCAGAGAATGAGGCTTCACGTCAGCCACCACTGCAACAGTCCATTGGCATATATTTAGGCCCAGCACACACACAGGCAGAGGAGAGAGGTCCCGTAACAGAGAATCTGTCTTCATGTCAGCAGAGAATTAGTCTGCATGTCATAGCAGAGAATGAGGCTTCACGTCAGCCACCACTGCAACAGTCCATTGGCATATATTTAGGCCCAGCACACACACAGGCAGAGGAGAGAGGTCCCGTAACAGAGAATCTGGCTTCATGTCAGCAGAGAATCAGTCTGCATGTCATAGCAGAGAATGAGGCTTCACGTCAGCCACCACTGCAACAGTCCATTGGCATATATTTAGGCCCAGCACACACACAGGCAGAGGAGAGAGGTCCCGTAACAGAGAATCTGGCTTCATGTCAGCAGAGAATCAGTCTGCATGTCATAGCAGAGAATGAGGCTTCACGTCAGCCACCACTGCAACAGTCCATTGGCATATATTTAGGCCCAGCACACACACAGGCAGAGGAGAGAGGTCCCGTAACAGAGAATCTGTCTTCATGTCAGCAGAGAATCAGTCTGCATGTCATAGCAGAGAATGAGGCTTCACGTCAGCCACCACTGCAACAGTCCATTGGCATATATTTAGGCCCAGCACCCAGGCAGAGGAGGGAGGTCCCGTAACAGAGAATCTGTCTTCATGTCAGCAGAGAATTAGTCTGCATGTCATAGCAGAGAATGAGGCTTCACGTCAGCCACCACTGCAACAGTCCATTGGCATATATTTAGGCCCAGCACCCAGGCAGAGGAGGGAGGTCCCGTAACAGAGAATCTGTCTTCATGTCAGCAGAGAATTAGTCTGCATGTCATAGCAGAGAATGAGGCTTCACGTCAGCCACCACTGCAACAGTCCATTGGCATATATTTAGGCCCAGCACACACACAGGCAGAGGAGAGAGGTCCCGTAACAGAGAATCTGGCTTCATGTCAGCAGAGAATCAGTCTGCATGTCATAGCAGAGAATGAGGCTTCACGTCAGCCACCACTGCAACAGTCCATTGGCATATATTTAGGCCCAGCACACACACAGGCAGAGGAGAGAGGTCCCGTAACAGAGGATCTGGCTTCATGTCAGCAGAGAATCAGTCTGCATGTCATAGCAGAGAATCAGGCTTCACGTCAGCCACCACTGCAACAGTCCATTCTCATAAATTTAGGCCCAGCACCCAGGCAGAGGAGAGAGGTCCCGTAACAGACAATCTGGCTTCATGTCAGCAGAGAATTAGTCTGCATGTCATAGCAGAGAATGAGGCTTCACGTCAGCCACCACTGCAACAGTCCATTGGCATATATTTAGGCCTAGCACACAGGCAGAGGAGAGAGGTCCCGTAACAGACAATCTGGCTTCATGTCAGCAGAGAATCAGTCTGCATGTCATAGCAGAGAATGAGGCTTCACGTCACCCACCACTGCAACAGTCCATTGGCATATATTTAGGCCTAGCACACAGGCAGAGCAGAGAGGTCCCGTAACAGACGATCTGGCTTCATGTCAGCAGAGAATCAGTCTGCATGTCATAGCAGAGAATGAGGCTTCACGTCACCCACCACTGCAACAGTCCATTGGCATATATTTAGGCCTAGCACACAGGCAGAGCAGAGAGGTCCCGTAACAGACAATCTGGCTTCATGTCAGCAGAGAATCAGTCTGCATGTCATAGCAGAGAATCAGGCTTCACGTCAGCCACCACTGCAACAGTCCATTGTCATAAATTTAGGCCCAGCACCCAGGCAGAGGAGAGAGGTCCCGTAACAGACAATCTGGCTTCATGTCAGCAGAGAATTAGTCTGCATGTCATAGCAGAGAATCAGGCTTCATGTCAGCCACCACTGCAACAGTCCATTGGCATATATTTAGGCCTAGCACACAGGCAGAGGAGAGGTTCATTCAACTTTGGGTAGCCTCGCAATATAATGGTAAAATGAAAATAAAAATAGGATTGAATGAGGAAGTGCCCTGGAGTCCAATAATATATGGTTATGGGGAGGTAGTTAATGTCTAATCTGGACAAGGGACGGACAGGTCCTGTGGGATCCATGCCTGGTTCATTTTTATGAACGTCAGCTTGTCCACATTGGCTGTAGACAGGCGGCTGCGTTTGTCTGTAATGACGCCCCCTGCCGTGCTGAATACACGTTCAGACAAAACGCTGGCTGCCGGGCAGGCCAGCACCTCCAAGGCATAAAAGGCTAGCTCTGGCCACGTGGACAATTTAGAGACCCAGAAGTTGAATGGGGCCGAACCATCAGTCAGTACGTGGATTGGTGTGCACACGTACTGTTCCACCATGTTAGTGAAATGTTGCCTCCTGCTAACACGTTGCGTATCAGGTGGTGGTGCAGTTAGCTGTGGCGTGTTGACAAAAGTTTTCCACATCTCTGCCATGCTAACCCTGCCCTCAGAGGAGCTGGCCGTGACACAGCTGCCTTGGCGACCTCTTGCTCCTCCTCTGCCTTGGCCTTGGGCTTCCACTTGTTCCCCTGTGACATTTGGGAATGCTCTCAGTAGCGCGTCTACCAACGTGCGCTTGTACTCGCGCATCTTCCTATCACGCTCCAGTGCAGGAAGTAAGGTGGGCACATTGTCTTTGTAGCGTGGATCCAGCAGGGTGGCAACCCAGTAGTCCGCACAGGTTAAAATGTGGGCAACTCTGCTGTCGTTGCGCAGGCACTGCAGCATGTAGTCGCTCATGTGTGCCAGGCTGCCCAGGGGTAAGGACAAGCTGTCCTCTGTGGGAGGCGTATCGTCATCGTCCTGCCTTTCCCCCCAGCCACGCACCAGTGATGGACCCGAGCTGCGTTGGGTGCCACCCCGCTGTGACCATGCTTCATCCTCATCCTCCTCCACCTCCTCCTCATCCTCGTCCTCCTCGTCCTCCAGTAGTGGGCCCTGGCTGGCCACATTTGTACCTGGCCTCTGCTGTTGCCAAAAACCTCCCTCTGAGTCACTTCGAAGAGACTGGCCTGAAAGTGCTAAAAATGACCCCTCTTCCTCCTCCTCCTCCTCCTCCTGGGCCACCTCCTCTTCCATCATCGCCCTAAGTGTTTTCTCAAGGAGACATAGAAGTGGTATTGTAACGCTGATAACGGTGTCATCGCCACTGGCCATGTTGGTGGAGTACTCGAAACAGCGCAACAGGGCACACAGGTCTCGCATGGAGGCCCAGTCATTGGTGGTGAAGTGGTGCTGTTCTGTAGTGCGACTGACCCGTGCGTGCTGCAGCTGAAACTCCACTATGGCCTGCTGCTGCTCGCACAGTCTGTCCAGCATGTGCAAGGTGGAGTTCCACCTGGTGGGCACGTCGCATATGAGGCGGTGAGCGGGAAGGCCGAAGTTACGCTGTAGCGCAGACAGGCGAGCAGCAGCAGGATGTGAACGCCGGAAGCGCGAACAGACGGCCCGCACTTTATGCAGCAGCTCTGACATGTCGGGGTAGTTGTGAATGAACTTCTGCACCACCAAATTCAGCACATGCGCCAAGCAAGGGATGTGCGTCAAATTGGCTAGTCCCAGAGCTGCAACGAGATTTCGCCCATTATCACACACCACCAGGCCGGGCTTGAGGCTCACCGGCAGCAACCACTCGTCGGTCTGTTGTTCAATACCCCGCCACAACTCCTGTGCGGTGTGGGGCCTGTCCCCCAAACATATGAGTTTCAGAATGGCCTGCTGACGTTTACCCCGGGCTGTGCTGAAGTTGGTGGTGAAGGTGTGTGGCTGACTGGATGAGCAGGTGGAAGAAGAGGAGGAGGAAGCCGAGAAGGAGGAGGTGGCAACAGGAGGCAAAGAATGTTGCCCTGCGATCCTTGGCGGCGGAAGGACGTGCGCCAAACAGCTCTCCGCCTGGGGCCCAGCTGCCACTACATTTACCCAGTGTGCAGTTAGGGAGATATAGCGTCCCTGGCCGTGCTTACTGGTCCACGTATCTGTGGTTAGGTGGACCTTGCTACAGATGGCGTTGCGCAGTGCACACTTGATTTTATCGGATACTTGGTTGTGCAGGGAAGGCACGGCTCTCTTGGAGAAGTAGTGCCGGCTGGGAACAACATACTGTGGGACAGCAAGCGACATGAGCTGTTTGAAGCTGTCTGTGTCCACCAGCCTAAATGACAGCATTTCATAGGCCAGTAGTTTAGAAATGCTGGCATTCAGGGCCAGGGATCGAGGGTGGCTAGGTGGGAATTTACGCTTTCTATCAAATGTTTGTGAGATGGAGAGCTGAACGCTGGCGTGTGACATGGTTGAGACGCTTGGTGACGGAGGTGGTGGTGGTGGTGTTGGTGGTACATCCCCTGTTTGCTGGGCGGCAGGTGCCAACGTTCCTCCAGAGGCGGAGGAAGAGGCCGAGGCGGCAGCAGCAGAATAGGCCGAGGCGGCAGCAGCAGAAGAGGTAGCAGGGGGAGCCTGAGTGACTTCCTTGGTTTTAAGGTGTTTACTCCACTGCAGTTCATGCTTTGCATGCAGGTGCCTGGTCATGCAGGTTGTGCTCAGGTTCAGAACGTTAATGCCTCGCTTCAGGCTCTGATGGCACAGCGTGCAAACCACTCGGGTCTTGTCGTCAGCACATTGTTTGAAGAAGTGCCATGCCAGGGAACTCCTTGAAGCTGCCTTTGGGGTGCTCGGTCCCAGATGGCGGCGGTCAGTAGCAGGCGGAGTCTCTTGGCGGCGGGTGTTCTGCTTTTGCCCAGTGCTCCCTCTTTTGCTACGCTGTTGGCTCGGTCTCACCACTGCCTCTTCCTCCGAACTGTGAAAGTCAGTGGCACGACCTTCATTCCATGTGGGGTCTAGGACCTCATCGTCCCCTGCATCGTCTTCCACCCAGTCTTGATCCCTGACCTCCTGTTCAGTCTGCACACTGCAGAAAGACGCAGCAGTTGGCACCTGTGTTTCGTCATCATCAGAGACATGCTGAGGTGGTATTCCCATGTCCTCATCATCAGGAAACATAAGTGGTTGTGCGTCAGTGCATTCTATGTCTTTCACCGCTGGGGAAGGGCTAGGTGGATGCCCTTGGGAAACCCTGCCAGCGGAGTCTTCAAACAGCATAAGAGACTGCTGCATAACTTGAGGCTGAGACAGTTTCCCTGGTATGCATGGGGGTGATGTGACAGACTGATGGGGTTGGTTTTCAGGCGCCATCTGTGCGCTTTCTGCAGAAGACTGGGTGGGAGATAATGTGAACGTGCTGGATCCACTGTCGGCCACCCAATTGACTAATGCCTGTACCTGCTCAGGCCTTACCATCCTTAGAACGGCATTGGGCCCCACCATATATCGCTGTAAATTCTGGCGGCTACTGGGACCTGAGGTAGTTGGTACACTAGGACGTGTGGATGTGGCAGAACGGCCACGTCCTCTCCCAGCACCAGAGGGTCCACTAACACCACCACGACCATGTCCACGTCCGCGTCCCTTACTAGATGTTTTTCTCATTGTTATGGTTCACCACAACAACAAATATATTATTTGGCCCAATGTATTGTATTCAAATTCAGCGGGATATAAATTTGAGGCCTAGTATTTAGGCGCTGGGTGACCGGTATGGATTTAGTGACAGAATTAGACTTGGAAATGCACAGAAGCGTGTGTGTGTGAAGTTATTCTGAATGACCCAATGTGCACCTTGAATATTATATACCCTTTTAGGGATAGATTTCAAATAGCTCTGATATAGCAGAAACCACTAAATTATGAAATTGCTAAATTGGGAATTGTATTTCAACCCAGAACAAAAAATGTGCTTTGACGGACACTAAATAACTTTCCCAGCCACAACAGGACAGCGTTAACGAGAGATTTAGCAGGATATAAATTTGAGGCCTAGTATTTAGGCGCTGGGTGACAGGTATGGGTTTAGTGACAGAATTAGACTTAGAAATACACAGTAGCGGGTGTGTGTGAAGTTATTCTGAATGACCCAATGTGCACCTTGAATATTATATACCCTTTTAGGGATAGATTTCAAATAGCTCTGATATAGCAGAAACCACTAAATTATGAAATTGCTAAATTGGGAATTGTATTTCAACCCAGAACAAAAAATGTGCTTTGACGGACACTAAATAACTTTCCCAGCCACAACAGGACAGCGTTAACGAGAGATTTAGCAGGATATAAATTTGAGGCCTAGTATTTAGGCGCTGGGTGACAGGTATGGGTTTAGTGACAGAATTAGACTTAGAAATACACAGTAGCGGGTGTGTGTGAAGTTATTCTGAATGACCCAATGTGCACCTTGAATATTATATACCCTTTTAGGGATAGATTTCAAATAGCTCTGATATAGCAGAAACCACTAAATTATGAAATTGCTAAATTGGGAATTGTATTTCAACCCAGAACAAAAAATGTGCTTTGACGGACACTAAATAACTTTCCCAGCCACAACAGGACAGCGTTAACGAGAGATTTAGCAGGATATAAATTTGAGGCCTAGTATTTAGGCGCTGGGTGACAGGTATGGGTTTAGTGACAGAATTAGACTTAGAAATACACAGTAGCGGGTGTGTGTGAAGTTATTCTGAATGACCCAATGTGCACCTTGAATATTATATACCCTTTTAGGGATAGATTTCAAATAGCTCTGATATAGCAGAAACCACTAAATTATGAAATTGCTAAATTGGGAATTGTATTTCAACCCAGAACAAAAAATGTGCTTTGACGGACACTAAATAACTTTCCCAGCCACAACAGGACAGCGTTAACGAGAGATTTAGCAGGATATAAATTTGAGGCCTAGTATTTAGGCGCTGGGTGACAGGTATGGGTTTAGTGACAGAATTAGACTTAGAAATACACAGTAGCGGGTGTGTGTGAAGTTATTCTGAATGACCCAATGTGCACCTTGAATATTATATACCCTTTTAGGGATAGATTTCAAATAGCTCTGATATAGCAGAAACCACTAAATTATGAAATTGCTAAATTGGGAATTGTATTTCAACCCAGAACAAAAAATGTGCTTTGACGGACACTAAATAACTTTCCCAGCCACAACAGGACAGCGTTAACGAGAGATTTAGCAGGATATAAATTTGAGGCCTAGTATTTAGGCGCTGGGTGACAGGTATGGGTTTAGTGACAGAATTAGACTTAGAAATACACAGTAGCGGGTGTGTGTGAAGTTATTCTGAATGACCCAATGTGCACCTTGAATATTATATACCCTTTTAGGGATAGATTTCAAATAGCTCTGATATAGCAGAAACCACTAAATTATGAAATTGCTAAATTGGGAATTGTATTTCAACCCAGAACAAAAAATGTGCTTTGACGGACACTAAATAACTTTCCCAGCCACAACAGGACAGCGTTAACGAGAGATTTAGCAGGATATAAATTTGAGGCCTAGTATTTAGGCGCTGGGTGACAGGTATGGGTTTAGTGACAGAATTAGACTTAGAAATACACAGTAGCGGGTGTGTGTGAAGTTATTCTGAATGACCCAATGTGCACCTTGAATATTATATACCCTTTTAGGGATAGATTTCAAATAGCTCTGATATAGCAGAAACCACTAAATTATGAAATTGCTAAATTGGGAATTGTATTTCAACCCAGAACAAAAATTGTGCTTTGACGGACACTAAATAACTTTCCCAGCCACAACAGGACAGCGTTAACGAGAGATTTAGCAGGATATAAATTTGAGGCCTAGTATTTAGGCGCTGGGTGACAGGTATGGGTTTAGTGACAGAATTAGACTTAGAAATACACAGTAGCGGGTGTGTGTGAAGTTATTCTGAATGACCCAATGTGCACCTTGAATATTATATACCCTTTTAGGGATAGATTTCAAATAGCTCTGATACAGCAGAAACCACTAAATTTTTAAATTGCTAAATTGGGAATTGTATTTCAACCCAGAACAAAAAATGTGCTTTGACGGACACTAAATAACTTTCCCAGCCACAACAGGACAGCGGTAACGAGAGATTTAGCGGGATATAAATTTGAGGCCTAGTATTTAGGCGCTGGGTGACCGGTATGGATTTAGTGACAGAATTAGACTGGGATATGGCCAAAAAATAACCACACTATTGCTGGTTAAATGCACTTGGTGATGGGCGCAGCTTGCCCCTGATGTAGTATATGGCCAAAAAATGAACAGACTATTGCTGGTTAAATGCACTTGGTGTCACAGCTTGACCAACCACACTACTGAGGGTTAAATGCACTTGGTGACGGGCGCAGCTTGCCCCTGATGTAGTATATGGCCAAAAAACGAACAGACTATTGCTGGTTAAATGCACTTGGTGACGGGCGCAGCTTGCCCCTGATTTAGTATATGGCCAAAAAATGAACAGACTATTGCTGGTTAAATGCACTTGGTGTGATAGCTTGACCAACCACACTACTGAGGGTTAAATGCACTTGGTGACGGGCGCAGCTTGCCCCTGATGTAGTATATGGCCAAAAAATAAACAGACTATTGCTGGTTAAATGCACTTGGTGTGACAGCTTCACCCTGATGTAGGCTTTAGCCAAAAAACAACCACACCATTGAGGGTTAAATGCACTTGGTCGCAGCTTGTGCTGGCGCACCACAAGACACAAAATGGCCGCCGATCACCCCAGAAAAATGTGACTGACAAACGGTCTGGGCAGCCTAAAAACAGTGAGCAATTGAGGATCAGCAGCTCAATGATCCACAGCTGCAGATCGATCAGTTAATCAAGTCCTTTGGAGGAGTTAATCTGCCTAATCTCGCCCTACTGTCGCAGCCGCAACCTCTCCCTACGCTAATCAGAGCAGAGTGACGGGCGGCGCTATGTGACTCCAGCTTAAATAGAGGCTGGGTCACATGGTGCTCTGGCCAATCACAGCCATGCCAATAGTAGGCATGGCTGTGATGGCCTCTTGGGGCAAGTAGTATGACGCTTGTTGATTGGCTGCTTTGCAGCCTTTCAAAAAGCGCCAAGAAAGCGTCACAAAAGCGCGAAGAAAGCGACGAACACCGAACCCGAACCCGGACTTTTACGAAAATGTCCGGGTTCGGGTCCGTGTCACGGACACCCCAAAATTCGGTACGAACCCGAACTATACAGTTCGAGTTCGCTCATCCCTAGTCCAGACTTTACATTGAAAGTCAATGGGGGACGGATCCGTTTGAAGATTGAGCCATATTGTGTCATCTTCAAACGGATCCGTCCCCATTGACTTACATTGTAAGTCTGGACGGATCCGCACGCCTCCGCATGGCCAGGCGGACACCCGAACGCTGCAAGCAGCATTCAGGTGTCCGCCTGCTGAGCGGAGCGGAGGCTGAACGCTGCCAGACTGATGCATTCTGAGCGGATCCGCATCCACTCAGAATGCATTAGGGCAGTACGGATGCAATCGGGGCCGCTTGTGAGCCCCTTCAAACTGAGCTCACAAGCGGACACCCGAACGCTAGTGTGAAAGTAGCCTTAGAATCACTGCACACTACACTTATTTGGGCAGTCACGGGGCCAAAACTGACCAAATAACTCAAGTATGAACTCAGCCTTACAGGTCGATGTTAGCGCCAAGAAGAAGCGCACTCCTTTTACACCGTCGCCAGCTGATTTCACATCAATGTCATCATCACCTGTTCTATTAAACATGTATACAAGTAGAGCCCTCCTGATAGAGTAGAGATGGTGTTGATAGTAATTTTTTGTTGACGTCACTGATTAATTTGCCCTTCCTCTGATCCTTCAGAACAATAACCCACAAAAAATGGATCCTGTCTGTGGAGCATATGCCTTCACTTGGTCAGCATTTGCTCAATAATCCATCAGTATTGCTAATGCCCCCCAGAAAAACAAGAGTGGATCTAAAACAGAGATGACACGTAAATGTCTTCTGTGTTTTGTACCCACTCTTGCTTTTGGCTACCATATCATAAGCCAATTCTGATGGGACCATACAGACCTTACAGCTGCTACACAGACAGGATCTGTTGTGCATCTTATTTTTCCTTCCTTCTGACAGATCAGAAGAAAGGTGAAATAAATTATGTCAGCCAGGACATGAAGTGAACCAGTCATGAAGTGGGGAGGGTGGGAACAGCATGAGAAGTCTACAGAGTTGCCCTTTGAGATAATGGTGAGATGGAAGCAGCATGAGGAGACCACAGAGTGGCCCAATGACAGGGTCTGGAGGTGGAAGCAGTATGAGGAGGTCACCGAGTGGCACAATGACACAGTCTGAAGATGGCAGCAGTATGAGGAGGCCACCAAGTGGAACAATGACAGGGTCTGGAAGTGAAAGCAGTATAAGGAGGCCACCGAGTGACACAATGACACAGTCTGGAGGTGGCAGCAGTATGGGGAGTCCACCATGTGGCAAGGTGACAGAGTCTGGAGGTGGCAGCAGTATAAGAAGGCCACCGAGTGGCACAATGACAGAGTCTGTAGATGGCAGCAGTATGATGAGGCCACCGAGTGGCAAGGTGAAATAGTTTGGAGATATCGGCAGCATCCGGACACCACAAAGTGGCAAGGTGACATAGTGTGGAGATTGCATCAGCATGAGGAGACCACAGAAAGGCAAGGTGACATCGTTTGGAGGTGGCAGCAGCATCAGAAAGCCACAGAGAGGCAAGGTGACATAGTGTGGATATGGCAGCAGGAGACCAAAGAGTGGCAAGGTGACATAGTTTGGAGGTGGCGGCAGCATCTGGAGACCACAGAGTGGCAAGGTGACATAGTGTGGAGATGGCAGCAGCAGGAGACCACAGAGTGGCAAGATGACATAGTGTGGAGAGGGCAGCAGCATGAGGAGACCACAGAGCGGCACAATGACAGAGTCTGGAGGTGGCGGCAGCATGAGTAGGCCACAAAGTGGCACAATGACAGAGTCTGGAGGTGGCATCAGCAGCATCAGGAGTAGGCCACAGAGTAGCACAATGGCAGTGTGGAGGTGGCGGCAGTATGAGGAGGCCACCGAGTGGCACAATGACCAAGTCTGGAGGTGGCGGCAGCATCAGTAGTTTGTCATTGTTTTCATGTACTTTTTGTATATTTGAAGTTTCATAATATATATTTTCCTCACACTTTCAGACGTCACACAACCTCACACGAAGTCATTCGGTCCATACAGCAAAAGGAGTTTTTTAGTCACCCATCAATATTAGCAGAAAAAAAACACTTTGAAAGAGTGGCACAATGACAGAGTCTGGAGGTGGCGGATGCAGCAGCAGCATCATGAGAAGGCCACCGAGTGGCACAATGACAGAGTCTGTAGATGCAGCAGTATGATGAGGCCACCGAGTGGCAAGGTGACATAGTTTGGAGGTGGCGGCAGCATCCGGAGACCAAAGAGTGGCAAGGTGACATAGTGTGGAGATGGCAGCAGCATGAGGAGACCACAGAGTGGCAAGGTGACATACTGTGGTGGTTGGTGACAATTCCAGTACCCGCTGAAGATGGTGGGTGAAAGAAGGAGCACTTGGCATCAGATGTGGGACATCAGGCGGGTAACAGCTTCAGAATAGTAGCTGAGGCAGGTAGCCAGAAGAAACCTCTCAAAGTCTCTTTTGTCAAATTGTTGGTGTGGCACTATGGATGATCTAGTCTGATGCATCAGGCATTGGTGTGTGGAAATCCTGGCTGATCCATGCCTGATTTATCTTGATGCAGTGTCCCACTATGTGCTATATGTGGGCACTTTAACCACTTCAGCCCCGCTAGCTAAAACCCCCTTCATGACCAGGCCACTTTTTACACTTCTGCACTACACTATTTTCACCGTTTATCGCTCGGTCATGCAACTTACCACCCAAATGAATTTTACCTCCTTTTCTTCTCACTAATAGAGCTTTCATTTGGTGGTATTTTATTGCTGCTGACATTTTTACTTTTCTTGTTATTAATCGAAATTTTAAGATTTTTTTTGCAAAAAAATGACATTTTTCACTTTCAGCTGTAAAATTTTGCAAAAAAAACGACATCCATATATAAATTTTTCGCCAAATTTATTGTTCTACATGTCTTTAATAAAAAAAAATGTTTGGGCAAAACAAAAATGGTTTGGGTAAAAGTTATAGTGTTTACACACTATGGTACAAAAATGTGAATTTCCGCTTTTTGAAACAGCTCTGACTTTCTGAGCACCTGTCATGATTCCTGAGGTTCTACAATGCCCAAACAGTAGAAAACGCCCACAAATGACCCCATTTCGGAAAGTAGACACCCTAAGGTATTCGCTGATGGGCATAGTGAGTTCATAGAACTTTTTATTTTTTGTCACAAGTTAGCGGAAAATTATGATTTTATTTAAATTATTTTTTTTCTTACAAAGTCTCATATTCCACTAACTTGCGACAAAAAATAAAAAATTCTAGGAACTCGCCATGCCCCTCACGGAATATCTTGGGGTGTCTTCTTTCCAAAATGGGATCACTTGTGGGGTAGTTATACTGCCCTGGCAATTTAGGGGCCCAAATGTGTAAGAAGTACTTTGCAATCAAAATGTGTAAAAAATGGCCTGCGAAATCCGATGGGTGTCATTTTACATATACCCATGCTGGGTGAGAGAAATATCTTGGCAAAAGACAACTTTTCCAATTTTTTTATACAAAGTTGGCATTTGACCAAGATATTTTTCTCACCCAGCATGGGTTTATGTAAAATGACACCCCAAAACACATTCCCCAACTTCTCCTGAGTACGGCGATACCAGATGTGTGACACTTTTTTGCAGCCAAGGTGGGCAAAGGGGCACACATTCCAAAGAGCACCTTTCGGATTTCGCAGGCCATTTTTTACACATTTTGATTGCAAAGTTCTTCTCACACATTTGGGCCCCTAAATTGCCAGGGCAGTATAACTACGCCACAAGTGACCCCATTTTGGAAAGAAGACACCCCAAGGTATTCCGTGAGGGGCATGGCGAGTTCCTCAAATTTTTTATTTTTTGTCGCAAGTTAGTGGAATATGAGACTTTGTAAGGAAAAAAGGAAAAAAAAGAAAAATCATCATTTTCCGCTAACTTGTGACAAAAAATAAAAAATTCTAGGAACTCGCCGTGCCCCTCACGGAATACCTTGGGGTGTCTTCTTTCCAAAATGGGGTCACTTGTGGCGTAGTTATACTGCCCTGGCAATTTAGGGGCAATTTCCCCACCTAGGCTGCAAAAAAGTGTCACACATCTGGTATCGCCGTACTCAGGAGAAGTTGGGGAATGTGTTTTGGGGTGCCATTTTACATATACCCATGCTGGGTGAGAGAAATATCTTGGCAAAAGACAACTTTTCCCATTTTTTTATACAAAATTGGCATTTGACCAAGATATTTTTCTCACCCAGCATGGGTATATGTAAAATGAAACCCCAAAACACATTCCCCAACTTCTCCTGAGTACGGCGATACCAGATGTGTCACACTTTTTTGCAGCCTAGATGCGCAAAGGTGCCCAAATTCCTTTTAGGAGGGCATTTTTAGACATTTGGATCCCAGACTTCTTCTCACACTTTCGGGCCCCTAAAAAGCCAGGGCAGTATAAATACCCCACATGTGACCCCACTTTGGAAAGAAGACACCCCAAGGTATTCAATGAGGGGCCTGGCGAGTTCATCAAATTTTTTTTTTTTTGCATAAGTTAGCGGAAATTTTTTTGTTTTTTGTTTTTTCCTCACAAAGTCTCACTTTCCGCTAACTTAGGACAAAAATTTCAATCTTTCATGGACTCAATATGCCCCTCACTGAATACCTTGGGGTGTCTTCTTTCCGAAATGGGGTCACATGGGGTCACATGCCCTGGCTTTTTAGGGGCCCTAAAGCGTGAGAAGAAGTCTGGAATATAAATGTCTAAAAATGTTTACGCATTTGGATTCCGTGAGGGTTATGGCGAGTTCATGTGAGATTTTATTTTTTGACACAAGTTAGTGGAATATGAGACTTTGTAAGAAAAAACAAACAAAAAAATATATATATTTCCGGTAACTTGGGCCAAAAAAATGTCTGAATGGAGCCTTACAGGGGGGGGGGTGATCAATGACAGGGGGATGATCAATGACAGGGGGGTGATCAATGACAGGGGGGTGATCACCCATATAGACTCCCTGATCACCCCCCTGTCATTGATCACCCCCCCTGTAAGGCTCCATTCAGACGTCCGTATGATTTTTACGGATCCATGGATACATGGATCGGATCCGCAAAACACATGCGGACGTCTGAATGGAGCCTTACAGGGGGGTGATCAATGACAGGGGGTGATCAGGGAGTGTATATGGGTGATCACCCGCCTGTCATTGATCACCCCCCTGTAAGGCTCCATTCAGACGTCCGCATGTGTTTTGCGGATCCGATCCATGAATCCATGTATCCGTAAAAATCATACGGACGTCTGAATGGAGCCTTACAGGGGGGTGATCAATGACAGGGGGTGATCAGGGAGTGTATATGGGTGATCACCCCTCTGTCATTGATCAGCCCCCTGTAAGGCTCCATTCAGACGTCCGAATGATTTTTACGGATCTATGGATACATGGATCGGATCCGCAAAACACATGCGGACGTCTGAATGGAGCCTTACAGGGGGGTGATCAATGACAGGGGGTGATCAGGGAGTGTATATGGGTGATCACCCCTCTGTCATTGATCACCCCCCTGTAAGGCTCCATTCAGACGTCCGAATGATTTTTACGGATCCATGGATCGGATCCGCAAAACACATGCGGACATCTGAATGGAGCCTTACAGGGGGGTGATCAATGACAGTGGGGTGATCAATGACAGGGGGTGATCAGGGAGTGTATATGGGTGATCACCCGCCTGTCATTGATCACCCCCCTGTAAGGCTCCATTCAGACGTCCGCATGTGTTTTGCGGATCCGATCCATGTATCCATGGATCCGTAAAAATCATACGGATGTCTGAATGGAGCCTTACAGGGGGGTGATCAATGACAGGGGGGGTGATCAATGACAGGGGGTGATCAGGGAATCTATATGGGTGATCACCCGCCTGTCATTGATCACCCCCCTGTAAGGCTCCATTCAGACGTCCGCATGTGTTTTGCGGATCCGATCCATGTATCCATGGATCCGTAAAAATTATACGGACGTCTGAATGGAGCCTTACAGGGGGTGATCAATGACAGGGGGGTGATCAATGACAGGGGGTGATCAGGGAATCTATATGGGTGACCACCCGCCTGTCATTGATCACCCCCCTGTAAGGCTCCATTCAGACGTCCGTATGCGTTTTGCGGATCCGATCCATGTATCCGTGGATCCGTAAAAATCATACGGACGTCTGAACGGAGCCTGACAGGGGGGTGATCAATGACAGGGGGGTGATCAATGACAGGGGGGTGATCAGGGAGTTTATATGGGGTGATCATGGGTGATCAGGGGTTCATAAGGCGTTAATAAGTGACGGGGGGGGGTGTAGTGTAGTGTGGTGTTTGGTGCGACTTTACTGAGCTACCTGTGTCCTCTGTTGGTCGATCCAAACATGGGGACCACCAGAGGACCAGGTAGCAGGTATATTAGACGCTGTTATCAAAACAGCGTCTAATATACCTGTTAGGGGTTAAAAAAAAATCACTTCTCCAGCCTGCCAGCGAGCGATCGCCGCTGGCAGGCTGGAGATCCACTCGCTTACCTTCCGTTCCTGTGAGCGCGCGCGCCTGCGTGCGCGCGTTCACAGGAAATCTCGGGTATCGCGAGATGACGCGCCGATGCGTCCAGGAGGAGTAAATCAACCACCTCCCGGACGCATCGGTGCGTTAGGCGGTCGGGAGGTGGTTAAACTGTTGCTAAATGTCATGTCAAATGTATTGTGGTATCATGCTATAATTCCCTTTAACAGGCTGGCAGTGTCATTTACCTTTATTCACCCCTAGGTGGTGCTGGCACCACATATATATAGCTGGGAGGGGGGGGGTCAAGTCAATGTGTGTGTTAAGGATGAGAATAAAGAGAGAAGGAAGTTAAAAAAGGAGGTGGAAATTTTGTTTTTCCACCAAAATAAGTCACAAAAGATTTTACCACATATAACTGCAGCGCTGAACGATGCATGAAATTTTGTTTTTCCACTGAAATAATTCACAATAGATTTTACCGCATATAAGTGCAGCTCTTAACGCTGAATAAATATTTTTTTCTAATGAAATAAGTCACAAAAGATTTTACCACTGTAGGAAGGTGCAAGGGGCCGTCACTAATGGAATGTATGTGTCACTGAGATTCCTGCCCTCGGTGAAGTAAGAGCCGGTAGTTTTTAGTGTCAGCGGCAGCTAGTGCTGACTGACACTGTTTGTTGTTAGTATCGCTGTAAAGCGGATCCGGGCAGGCTCTTACTGGAAGTAGCCAAAGTGCTGGGTGGGTGGCTGCTTCCCACGCTCCAGGCCGGGTCTTTTTTGGCCTATATAAAACCACGCCAGCGGTCTCAGGAGGGTGTGGTTTATCCTCCATCTCACAGAGAAGCTGGGGTGTCTCTGTGTTTTGGAACCTGTGAACTTGTGCCGTTTCTAAATGGCTGAGAGCCGCATGCCAGGAAACGGGCCCCTAAAGCCTGCTGTGGACTGCGGGTGGAAAACTGCTAACCAGGTGAAGATTTTGTTCTATGGACATTGTATGGTGGGAACAAACACCAAGACTGTGAACGGTCATTTTGTTTTTCCTAATTTGTGAATAAACATCGAACTGTTTAATTTAAAGACTTTGTGATTGCCTCTATACTGCGTCCGCTAGCCTGTCTACCAGAGCAATACCCCACATCACATATAACTGCAGCGCTGAACGCTGAATGAAATTAGTTTTTCCATCAAAATAATTCACAAAAGATTTTAACGCATATAAGTGCAGCGCTGAACACTGAATAAAAACATTTTTTCCACCAAAATACTTCAATAAAGATTTTACCACATATAACGGAGCACGGAAATGGAAAGGGTCTTCGGATTCCCCCTATACGGACGTCTCAGAAATGAACTGCTGCTTCCGACAGCAGCTCCTTGGAAGGTCATGGAGCGTCCCGGTCATCTGGTATCTATTCGCTCCGCTGAAGGATTATTTTGAAAGTGTGTATAAGCCACACGGCGCCCCCATTCTGCAGATATATCATGGAGACATCATGGAGATTTTACCACATATAACTGCGGCGCTGACCGATCAATAAATTTAGTTTTTCGACCGAAATACTTCAATAAAGATTTTACCACATATAACCACCACACTGACTCACTGCTACCGCCACTACTTCCGTGAACCCCTGCACCACTACTTCCAGGGTAGGTAGGCTGCTGCGAAGCTCCCGACCTTCCACTGCTGCCACCCTGCTGAATACCAGCCATGCTTTCAACACATATAACCGCCGTCAACGTGAACTGAGAATGTATTTTCCTTTTTGAACTGAAATAGGCCACTAAACACTTTCAAAACATATAACCGCCGCCGACCCGAACTGAGAATGCATTTTTATATTTGTACTGAAATAGGCCACTAAAGACTTTCAACACATATAACCGCCAGCAACATGAACTGAGAATGTATTTTTCTTTTTGTACTGAAATACAAAATAACACATATAACCGCTGAACTGACTGACTGCTACCGCCACTACTTCCGTGAACCCTTGCACCACTACTTCCCAGGTAGGTAAGCTTCTGCGAAGCAGGTGCTCTACCCCGGGCACGTTTGGCTCCTGACCTCCCACTGCTGCCACCCTGCTGACTCCCATGCTTTCAACACATATAACCGCCGATGTGAACTGAGAATATATATATTTTTTTGTACTGAAATAGGCCAGTAAATGCTTTCAGCAGAAATAAATGCACTACTGAATTAGTGAATTGCGTATATATTTTTATTTTTGTACTGAAATAGGTCACTGAACGCTTTTGCCACAAATAAGTGCACCAGTAAAATGCATATATATTTTTCTATTTTTACTTTAATACGCTCCTATAAGCTTTCACCAGAAATAACTGCAACAGTGCAGTGCGTATATAGTTGTCTTTTTTCACTGAAATATGCCCCTATACACTTTCAACATAAATAACTGCAACAGTGCAGTGAGTATATATATTTTTCTTTATTTACTGTAATACGCCCCTATAAGCTTTTAACAGAAATAACTGCAGAAGTGACCTGAGAATATATATTTTTTGTTGGAATGAAATAGGCCACTATATGCTTTAACCAGAAAACAATTAAATAGTGCAGAGCGTATATATATATATTTTATTTTACTGAAATACGCCCCTATACGATATCACCAGAAATAACTGCAACAGTGCAGTGCGTATATATTTGTCTAAGATATAGGCCACTAAAGGCTTTTCAACATAACGCTTGCAGCCCAATAAGAAAAAGCTTGAATGACAGAGCTGTCTAATGACTATTTGGATCCCCAAATAATCATTCTCTGCACTTGTAAATCACTATCAATGTACCTAGCTGTCATTGTACCTAATAGCTGTCTCTAGCGCTTTTACACATCTGTCTCTGCACTCTGAACGCTGGAAAATGTGTGACTGTAAGATGGCTGCCGTATTTATAGGGCTGTGACATCACAGGGCTGGCTGGCTGCTGATGCATGCAGTCATGTCAATCTGGGTGATCCCGCCTTCCCAGAGTTTCTTGCCCCATGTCCATAGTCCTCACACGTGTAGCCACCATTTTAGTAAAATTGCAATTCCACGGAGCTCGAGGAAATTTGCATTCGTTGCTAATCAAATTTTTCCTGAAATTCTAAATGAATTGCACTTTGACAGCTTTGATTCGCTCATCTCTAGTTATAAACTTAATATGGTGTCTGATATGCTAGAGATTAGCTCATCAGTTCTACACAAATTGAATTTATGAATTTCCTAAAAGATTCTAATTTTGGTGAATCTGAAACCTTAACATGAACTGCTCAAAATGGCATCCACCAATTTATAGATTAGAAGACAGAGAAGACATCTACCACCAAAAAGGGGGCCTTTCTGGACAGTTTTTACCTGCCAGCTACCATGTGTAGCCATATATGGTACAGTCACTTTGCCATAACTACTGGCTGCCTTGGTGTGTTGAAAGCTATTTTAACAGAAAAAATATTATTACAAGCAGTCCTGAACTGTTTTTTGTTTTCCAGCAAAACAGCGGACACCTTGGACGAGACTGAAAATCTCTATTATAAGTCAATGGTGTCCATCAGGCAACATTGTTGTTGGTCGTGTGATAGATCTGGAACTGTGTCATAGTTTCCTTTATGAGCAGATACCATGACGGAGATGTGAGCGTAGCCTTTAATGGTTATTACTTTATTACTGCTATTGTTTACACTGCTAAACAGCCTAATATGATGGGGCTAATGCATGGCACTACTGCATTGGGACACCACTGCACACTGCCATCGTATGGTACAGTATAATTTTTAGAAATACAATTTTTCTTTGTTTCTAATGATTTTGTGCACAGACCATTTTCCATGTTTCATCTTCATGTTTTTCATCTCCTAAACTTTATTTGCAAGAATGTGAACAACTTCATTTGAATTCTCTCTGAGACAAGAGTTTCAAAATAATCATTGTTGAAATTATGCAATAATAATTGAATGTGTTACAATTTTTATGCAGTTGTTGGTCAGTTTCTCCCCTACAAATGTCGTAGGAATATAATAAAGCAACCAATTTTCTCTGAACTTTATGAAATAATTTGTGCGGATTGAAAGTTGAAAGTAGCTTAGAATTTCTCTAGTAACAGAGCAAAATAATACGCATAAAATTGTTCCCACAGTCAACCATCTGTTTCCCTAATCCAAATACGATGGCTATAAGCTCCCTGTTGAAAAATGAAACTATAATTGCTCTTAAAGCAGATTTTCTAACTTTTTAAATTCCATTTAAGGCAGTAGGCAGCATACATTATTTTACAACGAGCTTAAACTATACAGGTTAAAATATGCAACAAAAATCAAACTGGATGAATAAAATAAATAATGTATACTTCTAGTGTGGCATGATTTCGTTTTTTCCCCCACCTTTTAGATATTATCCTCCAGATAAGGCATTAATATCAGATTGTTGGGTGTCGAATACCCAGCACCCCAATCGATCACCTGTCAACTGCACTGGAAAAATAAAACTGGACTGAGCCAGAAGCAGTAAGCTCCATCCTTTAGCCGTATGCAGATGACAGTGGTGTGTTTTGCGGTCTGCAAAACACGGATGGCGTACGTGCGAGTTCCGCAATTTGCGGAACAGCATGGACAGCCTTTACATATAACTGCCTATTCTTGTCCAAAAAGCTCGGACAAGAATAGGACATGCTATATTTTTTTTTTGCGGGGCCATGGAACGGAGCAACGGATGCGGACAGAACACGGAGTGCTGTCCGCATCTATTGCAGCCCCATTCAAGTGAATGAGTCCGCATCCGAGCCACCAAAACGGCGGCTCGTATGCGGACCAAAACAACGGCTGTGTGCTTGAGGTCTTTGCGTAGTGGTTATACCTGCATTATACAGCTCTACTCCCGTTCAAGTATGCCTAGGAAGAAGCTGTAATGGAGAAACCCATGGTCAAGTAGCGAACTACAGTAGGAATGCTGCTCTGGGATTTTATGACAAGTTTGTAATTTCAAACATTCTGTTAGTATGACAAGCACATTTTTGTGCAGTGATTTCCTAGAAGTGTTGCATTGGGGTCTGTTGATCCTTAAGGGTACAACCACATGGTCCGGTTTCTGCATGCAATTTTGGAAGCCAAAATCATGAGTGGTTCATAAAAGTAGAGAAAGTATAAAGGACAGATACGACTTCTATTATTTTTTTTTTTTTTTATTCATTCCTGGTTTTGGCTTACAATACTGAATGCAGAAACCTGACCATATGGCCATAACCTGAGGGCTATCTGTACGCTATCAGAAGAACTCACAGAGACCGACATCAAGCAGAATTTGAGAGTCCAGCAGAACTATATTAAACTGCATGAGATTCATCTAAAGCGGAGCCTAGGAAATCATTATCCATCTACTCCAGGTTGTTGAGAGGGAGGGATGGAGGGATATCACATGCAATTTCCATTGAGACTGAGTCAGTATCTGCTTATATGATTTGGGGATTAATGGGGTTAATTGGACTGCAAAAGAGAAGAAGAGGTATCTACATGCTTAAGGCTCTTTCAATTAATTTCTATGAGAGCAAAGTAAGGTGGCTGACATACAGGTGGTGGTCCCCTACAGTTTTGACATTAAAAGGAAATGTGTCGCCAAACATCTGACAGTTAAACCCAGATAGCATCACATATTCTATTTTTCTAATCTGTTTTTATTTTCTGATTGCAAAATTATTTATTCCTTCCCCTGAGCATCTTGCCTGCGGCCATCTTGCCTGAGCTGTTCTTAACAGCATTTAAAAAGCATTAAGAATTTTTTTTACGGCAGCCCCATGGGCCATAGACACGAGGGTCAGGAGGGGACCTCAGTGACTACTATGGGAGATATGTCTGTGAAGGTTCTCATTTATCCAGGTCATGGTATATCTATAAAGAATAAATCAAGGCAACTGGACGTACTGTAGATTTCTTAAAAATGTTTCACTCGTTCTTCCAACGAGCTTTCTCAATTCTATGGTAGAGTTTTCTAGACATGCTTTGTGACCTGTGCAGAGGTCATTGTACAAGGAACAAATATATAAGCTCTGACAATGACCTACTGTGAATGCTGGATCCTGTCTTATCTGTACACAGAGGTGATATCATTACAGGCAGAATTAGAATAACAGGTAAGCAGGTAACTGCAGTGAAATGATCTATACAGACCAAGAAGTGGCACCTATTATTATTAGTGGCCAATGAAAAAACTGCAGGATTAAATATAAATATTGACATGGAAAATTAAAACTAACATCAAATAGCGGTCTGCAATGCACCAGCAGCGGCCGTGTGCCCGCCGTTTGCAGATGCGGACCCATTCACTTGACTGAATGATTCAGTCTGCACAGAAAAAAAATAGAACATGTAAAAAAAAATTGAAGTGCGGAGGCACTGACGGAAATCCCACGGATGCACTCCGTAGTGCCTCCATGGGCTTCCCCTCCATGCCTCCGCTCCGCATCTTGTGGATTGCGGACCTATTCAAGTAAATGGGACTGCATCAAAGATTGCACACGGCTGCTGTTTGCGGGCCACATTATAGGCAGGGGCCCCACATGTTCGTGTGCGTGAGGCCTTAATCTGTGAAATGGGAGAAATACCTTTAAATTCCATACCATAGATAACACATGCAATGACATTGGTTGTTCACAAAATGGCAAAACTGCAAATTATGTATGACATATGACCTTTCTTATGTACTAACAGCAGAGATGTAGCTAGGCATTCCAGCACCCGGGGCAAAGATTCACAGTAGTTATGCCTAAATGTTTCCCCTTCAGGCCCCCTGCACACGATCAGGATTGCGTGCGGATTTTACGCGCGGATTTGCATGCGGAAAATCCGCACCGTAGGTCATGTACATTGTATTCTATGAGAATTAGAAATTCTCAATGCACACGATGCTGATTTTTTCCGCGCGGATTTTGACCTGCGGTGCGGATTTTAAAATCCGCGACATGTCAATTAATTTTTTTTTTCCTGACCGGATTTTCTTAATTCACTTAGTGAAATCCGCATGCGGAAAATCCGCACCGAATCCGCACGCAAATCCGCATGCAAATCTGCACAAATTAATGCGGATTGACCGCACGGATTTGCCTGTGAACACCTGCGGATTTCAGTGCGGATTCTCCGCACATGAATCCTGAACGTGTGCATGTAGCCTTACAGTAGTTATGCCTAAATGTTTCCCCTTCACAGTAGTTGTGCCTAAATGTTTCCCCTTCACAGTAGTTGTGCCTAAATGTTTCCCCTTTACAATAGTTATGTCCATTTTTGTGCCCCCTCACTGTGGTTATGTCTTCCTTGTGCCCCCCCTTGGCCCAAAGTGGCCTCTCCAGCTCCATTTAAAATAAAATAAAAAACTGAAATACTTACCTGCGTCCCTGATGATCACCACATCTTGTGTTCCCAGCAGCAGCAGCATGATGCGCTCACACACACACATCGCGCTGCTGGCTGTGCAGGAGACTGGTTCCCGGGTTTTCACCATTCTTCCCACAAAGCCAGCAGAGCAATGTGCGGCTTCTGGGGAGTGCCAGACACCAGCAGAATGGTGAAGCAGGTGCCCACCCAGCCTCTGCGCCCAGGGCACTGCCCCAGCTGCTCCCCGCTACACCCCTGACTAACAGTGCCTCTTCGTACTCAGAAATCCTCAGGAATTACAATATGGCTGAATTGACCAACAATTGGACAAGTGCAAGAAACAGGGGCGTTCTTGGCATTTCTGGGGCCCCAGGCAAAGTTGTGTCTTGGGGGCCCTAATGAAAGAAATTTTTTGTTTATAAAAATACAATATCTACCTATAAGACTAGTACCAGACTGAACTGTCCTTATTAATATTAGGGTATATTGTGTGCCTGGATGCCCCAATATTAATATGAACGGTTATGAACAGCCTGGTACTAGTCTACTGCCCATGTGCCGCACACAGGAGCAACAGACTAGTACCAGGCATATTTCATATTAATATTGGGCCATAGAGGCAGGTTGCAGCAATATACTTCTGACAGCAATTATATTGATATGTATTGGGGCACTGTATCAGGCTGCAGCATACTAGTACCAGCATTCATAGTGACAATATGAATGCTGGTAATAGTATGCTGCAGCCTGACCACATGCCCCAATAAATATTAATATGAATGCTGGTACTAGTATGCTGTAGCCTGCCCTTGAGCCCCAAAATGAATGCTGATAGCAGTATGCTGCAGCCTGCTCCAATAAGATGATATTTATATTTGTGGCACAGGGGAAGGGCGCACCAGACTAGTACCAGCAGTCCAGCAGCCCTCATATTTGTGTAGGCAGTGTGCAGCAGACTGCAATCGTATAGCTCTACGAAAGCAGAGCCGAACACCTAACCACTACGGTCTGGGGCCTGGGCTGATGTGCAGAAAGCTCCCTACCTCCGCTCCCACATTCGCTATTCCTGGGCTCCATCTCCTGCCTTCTGTAAAGCCCTGGACGTTGTGCATGGTGACATCATGCGCTGTTCTTACAGGCCCTAGTGATGTTTAAAGGGACTGGCAGCAATACTGTCGGCGGTTCCATGGTTTCCACAACTGTTTCTGCAGATGGTGATGACTTACAGATTGAGATCTGATGGATGACAATGAACTGAAATAGAGACTCTGACCCTGCTCTGACAAAAAATTTTGCAAGACAGCGAAAAAGATCAAAAATGAACTCAGCAACCGGACAAACTTCAGTGCTGACAAAAAAAACAAACAACAACAGAGGACAACAAGTCCCAGGATACATTATTAGAAAACAATAGTCAGGAACAAGGTACTGAATCAGCAAACACATGGACAGAGCATAAGATATCCCATGCGACCTGCCTGGAAATGAATCTACTATCTAGTAAATCAAAAGCAATGGCAGCACTCCAGCAGGCAAAGGTGACAAAATTATACCTTTATTCCTCCATAAAGAGGTGACATCTTAGGGCTGCTCCACGGCCTTTTTCGAGCAGTACAATGGTATGAGCAGTTAGTTTAACTACAGCATAAAATATAGTTAAATTTACACCATCAGTAATCAGTTATCATAAAATATCATCATACTAATTGCATGACTAGGGTATTGGTTAGACTGCTCGGGTCTTCCTATCCTTACCCCTCTTACCAACCCCCCGTTTACCAAATCAGAGTCAGACTCAAGAATCGGATTAAATTCGGCCACAGCAGCCGTTTTATTACATAACATAACAGCACATGAATAATTTAACATTAACTCCAATACCAAGTAAATGACGAGGGAAGTCCTAGAAGCCCACATAAGATAAATTACCAAACCAAATGGCAACTCCATCTTGCCCCCAGCCGATGAACGCCAGCTCGGAGGCACCAGGTGATGGGCGCCTAATCCTCGATTCCTGATAACCGATGAGAGTCCAGCCCCACCCGTGGGGGCCCTCCCATTCTCCACTAACACCATATCCACCAACTTCTAGGACCTCCTACTGCCAACAGCGCGCAACTTGACCACCTTAAGAATGCGCGCTCCGCCACATCCTCAGAGCCACCTCAATACCAGTCTGGATTCCTAACGCCCATAAATCAATTCCCACCGCATTAAGGTGCACCCCATCAGCCCTCCAAAACTCGCCCACACCATCCTCAAGCTCAGCATGCCGCACCGCAACCGCCCCGTTCCTAGCCATAAACCTGCCGACCACCCTGTTTACCTTAATGCGGGCCTTGTTTAACCTATCCACAGACCGCGCACCCCTCCACGTCCTCCTAGGCACAATATCGGACCAAACCGCAATCATGCCTGGAAACAAAGCCCATAACCTCAGTAGGTCAAATTTAATATCTCTAATCAATTCCCTGAACGGCCGCGAACCCAAATCATTCCCCCCAACGTGTAATACCAAAACGTCTGGGGGGCGATCCAAGCGCACAAACCTATGCACCTCCCTCAAAACCCCACCCCAAAGCATACCTCTCATCCCGAGCCACCGCAACACCGCTACCTTGTGTGCAAATCCCAATTGCCGCCCGTTCTGTCGGACATCCGCTCTTATTGCCCCCCAAAACACGAACGAGTGTCCAAGTATCCACACCAAGGCCGCCTGTGAACCTAGAATGAAACAACAACAAAAAACAGCCGCATTAACAACCGAAACACCTCCTACACCCATCACAATCTCCCAATCCTCACATACGAGCGAAAACGGATAGACTCCCAACGCCCTATCTTCTTTATCACCTCCTCACTCAATCCCCATCTTGCCGCCTCTGTCGCAGCGCCAATCCTGAAAGAGTGCCCCGTATAACCTACCGCATCCATCCCCAACAATTTCAAGCACCGCTTAAAAATTGCCAAGAATTGAAAACGAGACAGGAATGACCCGTCTTCGTGTCTCAGAAAAGGCTCAATACCTATGCCCCTCCCCCCAGCGTACTCCCGCAAACACCTGATCGGACAAAGCGGACATCCCGGAACCTCAAACAGAGACAACCGCCTTCCCCTGCCCTCACAGTCCGTTTTCGACTTCCGTATACGGATTTCCACCCGATCCACATACAAATCCACATCCTCCAACCGCAAACCCCCTGCCCTCGATACACTACTGCTTACCAATTCCCCTAACCGAAATGCCCCAAAAAAAGCTAAAGAAAAAGCCGCTTTAAATAAGCAAACCTCCCATCTAGACCTGCAAACTGCCTCCAACTGAGCCCCCATATCAATCAACAACTGAAAAGACACTGGTCTTCTAGCATCCTCCACCCGTTTGTCCCTCCTCCACCCCTTCAATAGTTGTCTCACCAAAAACGTTTTTGTAAAATCCGAATAACCCCTCAACCGAAACCCGAAGGCCAACCCTGCCACACACCTATTCAACCGTGCAACAGACCAACCTTCCTCCCTAATGTGACCCAAAAATAACAATAACGCCATCTCCCAGTCCCCTTCCTGTAAACCTAACTGCACACACCAACTCTCCCAATCCTCCCATGCCTTACCATACGCAGCCCAGGTGCCAGGACACAAGGAAGCCCGAACCAGCCCCATTACCGTTCCTCCAAGATTTCCCACAGACATGCTGGACAATCCAACCCCTCGGCCTCCGCCTCCGGAACCAGCTGATGAAACCGATCCAACTGAAAACGAGAAAGGGCATCCGCAATACAGTTAGAAACTCCCGGGACATGGACCGCCACAATCCAAGCATTGATGGACAAACATTTAAGCACTAAAAACTGCAACAGCTTCACAACCGGCGGAGATGACGCGGAAAGACTATTAATTGCTTGCACCACTCCCATATTGTCACAATGGAACCGCACTTTTTTGTTCGCAAATTTCTCCCCCCACAGCACCACCGCCACTACAATTGGAAACAATTCAAGCAACGCCAAATTCCTGACCCAACCCTTAGCAACCCAAGAGTTCGGCCACTTTTCCGCGCACCATTTGCCCTGACAGTACACCCCAAAACCAACCCCCCCAGCCGCATCCGAAAACAGCTCAAAATCAACATTACTCACAACCCCCCCCATCACCAACGTCTTCCCGTTATACAACTCCAAAAACTGTGCCCACACCTCCAGATCTCCCCGTAACTCCTTACCCAGCCGAATAAAATGATGAGGAGACCTAACCCCTGCAGTCGCGAGAGCCAAACGCCTGCAAAAAATCCTCCCCATTGGCATAATCCTGCATGCAAAGTTAAGTTTACCCAACAAAGACTGTAAATCCCTCAACCTAATTTTTTCCACCCGTTTTGCCCTACCGACTACCAATCTCAAATTCACCAACTTATCTTCCGGCAACCTGCATTCCATTCTCACCGTGTCAATAACAATCCCCAAAAAACACAACTCAGTACCTGGCCCCTCGGTCTTCCCCTCCGCCAACGGAACCCCGAACTCACCAAAAACTGCCTGCACCGTGTGCAACAGCAACGAACACACCCCCGAACCTGCCGGGCCTAGACACAAAAAATCATCTAAATAATGAATAATTGAAGAGCAACCGGACACCTCAACTATCACCCATTCAAGAAACGAACTAAATGCCTCAAAATAGGCGCACGACAAGGAGCACCCCATCGGCAAACACCTATCCACAAAATAACTCCCCTCCCAACAACAGCCCAACAGGTGCATGCTCTCCGGATGCACCGGTAACAAACGGAACGCCGCCTCAATATCTATTTTTGCCAGCAACGTTCCCGGGCCCAACTTACGCACCCAATCCACAGCCGCATCAAATGACGTATAACTCACCGAACATAATTCAGGATCTATCCCGTCATTGACCGACGTCCCCTTTGGAAAAGAAAGATGATGAATAAGCCGAAACTTATTCGGCTCTTTCTTGGGAACCACCCCTAACGGTGACACCCTCAGGTTCACCAACGGCGGAACGGGAAACGGCCCCGCCATTCTACCCAACATCACTTCCTTGGCCAATTTCTCAGAAACTACCTCCCGATGCTCTAAAGCTGACCTCAAATTCTTATGCACCCCATACCCCTGCCCCGAAACTGACGGAATAACAAAACCCACTCGAAAACCGTCAGCCAGCAACCTCGCCGCCTCCCGCCGCGGGTACCTATTTAGAAACCGTGCCATCCTTTCCACTTGCACCGGCGTCAGACCCTTTTCCAAAATTGTCCCCCCCTCTCTGCCGGCCTCCCCTAAAGCATCGATTCGCTCCATGAGACCCTCCACAATTGGTACACTCGTGCTTGAACTTACACTTTGCACCAAATTTACAGTTTCCGTCATTAAACAAGAAACACAACCCTCTTGCTGAAGCTGCCGCGAAATTCCCCTGACCTGACCCCCCCGACTCCCCCCGAAAGGGCTGCCCAGACCGTACCGGGGCTGTTACCCTTAACCACAGCCCAATATCCTTGTGGTCCCACCGTATGTTAGGCCGGACCGCCTTCCTCTGACGGAATTGCTCGTCATATCGGAGCCAACCCGTACCCCCATAAACCCGGTATGCCTCCCCAATCGCGTCCATATAACAAAACAGCGCCGAACAACATTCCGGCGCCTTTTCACCAATGACGCTAGCCAAAATTGCGAACGCCTGTAACCAGTTAGCAAACGTACGCGGAATCAAGCGGTAGCGCCGCTTCTCATCCTCCTCTTTTTTACCCTCATCCTTCCTTACCTTATCTAGCTGAAACCTTTCCAACGGGAGCAGGGAAAATATTTCCACATACTCCCCCCTCCAGATCCGTTCCCTAACCTCCTGTTTTAAGTGCGCCCCTAAAGGACCCTCAAAACACACGTACACCTCACCCCGTGCACCGTCATCCACTCTCGGCCTATCCTCCTCACCCCCAGCCTGAGTTTGCACTGACGCCGACCCCACTGACACCGAACTCGCCCCCGTGTCCGTCCCCCCGGCCCCAGGCCCCACACCCCAAGCCGGCAGCGGCGATGCTCCTCCCGCCCCGACCCCCGACAACCACCCAGCTAGTCCACCCAAGATCTTACCCAGGCTCCTACCCACCTCCTCTGGCCGTCCTGCCCCCCCGACGCCCCCCGGACAGCCCAGTAAAGACAAAAAGGGACCCCATGATATCTCACCAGGGCGCGCGGGTGCTGTGAATCCCGCCGCCGCTAATCCGGCATCCAGACGCTCCATTTCACCAACAGGACGTTCCGCAGATGTACTTGCCGCGCTGCATCTGTCTTCAGGCCGCACTGTTACTTCTCCCTCAGCATCCCTCCAGCTTCTGCCTGGCATGGCAACAGTCAAATGGGGGGCGTGGCCATCTCCGAAATCACTGGAAGCATGGGGCCTGTGCAAATCCTGGGGAGCCTCCTGCACAGCCCGTACGACAGCGGACCCTCTCCCACGCTGAGCGCCCCCCCCCCCGGACACACTGGGGGAAACCGCAGACCCTGGTCCCGTTCCGGCCGACGCTGCTGCAGAGAGCGGGGGGAGGGGGGTTGCATCCCCGCTCTGCTCATGGGCCCGCCGCTGCACTGGATTCCTCCCACGGCGGGGACGCCTGACAGAAGCCTGCTGCGCCGCTCCCCGCCGTGAAGGGTCCCCGGAGGGGCTCCGCAATCGGCGTCTGACCCGTGGGGTTTAATCCGGGCTTAAGCGCGCCGGCGGTCGGGCCCGCCGCGGCCGTCTAGCCCCGTCCTCAGGAATCACCGCCGCCACTGGGGGTCCCTGAAGCAGGCCTCCTAACTGCTCCCTCAACCAGTCGGGTCCCCGGGCCTCCGCCTCCATCCTGATCTGCGCCAGCATTTCTTCCACCGACATGGTGAAGAGTCAGGTACGTCAGTTGGCTAAACCGCCCAAACAAAATGGCACCCCGAACCCCTCTCCCCCCATACTATATATACCCCTCACCACACCCCCTTCTGTTACCCCGGCAACCCCTCCATCTCCCGGCTGCAAACCTAATTAACCCTTCCACCGCCTGACTCCTCGCCAACCAAACCAGCGTCATGCTGGCCTCCCCTTAGCTCCGCTTTTAGTCCGGCCTCACTTACTGTACATAGGTGATACATATACCAAACCAGTGATAATAAGATGCATGGCCCAAATGACAATCTTCGTGACAGTCTGTATTAGGTCCAAGTGCATCATTCTTTAATTACATTATAAAACCATAGTGCTATCGTATGTGTTAATTAAAAAAAACTATTATGGGCTCACCCAATGCAGATCCAGCTTATCATAAAGAACTCCATAACTGGTGCTGCACCTGCTTAAAGAGTAGGATGGCCCAAACCCTGATTGACCTACTGTGCATGTCATGGCAGCTACTGGTATGGTGGATGATATCTTGGGTAAGGGCATAAGTATCAATTGAGTGGAGATAGCCAGAACCTCCTGTGCTTGTGCTACGAGGTCAGAAGTAGAGATGAGTGAATTGATTCTACATGAATCGAGTTCATTACGAAGGTTCTCATTTTTGTGAATCCAAAGCTTTTGAGAGTTGTCCTGTACAAATGGCTTAAAATGGTGTCTACCACTTTACAGGTCTGAAAGTAGAGAAGGCGGCATTTGTAACCAAAAAGGGATCATTTTTGGACAGTTTACTTAAAAAAAATATATAGGACAGTGCAGTGCATGTTACCAGCGTCGCTTTGAAATTACTGAGGCTGGGTTCACACCTGAGCGTTTTACAGCGCGTTCCTACGCGCTGTAAAACGCTCAACAGGCAAGAACCAATGATTCCCTATGGGAATGGTTCTCACCTGAGCGTTTTACAGCGCATACGATCGCGCTGTAAAACGCCCGATGCCCCAAGAAGTACATGAGCTTCTTTGGGGTGTCTTGTCCCGCGTTCCCGTACATAGATTTCGCTTGTCTCTGTATGCGCGATTGCAAACGCCGGTACAATCGCGCATACAAAGCGCTCCATCCCGAACGCTCAGGTCTGAACCCAGCGTAAGGGTACTTTCACACTAGAGGTTTTTTTTCCGGCGCTGAGTTCTGTCCTAGGGGCTCAAATCCAGAGAATAACTGATCAGTTTTATCCCTATGCATTCTGAATGGAGAGCAATCCGTTCAGTCTTTTTTACTGATCAGGCTGTTCAGAAAACTGTAGCATATTAATTAATGCCGTGTGTTCTGTCAAACCGGATCTGGCTTTTTTATGTTAAACCCGAAAAATTTCCATAAATAGCAGATCTGTTTTTTCCAATGCATTTTTTCATTGTGATCAGAATCAAAGGATTCAAATGTAATCCGTTTTCACACATTTTTCCGGATCCAGCGGGCAGTTCCAGCGACGGATTCAAACAACGCTAGTGGGAAAGTACCCTAATGCAGTCTTGGCATTAAAGAGCTTGAAAGGGGTTGGATACAGAGTGTCTTTTTTGGGACAAATGTATTTAGACTGAATTGAATCAGAGAGCTGATTTGACTGAATCAAACCTTAAACAGATGTTGGGAAATATTTCTATCTATCTATCTATCTATCATCTATCTAACCATTGGCCTTGTTTTCATTTTTAGCATATCAGTTCCTAGGGGGTTCTGGATGAGATGTACTACCCTTAAAATTGAAGTGTTCCACTTTTATTCTATTTTTATTGGACAATCTGCCTGTTTATCATTATATTTTGATAATAAAGCTACATAAAAGAAAATGTCTCAACTGACTACACTCAATGAAAGACTGACTTTATTTTAAAGTAACAAGGTCTAAGGCTTTACAAATTTTGATCAGACAAGGTCATAAAAAAAATCTGCATATGAAGAACCATCAGAAGGGTTAACCTGATGGAAGATGTAAAAAATGTCTCCATACTTGTGAAAGTTTTTTTAATTACCTGCTTACAAACATCGCAGCTAATCTACAGTTGATTATCCGTTCAAGATTTTTTAATAAACTTCTCATTAAATGATTTGAGCTGTCATATTGCTGTCATCTTACTGATAGCAAGACCAATCTGTAAGCAATATGATATGATGACTGCTGGATGTCACACATGCCATTTTCAATCAGGTAAAAGTGCTTCAACAGAAACTTGTTAAACAAATGTCCTTCACAATTAATTAGGTGAATTTAGAGACATATAATAGCTTCATTCCTTGTTCATCCAGTTTCGATGATTATATCAAACCTAACATGTATTCTTTGTTATGTTTTTTTTTTTCTGTATAATCAACAATACAGTCAAGTTCAAATCCAGAGGTGCAATTTGAAGCGTAATGCACATTTTGTTATAGGGCCACCCAATAATCACACATCATGTACAGGACTGGTTTCTTCATATGGACAAACACCATTCTGGCCCCTTCATGGCCTTGGTATTAGTGTTCCTTCTAGACCCAGTATAGTTACATCCATGTTCAAATGCTTGGAACTTTATGAGTTTTTCTAGTGTCTCAAGTTTGAACATTCAATTTTTCAGAGACATGGGAGCTGAAACCATTGCAGTTGCATGTTTTACCCATATATTTAAAGAAGCTCTGAAAAATGTAAGGTGACATCAGATTGGTTGCTATGGGCAACTAAGTAAATTTTCCTTTACACAAGTTTTCATAAATCTACGAATAAGACTTGTAGTGTCACTTCTTTCTAACTTTACACCAGTTATTAGTTGTCTTACCTTGTGTTAGAATTTTAGGTCAAAATTTTGCCACGCATTATTGCACCTTAAGCCATGCCCTTTTTCCCACCTAAAGCCTACAGCTTCAACTTTTAGACCAGGGGTAGACATTCTATATGCAAGCAACCTGCTACATGTCTCTTTTCTGTGTTTAAAGGGAACCTGTCACCAGTTTTATGGTGTCCTAACTAAGGGCAACATAAATAAGTGACTGATTCTCTTAGCAAAATGTTGTGTCACTTTCTTTAATTGAGCCAGTCAATCTGCCAACATCTTGTATTGAAAAGCTCCAGCTGATAATAATGAGTCATGAATATTCATGAGCTCCTGACTCTCCCCGCCCACCTGCTGCTGAGTGACAGTTTGTTTCCATATGAATCAGCAGCAGGTAGGCAGGGGAGTGGCTATAGCTCTGAATTAAATATACGCTGGACTCAATGACATCACGCTGGACTCAAATCAGCTCATTAGCATGCGGCATCTTTGTGTGTATATTATGAGGTAACCATCTGTCACACCAGTAAGTGAATACATCTAAGGTACTTTTTAGTAGTTAATGATTGTATATAATTAGTTAGATTATAATCAAATATCCACATGACAGGCTCCCTTTAATTAGGGTTTATTCATTGTACCTCACAACAATCTGCGGCAGTGTAGACCTTTCACCCTGTGTGCAGGTGATAGGCTGTGTGGTGCTGATTAGCCCTTCTATATATTATTTGTCCAACTCCTGGCCTCAACAACAGGTTCTGCCTGGTATTCCTAGTCTGCTGGATTCTGTGAATAAGCTATAATCCATTTGTCAGTCTCTGAACCGAGTCTGTCTGTCTGCCATCTGACCTGTGCCTGCTACCCTGATCTGTTTGTCTGCCTGTGCTCTGTCTTGTGCCTGCTGTCTGCATTCTGACTCTGTGCTACCTGCCCTGTCTCTTGGACTGTTTCTCAGGTTTGCATGTACTCTGCATGCCTGACCTAAATTTTGTTCGGTCTGTGTTTTCCCTGATCCTCTGGTGCCTCACACTGGTTTCTAAGGCCCCCATAAGTCAGCAGTATGCCACATTGGTTGGTTGGCACAGTGGTTCGAAAACCATTGTCTGTAGCACCACCTATCTATTAGACAACATTTAGCAGGCTACATATTCCCTTTCATGTCTCACAATTACTGGTGAACTAGTGATAATTTCCTGAAGAGTCATGAATAAGGCGGTCTGCACCTCACTGTCATCAAATTAGCGATAGCAAATGAAGGGACCTAAATACAAGTTCTCCGTTTTTCTCTCTTTAAAAAACAAGCACAATAGAAAATTAGGAGACTAAATTGAATCAATTCCTCCCATATTACAGTAAAGCACTGATTAGTAGAGAAGAGCAAATTGGCTGTACACTAATCAAATTCAATACGAATATCTCCAAAAAAATGTATTTTGGAGAATCTGAAACTTTAGTGATTTGTCCCATAGAAATTGCTCAAAGTGGTGGCCATCCCTTTCAGAACTGAAGATAGAGAATAAGATATCTGTCACTAAAAAAGGTTAATTTTTGGACTGTTTTTTTAATTTTTTTAAAGTTTGTCAGTGCATTGTATTTGTAACATGCTGTTTGGTGCCATCATCTACTATCTGTTTACCTACAGCTACTGTATATTTTCTAAAGTCACTTTGACATTGCTAATTCTTTCTTGGCATTAAAGAGTCTGCAAGGGTCTGATACATTCCTGGAGACCTCAGAATATTATACACAGCTTTCCAGAGCAATCAGGGTACTTTCAATTTAGGTTCAATATATTTGGACCAAATAGAATCTGATGGCCAAATTGACCGAATCTGACCCGAAACTAATATCGGACTCATATCCATTGATTAAAAATAAAAAAAAGATGACTGATGCTGTTAAAGGAGTTACAATTGTGTTTACTTTAAAATGAAAGTGACAAACTTTATAACATGATGGACATTTGTCATTTTTTTTCCACTTATAAATACTAACTTTGGAAACAGTTGAAACTTCAGTTTTCACGTTCTGTTTTTAGCAGTAAGCTTATCGTTACCTGAATCAGCAATCAGCATAGCTCACATCTGCAGGGCAATCAAATTAAAAGTCAACATAATCCAATGAAATACAGAACGAAATGATTACATTCTGGTTAACATTAATTATTTTAAAACTTGCACCTGGATTTCAATAGCATCTTCATTTTTTCTGGAGTATTTTATACATCTATGGCCTCATGCACACGACCGTTGTTTGGGTCAGCATCCAAGCCGCCGTCACTTCAATGGGGCTGCAAAATATGCGGACTGCACTCCGTGTGCTGTCTGCATCCGTGGCTCCGTTCCGCGGCCCAGTTAAAAAAATATACCATGTCCTATTCTTGTCCGCACTTTGCAGACAAGAATAGGCATTTATATTGCCGGCGCCCATTCCGTTCTGCAAATTGCGGAAGGCAACATGGGCGGATTCCATTTTTTGCGGATCCGCGGTTTGCAGACCGCAAAAAACGGCACGCCCGTGTGCATGAAGCCTATATCTAATCTATCTATCTATCTCATAACTATCTACCTATCTATCTATATCACCATGATTATCTTTTTCTAATGGCACCTGTAAAAAGGTGAGATTTTAAGCAGCAAGTGAGTAATCAGTGTTTGAAGATCATGCATTGGAAGTAAAATCGAAAAATGGAAATCTGAGCAACTCTGACTAGGGCCAAATTGTGATGATGAGATGACTAGGTCCAAAACAAGGTTCCCGGCATAAAGTGGTGAGTACCTACATTCTTCCGTACTCTTTGATTAAAAATAGGTTCAGATCACAGCACAACAGTGAAAAGAAACGTGATAAAATGTTAGTTTTTGTTCCTTGTGCCTTGTGCTGAGATCAATTGCATTCATCCTCTTCATCCAAAAAGGCATACCACGGAGCATATCTCCTCAAGATAAGGTAAGGAGCCCTGCCCAACACTTTTTTTTTATATTTGTCAGAATTGCTCACAAAATAGGGGGATGCTTCATATTAAATTGCTTTTTAGCTTGTGCTATGCACCATAGGACTGGATTAGTCTTATTAATTCATAATTGTGAGAGTAAGGCTCTGTTCACATCGTGTTTATGACCTCCATTTAACATATACTCCATGACGTTTATGTAACACGGATAACATTGTAAAATAATGTATACATTTAATACATTTGTTTGCTAAACAGTATAGTGACATATATTAGACAGATGGAAACTAAAAGGACACTCAAATGGTCTACATCCAGGTAATGTAACCCTATTGACATGTTTACCGTGTAAGTCAGGAAAGAGCTGTAATGTAATGTGATCATGGCCTTACAAAGAATTGCTTAAAGGGGTTTTCCCATGATTAATATGAAAAATGAAAATCAGACATAATATACCATGACACTCTTTTTCTAACAAAGCTACAAGCCCTGTAACTCATATTGATCCAGACATCTCTCCAGTCATTGCTCCAGTTGCTCTGCTAGATTTATTTCAAGCTGGCAGCTAAGGGGGAGTTTCCTTTCTGCTGCAGCTTTCTTCCTATCACAGCTCAGGTGGTAGTTGAAGGACAGAACTGAGCATGTGTTTTCTGCTAGTTGGACAGAGAGATAAGAAGAAGAACAAAATGCAGTTGGCGCTATATAGATACATTTTGTATCTAGCTTCTTCCTAGATATTCTCCTGCATTCGACCCAGAAAATGACTAAATTCATAGACAAATATCAAACTTGAGATGAGCGAACTTCTTAAAATTTGATTCCGCAAATTGTTTTGTAGCCAAATCTTTCTACACAAATCAAATATGTTCTAATTGGCCTGAAAACTGGTATATGACACTCTGAGGTCTCATAGGAAGCTTCCAAAAAGTGTTCTTTATTGGGGGCAAACCGTGTTCCATTAGATGTCTATTTGAGTAGATCAGGGAACACTTTAATTCTGTGACCTCAGGTAAAGGGGCACCCAGATTACTAGCCCATGTAATAGACACACAAAAGTGATCCTAGAATGTTGTAGTTTGCAGGGATAGAATCTGTTCAGAGAGCTTCATGTGAATAGCTTCGGCATTGGCTTTTATACATGTTGAATTGTACACCATTAAAAGTGTTGTCCTTTGTATTGATGACCTATACTTAGGATAGGTTATTAATAACAGATTGGCTGGGATCTGACTGCTGGCACCCCCGCAGATCAGCTGTTTGAAGAGAAAGCAGCTCTTGTACAAGAGCTGCCTTCTCTTCACTGTTTGTTTGCTTGCCGTTGCAACTGTTATGGTGAGCAGTATATTTACAGCTTCTCTGTCCCCATTCATTTCAATAGGATGGCTCCATTCTATGCACTTGAACAGGAAGATGCCGTCCCATAGAAGTAAATTGTGCAGAGAAGCTGTAATTACACCTGCTCATTGCTGCAGTGGCCACTGCGAGCAGGTAAATAACGAAGAGAAGGCGGCACTCATATGAGAGTTGCTTTTTCTTAAAACAGCTGATCGTTGAGGATGCCAGAAATGCCCCCCCTGCCGATCGGATATAGGTCATCAATATAAAGAATAGGTCATCAATATATAAAAAGCGGAGAGCGCCTTTAAGGTAGTGCCGACTATTTTTTCTGTATTACATTTACAAGTGAGAGGAGTCGTTTGTGCAGGAGAACAAGTTTCTGATGAGGATATTGACAAAGACACTTGTACTGGTTGTGGATGTGGCCACAAATGCGACTGGGAGAAGGACAGTCTTGCTACAATTGCTGGCCAGTTCTATTTTGCAACTGGATCTGGTGATACCACTTCATGTGCGCGGACCTGCATGACATTTAAAAACAAGACAAATTTTACAGACAGCTGGCATTTATGTGCACTTACACTTTATGATTATGTATATTACTCGGTATAATGTTTAATTATATTGTGCCCGGTGTGTCTCCTTAACAGTGATGCCGCCATCTTTTCCTTGTATTCTTTTTAAATCATTTTAATTATGTGATACAATAAAATTGGTATTATTTACATTTTGAGTGTGGACTGGCTTTGTTTGATAAGTTTTATGTTCCATAGCACATGGAGGCGCCCCACTAGGTGAGGGAAGTGAATGGTGCAACTGAAAAGCTTTTCTGGGGTTTGAAGGAGGCGGGGAAGGAACGGGAATGCTGTGACCCCTGACTCCAAGGCACAGTGACAGACTCTGCTGTGATTTAGAGGAGTGAGCCATCAATTCCACAATCTCATCTTATTTGTCCTGAATAATGATGTGATGCCTTCGGGAAGCCACGGAGAACTACCACATACTGTCTGGATGTTCACACTACTACTCAGATCTGAATCTCAGACCATAAGGCCTGGGTCTTTCTTTTCCACTTTTCTGTTTACCAGACATTTTATAAAACCTGCAAATAAAAAGTCACAGGTTTAGTACTGCCAAAATTGCAAGTGTTTTTATTTAAAGAGTAATTCAACTTTTAATCAGATTTTTTTTAATGTCCCAAATGCCTTAATAATAACTATTCTAATATACTTACCGTAATTTTTTTATTTTGAATTTTTACTAAAGATATTTCCTCCTAAAGCCCTGTGCGCTTAAAATTCAATATTCTCCACACCGCTGACTTCTCAGCAGTATACGGTGTACAGACTGTGCACTTTATCAATGGAGCTGCAGAGAACGGAGTACGGGCAGAAGCAGACATTGCTGCTCCTGCCCGTGCCCCCTGAGGTTTACTAAATGCTGGCATAGCACATGCACTTTATATAAACTTGACCGCTCTACCCTGTATTTGGATTTGTCATTAACATCTTTAGAGGTCGTTTTCACTGTTGCAACTTGTTATAGCTGAGAGTCCTCAATTGAGGTGGCGTGCAACTGTGTTTTTGTCCCTGCTCATTCACAAGCCAGTATTGTGAATATCATTTTTAACTATTGTTATTAATAAATATTACATTTTATGATTCATTAATGGTGTGCTTTGCACTCTTTTTTGTGGTTGATCATAGCACATGGATACTTGTTTCCTGAGGCGATGTGAGGTATTTCAACAACAACTTTATTCAGACACAAACAATATAACAAAGGTTTTAAACTGTCATATCTATATAGCCTACAGGTGGCAGTAAACATGTTAACATGTATAACTCCTAACATCCTCCCTTTCTTGTGAAATCAAGTAATATATAACATAAGATGATTGGATACCACAATACATTCCAAAGGTGACAATGTTTTTTATAATGTATCTAGCATACAAAATCCTTATATCTTGTTGGTGTTCTAATAACCCTAGTTCTAGTGCGTCTTGGTGTGGCAGGAGCTTCACATTGTTGCATAAGATCATCCATCCCTGTTTCTTTGGGAGTTGTCTCATCTGGAGATGTACCTGGTGTAATCACTTCACTTATTTCAATGTCAGATTTGTCATCCGCAGTCCTCAGAAACTTCCTATTCCTTCTATACAACTGTCCATTTGCTTCCACTTTATAAGATCGTGGAGCAACTTTCTCCAAACAAATACCTTGTCGCCAAATTTCATCTGTTGACGACGGCGATGGTTGTATTTGCACTGGCTGACCAATGCTTAGTTCGGGAAGTTCCTTGGCTCCTTTATCATAATATGCCTTTGCTTTTTTGCGTCTTTCAGTTAGGTTCTCGACCACTCCTTTTATAACCTTTGGAAACAGCAGTTTCTGAGCAGTCGGAAGTAAAGTCCTGGTCCTTCTTGACATTAGCCGTTGTACAGGACTACTGCTGGCGCCTTCTGATGGGGTATTTCTCCAGTCAAGAACCGCTTTCCAGATATCCTTGTCATCTCGTTTAGCTTTCTTTATGAGTGTTTTTGCTATTTTTACCGTAGCGTCAGCTTTACCGTTGGACTGACTGTGATATGGGGATGATGTAAGATGTTCAAATTCCCACTCTATACAAAATCGTGCAAACTCTGAGCTGACAAACTGTGGTCCGTTATCTGTAATTACAGAATCAGGGATTCCATGTCTGCTAAAATGTGCTTTGCAACAATCTATAATTGTTTTAGAGGTGGTATCAGAAACTAAATAAATTTCCCAGAAATCTGAATAATAATCAACAATTATTAGGTAATCTTGCCTAGTTTGCGCCAGGGTAGAGTGGGCAATTTGTGAGTCATCAGAGGTTCTTTTGTTTGTTTACGCATATACTCATTGCAAGTATTACAGTTCTTTATTGCCTCTATAATCTCTGGGCCCATGTGTGGCCAAAAGATGACATCCTTGGCCTTGCGAAGGCATGCTTCTATTCCTAAGTGGCTAGAATGAGTCCTCGCTATCATTTCTGGGCGCATGTTTTTTGGTATGATGACTCTGTGTCCTTTATACAGAATTCCATTTTGTATGCTTATCTCATCTCTAAAGCCACAGTAGTCCCTGATACAAATCTGTATTTTTTCTTTCTGGTCTGGCCATCCTGTAAGAACAGTAGTTTTTAATGCTTGCAAGACTTCATCTTGTTCTGTGAACTTCTGAATTTGTTGTAGGCGCAAATCAGACACTCTTAGATATTCTGCAAAGTTTATCTCTTCCAGTTCCTTAGAAAATGCATCCTCTGATTGCATCAAGAAAATCTCATAATCTGGGGTGTCCTTGTCCATTGTTTTGTGAGGTAATGCTGCTCTTGATAAGAAGTCTGCAATATACATCTCTGATCCTTTTTTTGTAAACCACATTCAGGTTGTATTTTTGCAACTGTAGCATCATGCGCTGTAGACGTTTTGGTGCTACTAGGAGAGTTTTTTTTTTAAATGCTCTCTAGTGGCTTATGCTCAGTCTCAATGTTAATAATATTTTTTCCATGTAAGTACTGATTAAACTTCTGGCATGCATATACAATGGCAAGACATTCCTTTTCAATCTGGGCATATCTTTGTTCTGTTGAAGACAGTGTACGTGATGCAAACGTCACTGGCTGACCTCCTTGCCAAAGTGTTGCTCCAAGACCTTTTTCACTGGCATCACATTGGACTGTTACTTCTTCATTGACATTGTAGTATCTCAAAACTGGATGTTTAGTAACAATATCTTTTATTTGCTTGAGGGCTTCATCATGGCTGGATTGCCAGGCCCACAAGCTGTCTTTGTCTGTCAGTCTGCGTAGTGGTTCACTTACATCCAAAAGATGTGGTAAGAATTTTGAAAGGTAGTTTACAAACCCTAGTAGTCTCTGAACTGCTTGTACATTGTCAGGCTTTGGTACCTCTAAAATTGCTCTGACTTTTTCTGGATCAGGACGCAGGCCTTCTGCTGTGAGTAAATGTCCCATGTATGGTACCGAAGATAGCCTCAATCTCAGCTTCTTTTTATTGAATTTTAGGTTCAGCTTTCATGCTCTCTCTAAGAGTCCAATCAAATTCTTGTCATGATCCTTTGTGGCCTCCTCTGTAGTGTTACCACAGCCATACACCAATATATCATCTGCAATAATTTCCACTCCGGGCAGGTCTTCTAGTGCTTCATGTTGTCTACGTTGATATTCTTCTGGTGCAGTAGCAATCCCAAAAGGCATGCGTAGCCATCGGTAATGCCCAAAGGGAGTCCAGAATGTAGTGAGATAACTGCTTTTAGTGTCCAGTTTTACTTGCCAGAAGCCATCCTTAGCATCCAAGACAGAAAATACTTTTGCATTTGTTAAACTTGGCAGGATTTCCTCTATAGTGGGCATTGCTTTATTTAAGTCTTTGGGATCAATGCATATTCGCAGCTTGCCTGGTTTCTTAACAGCAACCATGCTACTTATCCATGTCGTAGGTTCTATGACCTTTTTTATCACTCCCAGTGTCTCTAATCTCTCTATTTTCGCCTTTAAGTCTGCTTTAAGTGGAGCCGGCACTCTACGTGGTTGGTGTTGAACAGGAGGTATTGCTTCATCTATTTCTAGGTGATACTCTCCAGGTAGACACCCTAGTCCTTTGAAAATGTCTCTATATTCAGTTGTGATCATTTCATAAGAAAAGGGTGAAGTTGTAGTTGTTTGCTGGTTATCATGTAATAATACATTATGTTCTACATTCAGTGTAAGTAGGCCCATTATCTGACATGTTTCTGCTGAGAGAAGTGGTTTGTGTTTACCTTGGACAGCTTGGAATTGCAGTGTATATGTTTTATCTTTATATGTACAGTTTAGATTACATTGGCCCATAGGTATCATATAGGTATCATTGTACCATTTTAATTTGACATTACTCTTCTGTAATGTTGGCTTTCCTTCTTTAACAATTTTGCAATAGTCTTTGTATGTCATAAGGTTGCAGGTGGCCCCATAGTCTAACTGACAGTGTAACCTTTCCCCTGCTTCTCTGTCAATGCTGAGTTCTAGTGGTACAAACCACTGTGATCCTGGACTGCTTACTGCTCCTATTTGATGAATAATAGTGAATAAAGTTGAGCGAACACCTGGATGTTCGGGTTCGAGAAGTTCAGCCGAACTTCCCGAAAATGTTCGGGATCCGAACCCGATCCGAACTTCGTCCCGAACCCGAACCCCATTGAAGTCAATGGGGACCCGAACTTTTCGGCACTAAAACGGCTGTAAAACAGCCCAGGAAAGGGCTAGAGGGCTGCAAAAGGCAGCAACATGTAGGTAAATCCCCTGCAAACAAATGTGGATAGGGAAATGAATTAAAATTAAAATTAAAAAAATAAAAATTAACCAAAATCAATTGGACAGAGGTCCCATAGCAGAGAATATGGCTTCACGTCACCCACCACTGGAACAGTCCATTCTCAGATATTTAGGCCCCGGCACCCAGGCAGAGGAGAGAGGTCCCATAACAGACAATCTGGCTTCATGTCAGCAGAGAATCAGTCTTCATGTCATAGCAGAGAATCAGGCTTCACGTCACCCACCACTGCAACAGTCCATTTTCATAAATTTAGGCCCAGCACCCAGGCAGAGGAGAGAGGTCCCGTAACAGAGGATCTGGCTTCATGTCAGCAGAGGATCAGTCTGCATGTCATAGCAGAGAATCAGTCTTCATGTCATAGCAGAGAATCAGGCTTCACGTCAACCGCCACTGTAAGAGTCCATTTTCATAAATTTAGGCCCAGCACCCAGGCAGAGGAGAGAGGTCCCGTAACAGACAATCTGGCTTCATGTCAGCAGAGAATCAGTCTTCATGTCATAGCAGAGAATCAGGCTTCACGTCACCCACCACTGCAACAGTCCATTTTCATAAATTTAGGCCCAGCACCCAGGCAGAGGAGAGAGGTCCCGTAACAGACAATCTGGCTTCATGTCAGCAGAGAATTAATCTGCATGTCATAGCAGAGAATGAGGGTTCACATCAGCCACCACTGCAACAGTCAATTGGCATATATTTAGGCCCAGCACACAGGCAGAGGAGAGAGGTCCCGTAACAGACAATCTGGCTTCATGTCAGCAGAGAATTAGTCTGCATGTCATAGCAGAGAATGAGGCTTCACGTCAGCCACCAATGCAACAGTCCATTGTCAGATATTTAGGCCCAGCACCCAGGCAGAGGAGAGAGGTCCCGTAACAGAGGATCTGGCTTCATGTCAGCAGAGAATCAGTCTTCATATCATAGCAGAGAATCAGGCTTCACGTCACCCACCACTGCAACAGTCCATTTTCATAAATTTAGGCCCAGCACCCAGGCAGAGGAGAGAGGTCCCGTAACAGACAATCTGGCTTCATGTCAGCAGAGAATTAGTCTGCATGTCATAGCAGAGAATCAGGCTTCACGTCAGCCACCAATGCAACAGTCCATTGTCAGATATTTAGGCCCAGCACCCAGGCAGAGGAGAGAGGTCCCGTAACAGAGGATCTGGCTTCATGTCAGCAGAGAATCAGTCTGCATGTCATAGCAGAGAATCAGGCTTTTCGTCACCCACCACTGCAACAGTCCATTTTCATAAATTTAGGCCCAGCACCCAGGCAGAGGAGAGAGGTCCCGTAACAGACAATCTGGCTTCATGTCAGCAGAGAATCAGTCTTCATGTCATAGCAGAGAATCAGGCTTCACGTCACCCACCACTGTAAGAGTCCATTTTCATAAATTTAGGCCCAGCACCCAGGCAGAGGAGAGAGGTCCCGTAACAGACAATCTGGCTTCATGTCAGCAGAGAATCAGTCTTCATGTCATAGCAGAGAATCAGGCTTCACGTCACCCACCACTGCAACAGTCCATTTTCATAAATTTAGGCCCAGCACCCAGGCAGAGGAGAGAGGTCCCGTAACAGACAATCTGGCTTCATGTCAGCAGAGAATTAGTCTGCATGTCATAGCAGAGAATCAGGCTTCACGTCAGCCACCAATGCAACAGTCTATTGTCAGATATTTAGGCCCAGCACCCAGGCAGAGGAGAGAGGTCCCGTAACAGAGGATCTGGCTTCATGTCAGCAGAGAATTAGTCTGCATGTCATAGCAGAGAATCAGGCTTCACGTCACCCAACATTGGAACAGTCCATTGGCATATATTTAGGCCCCGGCACCCAGACAGAGGAGAGGTTCATTCAACTTTGGGTAGCCTTGCAATATATTGGTAAAATGAAAATAAAAATAGGATTGAATGAGGAAGTGCCCTGGAGTCCAATAATATATGGTTAAGGGGAGGTAGTTAATGTCTAATCTGGACAAGGGACGGACAGGTCCTGTGGGATCCATGCCTGGTTCATTTTTATGAACGTCAGCTTGTCCACATTGGCTGTAGAAAGGCGGCTGCGTTTGTCTGTAATGACGCCCACTGCCGTGCTGAATACACGTTCAGACAAAACGCTGGCCGCCGGGCAGGCCAGCACCTCCAAGGCATAAAAGGCCACGTGGACAATTTAGAGACCCAGAAGTTGAATGGGGCCGAACCATCAGTCAGTACGTGGAGGGGTGTGCACATGTACTGTTCCACCATGTTAGTGAAATGTTGCCTCCTGCTAACACGTTGCGTATCAGGTGGTGGTGCAGTTAGCTGTGGCGTGTTGACAAAAGTTTTCCACATCTCTGCCATGCTAACCCTGCCCTCAGACGAGCTGGCCGTGACACAGCTGCCTTGGCGACCTCTTGCTCCTCCTCTGCCTTGGCCTTGGGCTTCCACTTGTTCCCCTGTGACATTTGGGAATGCTCTCAGTAGCGCGTCTACCAACGTGCGCTTGTACTCGCGCATCTTCCTATCACGCTCCAGTGCAGGAAGTAAGGTGGGCACATTGTCTTTGTAGCGTGGATCCAGCAGGGTGGCAACCCAGTAGTCCGCACAAGTTAAAATGTGGGCAACTCTGATGTTGTTGCGCAGGCACTGCAGCATGTAGTCGCTCATGTGTGCCAGGCTGCCCAGGGGTAAGGACAAGCTGTCCTCTGTGGGAGGCGTATCGTCATCGACCTGCCTTTCCCCCCAGCCACGCACCAGTGATGGACCCGAGCTGCGTTGGGTGCCACCCCGCTGTGACCATGCTTCATCCTCATCCTCCTCCACCTCCTCCTCATCCTCGTCCTCCTCGTCCTCCAGTAGTGGGCCCTGGCTGGCCACATTTGTACCTGGCCTCTGCTGTTGCCAAAAACCTCCCTCTGAGTCACTTCGAAGAGACTGGCCTGAAGTGCTAAAAATGACCCCTCTTCCTCCTCCTCCTCCTCCTGGGCCACCTCCTCTTCCAAGGAGACATAGAAGTGGTATTGTAACGCTGATAACGGCGTCATCGCCACTGGCCATGTTGGTGGAGTACTCGAAACAGCGCAACAGGGCACACAGGTCTCGCATGGAGGCCCAGTCATTGGTGGTGAAGTGGTGCTGTTCTGTAGTGCGACTGACCCGTGCGTGCTGCAGCTGAAACTCCACTATGGCCTGCTGCTGCTCGCACAGTCTGTCCAGCATGTGCAAGGTGGAGTTCCACCTGGTGGGCACGTCGCATATGAGGCGGTGAGCGGGAAGGCCGAAGTTATGCTGTAGCGCAGACAGGCGAGCAGCAGCAGGATGTGAACGCCGGAAGCGCGAACAGACGGCCCGCACTTTATGCAGCAGCTCTGACATGTCGGGGTAGTTGTGAATGAACTTCTGCACCACCAAATTCAGCACATGCGCCAAGCAAGGGATGTGCGTCAAATTGGCTAGTCCCAGAGCTGCAACGAGATTTCGCCCATTATCACACACCACCAGGCCGGGCTTGAGGCTCACCGGCAGCAACCACTCGTCGGTCTGTTGTTCTATACCCCGCCACAACTCCTGTGCAGTGTGGGGCCTGTCCCCCAAACATATGAGTTTCAGAATGGCCTGCTGACGTTTACCCCGGGCTGTGCTGAAGTTGGTGGTGAAGGTGTGTGGCTGACTGGATGAGCAGGGGGAAGAAGAGGAGGAGGAAGCCGAGAAGGAGGAGGTGGCAACAGGAGGCAAAGAATGTTGCCCTGCGATCCTTGGCGGCGGAAGGACGTGCGCCAAACAGCTCTCCGCCTGGGGCCCAGCTGCCACTACATTTACCCAGTGTGCAGTTAGGGAGATATAGCGTCCCTGGCCGTGCTTACTGGTCCACAGTATCTGTGGTTAGGTGGACCTTGCTACAGATGGCGTTGCGCAGTGCACACTTGATTTTATCGGATACTTGGTTGTGCAGGGAAGGCACGGCTCTCTTGGAGAAGTAGTGGCGGCTGGGAACAACATACTGTGGGACAGCAAGCGACATGAGCTGTTTGAAGCTGTCTGTGTCCACCAGCCTAAATGACAGCATTTCATAGGCCAGTAGTTTAGAAATGCTGGCATTCAGGGCCAGGGATCGAGGGTGGCTAGGTGGTAATTTACGCTTTCTCTCAAATGTTTGTGAGATGGAGAGCTGAACGCTGCCGTGTGACATGGTTGAGAGGCTTGGTGATGGAGGTGGTGGTGGTGGTGTTGGTGGTACATCCCCTGTTTGCTGGGCGGCAGGTGCCAACGTTCCTCCAGAGGCGGAGGAAGAGGCCGAGGCGGCAGCAGCAGAAGAGGGCGAGGCGGCAGCAGCAGAAGAGGTAGAAGGGGGAGCCTGAGTGACTTCCTTGGTTTTAAGGTGTTTACTCCACTGCAGTTCATGCTTTGCATGCAGGTGCCTGGTCATGCAGGTTGTGCTCAGGTTCAGAACGTTAATGCCTCGTTCAGGCTCTGATGGCACAGCGTGCAAAGCACTCGGGTCTTGTCGTCAGCACATTGTTTGAAGAAGTGCCATGCCAGGGAACTCCTTGAAGCTGCCTTTGGGGTGCTCGGTCCCAGATGGCGGCGGTCAGTAGCAGACGGAGTCTCTTGGCGGCGGGTGTTCTGCTTTTGCCCACTGCTCCCTCTTTTGCTACGCTGTTGGCTCGGTCTCACCACTGCCTCTTCCTCCGAACTGTGAAAGTCAGTGGAACGACCTTCATTCCATGTGGGGTCTAGGACCTCATCGTCCCCTGCATCGTCTTCCACCCAGTCTTGATCCCTGACCTCCTGTTCAGTCTGCACACTGCAGAAAGACGCAGCAGTTGGCACCTGTGTTTCGTCATCATCAGAGACATGCTGAGGTGGTATTCCCATGTCCTCATCATCAGGAAACATAAGTGGTTGTGCGTCAGTGCAGTCTATGTCTTCCACCGCTGGGGAAGGGCTTGGTGGATGCCCTTGGGAAACCCTGCCAGCAGAGTCTTCAAACAGCATAAGAGACTGCTGCATAACTTTAGGCTCAGACAGTTTCCCTGATATGCATGGGGGTGATGTGACAGACTGATGGGGTTGGTTTACAGGCGCCATCTGTGCGCTTTCTGCAGAAGACTGGGTAAGAGATAATGTGAACGTGCTGGATCCACTGTCGGCCACCCAATTGACTAATGCCTGTATCTGCTCAGGCCTTACCATCCTTAGAACGGCATTGGGCCCCACCAAATATCGCTGTAAATTCTGGCGGCTACTGGGACCTGAGGTAGTTGGTACACTAGGACGTGTGGATGTGGCAGAACGGCCACGTCCTCTCCCAGCACCAGAGGGTCCACTAACACCACCACGACCATGTCCACGTCCGCGTCCCTTACTAGATGTTTTCCTCATTGTTATGGTTCACCACAACAACAAAAATATTATTTGGCCCAATGTATTGTATTCAAATTCAGCTGAATATAAATTTGAGGCCTAGTATTTAGGCGCTGGGTGACCGGTATGGATTTAGTGACAGAATTAGACTTGGAAATGCACAGTAGCGTGTGTGTGAAGTTATTCTGAATGACCCTATGTGCACCTTGAATATTATATACCCTTTTAGGGATAGATTTCAAATAGCTCTGATATAGCAGAAACCACTAAATTATGAAATTGCTAAATTGGGAATTGTATTTCAACCCAGAACAAAAAATGTGCTTTGACGGACACTAAATAACTTTCCCAGCCACAACAGTACAGCGGTAACGAGAGATTTAGCGGGATATAAATTTGAGGCCTAGTATTTAGGCGCTGGGTGACCGGTATGGATTTAGTGACAGAATTAGACTTGGAAATGCACAGTAGCGTGTGTGTGAAGTTATTCTGAATGACCCTATGTGCACCTTGAATATTATATACCCTTTTAGGGATAGATTTCAAATAGCTCTGATATAGCAGAAACCACTAAATTATGAAATTGCTAAATTGGGAATTGTATTTCAACCCAGAACAAAAAATGTGCTTTGACGGACACTAAATAACTTTCCCATCCACAACAGGACAGCGGTAACGAGAGATTTAGCGGGATATAAATTTGAGGCCTAGTATTTAGGCGCTGGGTGACCGGTATGGATTTAGTGACAGAATTAGACTGGGATATGGCCAAAAAATAACCACACTATTGCTGGTTAAATGCACTTGGTGTGACAGCTTGACCAACCACACTACTGAGGGTTAAATGCACTTGGTGACAGGCGCAGCTTGCCCCTGATGTAGTATATGGCCAAAAAATGAACAGACTATTGCTGGTTAAATGCACTTGGTGTGACAGCTTGACCAACCACACTACTGAGGGTTAAATGCACTTGGTGACGGGCGCAGCTTGCCCCTGATGTAGTATATGGCCAAAAAATTAACAGACTATTGCTGGTTAAATGCACTTGGTGTGACAGCTTCACCCTGATGTAGGCTTTAGCCAAAAAACAACCACACTATTGAGGGTTAAATGCACTTGGTCGCAGCAAGGGCTGGCGCACCACAAGACACAAAATGGCCGCCGATCACCCCAGAAAAAAGTGACTGACAAACGGTCTGGGCAGCCTAAAAACAGTGAGCAATTGAATTTCAGCAGCTCAATGATGCACAGCTGCAGATCGATCGATTAATCAAGTCCTTTGGAGAAGTTAATCTGCCTAATCTCACCCTACTGTCGCAGCCGCAACCTCTCCCTACGCTAATCAGAGCAGAGTGACGGTCGGCGCTATGTGACTCCAGCTTAAATAGAGGCTGGGTCACATGGTGCTCTGGCCAATCACAGCCATGCCAATAGTAGGCATGGCTGTGACAGCCTCTTGGTTCAAGTAGTATGACGCTTGTTGATTGGCTGCTCTGCAGCCTTTCAAAAAGCGCCAAGAAAGCGTCACAAACGCGCCAAGAAAGCGACGAACACCGAACCCGAACCCGGACTTTTACGAAAATGTCCGGGTTCGGGTCCGTGTCACGGACACCCCAAAATTCGGTACGAACCCGAACTATACAGTTCGAGTTCGCTCATCCCTAATAGTGAATACTGATTCTTCTGAGCTGCTGCTCTTGATCTGTGCAGCCATATGTATTCTGGCATTTGCTTTTTGCCTGCATACTCTAGAAAAATGGTTTCTCCATATGCAGGACAGTGGTCTCTGCCCCAGGGGTGGTTGTTTCCACAGTATCTACATCTGATTGTTTTTACTTTGCTTTCTTTCATGTTTTTTTTTATATGTTTTAGCAGTATAATGTACAGCTTCAGTTTCACTTTTGCTTTCTTGCATTGCTTGTATTTGCATTTCTGTAAGTTCATGGCTTCTACACATATCAATGGCTCTCTGTAGGTTCAGGTCTGGTACTCTGAGCATTCTCTTTCTAGCATTAATGTCTTTTGATCCCAGAACTATTCTGTCTCTGATAAGTTCATCATGTAATACTCCAAACTCGCATGTAGCGGCTAGCTGCCTCAGTCTAGTCACATACTGATCTATAGTTTCCAATGGGCCTTGGTTTGTGGTATTGAATATGTACCTCTCATAAATGATGTTACGTGAAGGCATAAAATGACTCTGTAATGCATCCAGAGTTTTCTCTATGTCCTGCTTGTCGGCATCAGAGAGTGAGAGGTGCTGATAAATACGCAGACAGTCTCTCCCCATCACTGAGCGCAGTGTCGCTGTCCTTACCTTGGAGTCTTTCTTATCAAGTTCAATTGCCACCTCATAATCTTCCCACTGGGATTTGAAATATGTCCAGTTAACTGCCAGGTCCCCTTTACAGTCCATGGGAGACGGCACAGGGAAGTTGTTTGCAGCCATTTTCTGTAACACTGTGTGTCTCTTATTAATAAATTACCAGAGAAACAATTCTTGTTGATCTTTTGTACTGATATTAGGACTTTAGTGGTTTCTAAAACACCAAAGCCCTCTCCACTTCTGACGCCATGTTTCCTGAGGCGATGTGAGGTATTTCAACAACAACTTTATTCAGACACAAACAATATAACAAAGGTTTTAAACTGTCATATCTATATAGCCTACAGGTGGCAGTAAACATGTTAACATGTATAACTCCTAACAATACTCTGTAACAATGTTCTATGCCAGGATTTGCTGAGCGGGCTCCTGTCTGTGCCCGCTTCACTAATCTAAAAGCTTACATGCAGGCACAAAAGATTTTTGTGATACACCAACTTGCTGAGACAGTCTTCGAGTGGATATTTGGGGGCTACTTGCAATCCGCTGCAAAATTTCATGCACAACTTCATCCATCCTGATCGATGAAGGCCTTGGTTTCTTCATGAGCAACCGAGCCAGTTTGATGCCATTTCCAAATCAGACTCTGAATACAACGTCTAGCTGGTGGTTTTGTTCCTGGGTACTTGTCGGCAAAGGTCTCTTGCGTTTCCTAATCGATCTGCTTCACACATAGCCTTCCACAAGCACTCCAGGGAGAACATCATCTTTCTGATACAATAGGAAACTTTTATCAAACTGAATAATAAATCAGTCTTAGTTGCCCATAGTAACCAATCAGAGCTTAGCTCTCAGTTCCTACAGGACACAAAAAAAAAAAATTACAGAAAATAATGCACTATGCAAACACAACATATGGACTAAGCCCTAACTTTGATATAATAAAATCTGAGACTCTCAGTCAATATATTTTGATCAAAACGCATCTATGCCCACCTTACCGTGCCGAGATGGTCTCAATCAGGCAGGTCCTACTCTAAACCTACCTATGTCATTTGAGCATTTACATTAAGGAGAACAGACACCTACAGGCATCTGAAAAAATGAAAGCTGAGCTCTGATTGGTTGCTATTGACAACTAAGACAGATTTACTATTTGGAAGTTTGATTTTGAGATATTGGAGGCAGGCAACATTTTTGTGGGCCACCCTGTTAATTGCTTGTAGAGTAACATGGAATGATCTTTAATAATAATGTCTTGATCAATATAGGTTTGCTCCAACCCCCTACTTCCTTGTAGGTCTTACATTTATGAAACCTAAAAAGACTTGTATGGCCAATAGCATTAGTCCTCCCCTACTTTATATAACTATGGGTGAAAATATGTGTAAGATTATTTGTAGAGATCAATAAATTATAAAAAAAATTGTACCACTCAGATGCTGTGTTGATACATAATCGCGGCATGTGATATAAAAACCAGAGTGTAAAATAAAATAAAAAAATCACACTTACCTCATCCATTTGTGGATCATGTGATGGACCATGGGATGAGCGCAGTGACGTCACCACAGGTCCTTTTCCTCACAGATAAAGACAGAAGAGAAGCCGGGCTGCGTGAACAAGTGGATTAAGGTGAGTTAAAAAAAAATTAATTTTTTTTAACCCCTCCAGCCTTATTGTACTATGCATTCTGTTTTAAGAATGCTATTATTTTCTATTATAACCATGTTATAAGGGAAAATAATAAAGATCGGGTCCCCATCTAGCAACTGTGCGTGAAAATCGCACCGCATCCGCGCTTGCGGATGCTTGCGATTTTCACACAGCCCCACTCACTTCTATGGAGCCTGCGTTGCGTGAAAAATGCACAAAATAGAGCATGCTGCGATTTTCACGCAACGCACAAGTGATGCGTGAAAATCACTGCTCATGTGCACAGCCCCATTTAAGTGAATGGGTCCGGATTCAGTGCGGGTGCAATGCGTTCACCTCATGCATTGCACCCACGAGGAAATCTCGCCCGTGTGAAAGAGGCCTAAGATTTACCTAAATATATCTCCCTCTTTTCTCTCTATAGTGCAGAAGAACCTTCCTGTATACTACCCCCTAATTGGCTTATCAGACTATCTGTCAGCCTCTGAGCCAATTTCCTCCCCGTTTACTCCCAGTGTCATTTGATTCATCATCGTTTTCCTCTCTCTTGTTTTTCCTGCCAATTTTAACAGTAAAATGGTGTAGGGTGCTGTTTTTACACGTTTTATCTAAAACAAATCCAAAAACTGTGCATTCGTTTGGCTGATTTTTTTGGTGTGAAATTATTTTCCTAAAATGGCTGCACGTGTTAGGACAGGGAGCAAGGAACTCTGGGAACGAGAAATCACTCACAATGCCATGCATGCAGCCAATCAGCAGCCAGCCCTGTGATGTCACAGCCCTATAAATAGCCTCAGCCATCTTGGATTCAGCCATTTTCCAGTATACTTAGTGCAGGGAGAGACGTCAGCAGGCGCTATGGACAGTGGTAGAAAAGACTAAAACTTTTATTTTGCTGTATAGAAGTTGAGGGAAAGGATAGGGAGAAATCATTCCACAGTATTGAAGCATAACAGGGTTCAGTAGGGGAGTTTACAGCCTTTTACACCTCGCTGCACTGACTGTGGATTAAAAATTGCCATTATATAGCTCTGTAATGTCAGCAAATCATTGTTGTTATTGGGGTGCAAGTGCTGTTTGATACCGCCATTAACAGGGTTTATTACAAGGAAATATTTCTGTCTTATTTGCCCTTGTGTACAGTTGAGCGGACACCTGGATGTTTGGCTTCGGCAGATTCGGCCGAACTTGAAAAAAAAGTTCCGGTTCGGGACCCGAACTTGACCCGAACTTGAACCCGAACCCAAACACCATTGAAATCAATGGGGACCCGAATTTTTGGCCATTAAAATGGCTCTAAAATAGCCCTGGAAAGATCTAGACGGCTGCAAAAGGCAGCAAAATATGCTTAAGAGCATGGCAAATGCTCTGCAAACAAATGTGGAGAGGGAAATGAATTAAAAAAAAACATAAAAGACCTTAAAAAAAAATTAGGAATGATGTATGAGGAAGAGGTTGAGGAGGCAGTGAATGGGTGGATGTGGCGGTGTAGGCTCACGTGGCGGTCTAAGTGCAAGTGGTGGCAAAGGAGGAATAGATAGCCAACACAGATGTGTGTTATTTTGCATTTTTACATAAGGGTATCCCCCAAAATATTGGGATATATAAAAAAATATTAAAAAAAGGGAATAAGTGCACTTGACTACAAGGATGGATGGTTGAGGCTATTAGAACTGTCTATTCTGCACAAGGTACAGACAAGTCTTCTGGGATCCAAGCCTGGTTCATTTTAATGAACGTGAGCTTGTCCACGTTGGCTGTGTACAGGCGGCTGCGTCTGTTTGTAATGACTCCTCCTGCCGTGCTAAATACATGTTCAGAAAGTACACTGGCTGCAGGGCAGGCCAGCACCTCCAAGGCATACAGGGCAAGCTCTGGCCATGTGGACAATTTGAAGACCCAGAAGTTAAATGGGCCAGAACCATCAGTCAGTACGTGTAGGCGTGTGCACAGGTACTGTTCCACCATGTTGTTCAAATGCTGCCTCCTGCTAACACGCTGCATATCAGCAGTTGGGGCCGGTTATAGGTGCAGCGAGGTGACAAAGCTTTTCCACATGTCGGCCATGCTAACCCTGCCTTCTGAGGTGCTGGGTGACACAGCTGCGTTGGCAACCTCTTCTGCAATGAGCAGGACACTGGTATAATGGCCAATGATGCAGTGGGTCAGGGTATGTGTATATAAGTTTATAGTTTGTTCGTGAAGCCAATTGCAGCTTGCGCAGGTACTGTAGCAGGACCCTTTAAGATGTTATAACTCACGTACCAGGTGAGGAATGCCAGAGGGGGATAGTGTCTCTGTGTAGTGTCAATGGTGTCTCCTACCTTGGTACGGCTGGACTCCTGGATCCTGGCTCACTTGCAATAAATTGAGTGTTGTTAATAGGAGCAACTGAGGAACTTTGGTAGCAGTAAATGAGATCCAGACTGGTAATATAATCCAACTTGTCTTTACTTAATAGCAGCAGAAATCCGTACAAGTTACAGCATAAGTCTTTAGATCCCAGCAGGTATAGGCAATGTATGGCAGGGATCAATATCTCTTCTGCTTCTATACTATGTTCCTGGAGAATCTGGCAGGTATTTATCTTCTGCTCTGTCTGTCTTCTGCTTGTAATGGGCCTGACTAGCTGAGGAGGAATTTGGCTTCTCCTGGACTCTGGAAATGTACTCACAGCTTAGCTCACAGGGGATGCTTCTTCCTGGAGGCTGGAGGTGGCTGCTTTTCTTGTCCAAAGTTGAGGCTTCAGGGCTTGGACTGGAAAGAGTGATCTTTGGCCTCAGCCGAGGCAAGATCCTGTCTGGGGATCCCTATTTCTCGGAGCTCCTACTAACACAGCCTATCCCAAGCGGGGGTAGCTGGTACACTAACTTAACTTCCTTCTCCTCCTCATGAGACAGGACATGGGAACAGCCCACTTCTGCTAACACAGGGGGGACTAGATTGGAATAAACTATTCCAGTCTAGGTATACTAAACTGGCTATATACCTGATCACACATTGCCGCCACCTGCTGGTGTACAGGGAAATTACAGCATTATATATGAAACAGGCATAGAAAATATATATACAGGAAAATGCAATGTTAGATTACACAAGATGGTAATAAATATACACCTAATATGTTGTAGCAGGGAAAACAGAGTTTAGTAACATACTCTGGGATGTTACACTTCCTCCTCCCCTACCTTCGCCTTGTGCTTCCACTTGTCCCCCGACATCAGTCGGGAATGCTCTCAGTAGCGCGTTTACCAGCGTGCGCCTGTAGTCGTGCATCTTCCGATCACGCTCCAGTGAGGGAATTAAGGACGGCACATTGTCTTTGTAACAGGGATCCAGCAGGGTGGCCACCTAGTAGTCAGAACACGTTAAAATGTGGGCAACTCTGCTGTCGTTGCGCAGGCACTGCAGCATGTAGTCGCTCATGTGTGCCAGGCTGCCCAGAGGTAAGGACAAGCTGTCCTCTGTGGGAGGCGTATCGTCTGCATCCTCCGTATCCCCCCAGCCACACACCAGTGATGGGCCCGAGTTGCGTTGGGTGCCACCCCGCTGTAAACATGATTCATCCTCATCCTCCACCTCATCCTCCTCGTCCTCCAGTAGTGGGCCCTGGCTGGCCAAATTTGTACCTGGCCTCTGCTGTTGCAAAAAACCTCCCTCTGAGCCACTTCTAAAAGACTGGCCTGAAATGTGTTAGAAATGACCCCTCTTCCTCCTCCTGCTTCTCGTCCTGGGCCACATCCTCTTCCATCATAGCCCTAAGTGTTTTCTCAAGGAGACATAGAAGTGGTTTTGTAACACTGATAACGGCGTCATCGCCACTGGCCTTGTTGGTGGAGTACTCAAAACAGCGCCACAGGGCACACAGGTCTCGCATGGAGGCCCAGTCATTGCACTAACCCGTGCGTGCTGCAATTGAAACTCCACTATGACCTGCTGCTGCTCGCACAGTCTCTCCAGCATGTGCAAGGTGGAGTTCCACCTGGTGGGCACGTCGCATATGAGGCGGTGAGCGGGAAGGCCGAAGTTACGCTGTAAAGCAGACAGCCGAGCGGCGGCAGGATGAGAACCCCGGAAGCGCGCACAGACGGCCCACACTTTATGCAGCAGATATGACATGTCGGGGTAGTTGTGAATGAATTTCTGCACCACCAAATTCAGCACATGCGCCAGGAAAATTATGTGCATCAAATCGGCTAGGCCCAGAGCTGCAACGAGATTTCGCCCATTATCGCACACCACCAGGCCGGGCTTGAGGCTCACTGGCAGCAACCACTCATCGGTCTGTTGTTCTATAGCCCCGCCATAACTCCTGCGCGGTGTGGGGCCTGTCCCCCAAAAACATCAGTTTCAGAATGGCCTGATGACGTTTACCCCTGGCTGTGCTGAAGTTGGTGGTGAAGGTCTGTCGCTGACCGGATGAGGAGGTGGTAGAAGAGGAGGAGGAAGCCAAGTAGGAAGAGGAGGCAGCAGGAGGCAAAGAATGATGCCCTGCGATCCTTGGAGGCGGAAGGACGTGCGCCAAACAGCTCTCCGCCTGGGGCCCAGCCGCCACTACATTTGCCTAGTGTGCAGTTAGGGAGATATAGCGTCCCTGGCCGTGCTTACTAGTCCACGTATCTGTGGTTAGGTGGACCTTGCCACAGATGGCGTTGCGCAGTGCACACTTGATTTTATCCGATACTTGGTTGTGCAGGAAGGGCACGGCTCTCCTGGAGACGTAGTGGCGGCTGGGAACAATGTACTGTGGGACAGCAAGCGACATGAGCTGTTTGAAGCTGTCCGTCTCCACTAGCCTGAATGACAGCATTTCAAAGGCCAGTAGTTTAGAAATGCTGGCATTCTGGCCAGGGATCGAGGGTGGCTAGGTGGGAATTTACTCTTTCTCTCCAAAGTTTGTGAAATGGAGAGCTGAACGCTTCCGTGTGACATGGTGGAGAGGTTTGGTGATGGAGGTGCTGGTGTTGGTGGCACATTCTCCGTTTGCTGGGTGGCAGGTGCCAATGTTCCTTCAGAGGCGGAGGAAGAAGCCGAGGCAGCAGCTGAAGAGGGAGCAGGAGGGGCCTGAGCCCTTTCTTGGTTTTGAAGGTGCTTACTTCACTGCAGCCCGTGTCTCGCATGTAGATGCCTGGTCATGCAGGTTGTGCTAAGGTTCAGAACGTTAATGCCTTGCTTCAGGCTCTGATGGCAAAGCGTGCAAATCACTCGGGTCTTGTTGTCAGCACATTATGTGAAGAAGTGCCATGCCAGGGAACTCCTTGAAGCTGCCTTTGGTGTGCTCGGTCCCTGGTGGCAGTGGCCAGTAGCAGGCGAACTGTTTTGGTGAAGGCTGCTCTGCTTTTGCACCCTGCTCCCTCTTTTGCTATGCTGTTGGCTCGGTCTCACCACTGCCTCTTGCTCCGAACTCTGAAAGTCAGTGGCACGACCTTCATTCTATGTGGGGTCTAGGACCTCATCGTCCCCTGCATCGTCTTCCACCCAATCTTCCTCCTTGACCTCCTTTTCTGTCTGCACACTGCAGAAAGACACAGCAGTTGGCACCTGTGTTTTGTCATCATCAGCGACTTACTGAGGTGGTATTCCCATGTCTCATCAGGAAATATAATTGGTTGTGCGTCAGTGCATTCTATGTCCTGCCAGCAGTGTCTTCAAACAGCATAAGAGACTGCTGCATGACTTGAGGCTCAGACAGGTTCCCCGATATACATGGGGGTGATGTGACAGACTGATTGGCATGGGTTTCAGGCAGCACATGTGCGCTTTCTGCAGAAGACTGGGTGGGAGATAATGTGAAGCTGCTGGATCCACTGTCGGCCACACAATCGACTAGCGCCTGCACTTGCCAGTGGCGGATCCAGAGCCTGGTCTCGGGAGGGGCACTTTCAGATTATTTTCTATCCGCCGCCACAAAACAATGGTGCTTATAGAACAGACTACACAGTGTAGGCTATATGTGTATAACAAACATATTTCACATGAAAACTTACAATTACTTGACTTGGCCCTTGGTGATCTCGGACACCACTTCAACACTTTGGCCGGGGGCTCAGCGGAGCGGATGTGTTTTATCCTAATGAGAAAGATTTCACAATAAGGATTTGGAGAAGGAGCAGAGGAATAGCAGAGCAGGGAGAGGCTGGTGCTGCTACTAGGGGGTCATACCATGGGGGAGTAATCAGGCCCACCATAATGTCCCCCCAGTAGAAATAATTTTCTTTATAATTTGACAGTGCAAAAAATACCCCCTTGTAATGCCCCCAGTTGAGCTAATGTCCCCATAGTGCCCCCATAATGTGCCAGTATAAAATACCCCTATATAGTGCCCCTAGTAAATGACCCCATAGTGCTCCACAACCTCCTTCCTCCTAGTGCTCCCCATAATGTACCAATATAAAATGCTCCAGTAGATGCTCTGTGTCCCCCATAAATTTCAAGTATAAAATTCCCCATAGTACCCACCATAATGTGTCCCAGTATAAAATTGTACTGTACAGAGAGCCCATATAAAATACCCCTTCTTTGTGGACTCAGTAGATGCCCCTATAGTGCCCCCAATCATGTGCCAGTATTAACAGCCCCCCCCTGTGCCAGTAATAATAGCCCCCTGTGCAGTAATAGCAGCCCCCCTGTGCCAGTAATAGCAGCCCCAGTAATAACAGCCCTCCTGTGCCAGTAATAACAGCCCCCAGTAATAACAGCCCTTAGTAATAAAAGCCCCCCTGTGCCAGTAATAACAGCCCCCAGTAATAACAGCCCTTAGTAATAAAAGCCCCCCTGTGCCAGTAATAACAGCCCCCAGTAATAACAGCCCCTCTGTGCCAGTAATAACAGCCCCCAGTAATAACAGCCCCTCTGTGCCAGTAATAAGAGCCCCCAGTAATAAGAGCCCATCTGTGCCAGTAATAACAGCCCCCAGTAATAAGAGCCCCTCTGTGCCAGTAATAACAGTCCCCAGTAATAAGAGCCCCTCTGTGCCAGTAATAACAGCCCGCAGTAATAACAGCCCCCTTTTGCCAGTAATAACAGCCCCCAGTAATAACAGTGTCACGGCTGAGGATGGGGGAAACCCTCAGCCGTGAGATGCCAGGTGGTGTTGTGGCTACTCGGCCATGAGAACAGGATAGGGAGCAGGTCACCTCCTCACGCATCCCTACCCTGACCCTAACTCCTAACCTGCATGGGCCGACCTTGATGGTAGGAGGACCCATGCGCAGGAACCTCGGAGCCCTGACTTACCCTCCGCAGATCCCTGAGCTAGGAGCTGGGTAAGACGACCTACTCCTCCTTGGCACGGAGGAGCAGGAGTCTCAATGGCCAAGCTGTTGGGAAAAGGGGAACATGAACAGCCTCACGGGAATGGCAGGCGAACACCAAGTTCCACCAACCTGCCACAGCCTTGCTGACTGGATCCCTGCGCAGACAGGAACCCAGAACCGTGAGCTGCACCAAAACATAAGAAGGTCCCAACAGAACAACATACAACAACACCCACATAAAGACATCAACATGGCAAGAATACTTTTTTATGACCACAGGGGTGGCTCTCACAGGCAGGTCAAATGCACAGGAGGCTGCTCCAGCTAGCAGGGCTGAAGCAACCAACTGAACGATGCCAAAGACTCAGGCTATATAGGCCAAGAAGCCACACCCCACAGTCGGACACACCCAGTGACATCACACACACACTGGGAAGGGAGTTAACCCTTCCAGCACCACAGAAGGGAAAGTCACAGACAGGGGAAGTGTCCAACAGATCACACTGTGGCTGTTACCGCAGGCAACGACATGGGTGGCAGCCGTCCAGGGAGACAGCCCGAAGGCCAGGACACTGCCACCACATGTACAACATACCAAACGTTGCCACGGGCAGCCACAGAGAAAGGAAGATGTCCGTGCGCACCAAACAACAACAAGTGCACACCAGACATACAAACAAAGTGCATCCACACACGCACACAACTCCCCGTGAACCGCACACAAAGCTGTTGTCCGCGGCAACCGCACTGAGGCCAACTACATTATGCCTCAGCTGCGGTTGACACAACAACCACAACCGCGGGCAACTGTATGCGGCTCCCAAGGAGTCACGACCATAACCGTGGCCGTGACAAACAGCCCCTCTATGCCAGTAATAACAGCCCCCAGTAATAACAGCCCCCCTTTGCCAGTAATAAAAGCCCCCAGTAATAACAGCCCCTCTGGGCCAGTAATAAGAGCCCCCAGTAATAACAGCCCCCAGTAATAAGAGCCCCTCTGTGCCAGCAATAACAGCCCCCAGTAATAACAGCCCCCCTTAGCCAGTAATAACAGCCCCCAGTTATAACAGCCCCCCTTTGCCAGTAATAACAGCCCCCGGGTGCCAGTAATAACAGCCCCCTTTTGCCAGTAATAACAGCCCCCGTTTACCAGTAATAACAGCCCCCGTTTACCAGTAATAACAGCCCCCCTTTGCCAGTAATAACAGCCCCCAGGTGCCAGTAATAACAGCCCCCCTTTGCCAGTAATAACAGCTCCCAGGTGCCAGTAATAACAGCACCCAGGTGCCAGTAAAAGTATTGCATATAATAAAAATAAAAACCCACATACTTACCTCCATGTCAGCGATGCGATGCAGGCCTCTTCTGGCCTGTGTCCCACGCTGTATGGCTCAGGAGGCGCGATGGCGTCATCGCACCGCCTGCGCCGGCTTCTGATAGGCTGCAGGCACTAGGCCGGCAGCCTATCAGAGGAAGAGGACCCCTGCCGCAGCACAGGCAGGCATCTGTATCGCTGTACTGAGGACGGCGATACAGATGACTGGAGATGAGCGCTTCCACAATGGAAGCACTCATCTCCCTGTGCCCCGCCGCCGCCAGCTCGGGGGGGGGGGGAATTGCCCCGTTGCCCCCCCCCCCCTGGATCCGACACTGGTACTTGCTCATGCCTTGCCATCCTTAGAACAGCATTAGGCCCGACCAAATATAGCTGTAGATTCTGGGGTCTACTGGTACCTGTGGTAGTAGGTTCAGTAGGACGTGTAGCTGTGGCAGAACGGCCACGTCCTCTCCCTGCACTAGAGGCTCAATCAACACCACCACCACGACCGCATCCCTTTTTAGATGTTTGCCTCATAGTTAGCGTTCACCAAGCAAAGTAAAAAGTGGTTGAGTCTGTTAAAAATAATTATCCGCTAATCCCAGATGTGCAGTATATCAGAGGTTTTTTTAACCCCAGTAAGCAAAAGCCGTATTTGTGGCCTAAATTTCACAGTAACCTATGCACCTCTAATCCCAGATGTGCAGTATATCAGAGGGTTTTTTAACCCCAGTAAGCAAAAGCTGTATTTGTGGCCTAAATTTCACAGTAACGTATGCACCTCTAATCCCGGATGTGCAGTATATCAGAGTTGTTTTTTTTAACCCCAGTAAGTAAAAGCTGTATTTGTGGCCTAAATTTCACAGTAAATTATGCACCTCTAATCCCAGATATGCAGTATATCAGAGTTTTTTTTTTTAATCCCAGTAAGCAAAAGCTGTATTTGTGGCCTAAATTTCATGGTAACTTAAGCACCTATAATCACAGATGTGCAGTATATAAAACACAGTGTTTTTTCCACCCTGGTATGCGAAAGCCGTATTTCTGGCCTAAAATGAACAGTCCCTTATGCACCTATAATCCTAGATGTGCACTATATGAAACAGAGGGGTTTGTTTCACCCAGTATGCCCCAGTATGCCAAAGCCGCATTTCCGGGCTAAATGTGACACTCACTTATGCACCTATAATCCTAGATGTGCACTATATGAAACAGAGTCTTTTTTTTAACCCCAGTGTCTCAAAGCAGTATTTCTGGACTTGCAGACATGCAGATATCCTGTGTTGGTGCACTATCGTTGCATAAAATGGCTGCCGATTATGTATTGACTAACTGAAGGAAGAAAAGTTTGTTTTCAGTAGTAGTTGGCTCAGGGCAGGCTTAAAACAATTGTGCACTGCACCCACAAAACACATTTGCTGTAAATCGCTGAGTAAAGAAGCAGTTCTTCATAAGATTCCTCCCTGATCTCTCCCTCCCAGCAGCTGCAGCCTATCCCTACACTAATCTGAGCTACGTGACTCCAGCTTAAATAGAGGTTGGGTCACATGCTGCAGTTGGCCAATCACAGCCATGCCAATAGTAGGCATGGCTGTGATGGCCTCTTGGGGCAAGTAGTATGACGCTTTGCAGCCTTTCAAAGAGCACCATAAAAATTGCCGAACACCGAACCCAAACTTTTACGTAAATGTTCGGGTTCGGGTCCGGGTGCCGATAAACCTAAAGTTCTGTATGAAGTCGAACTTTACAGTTCGAGTTCGCTCAACTCTACCCTTGTGCAGTGCAGTTATATGTTCTAAATCATTTTTTGGCTTGTATTAGAGGGAAAAAAGGGCTTATTAGCTGTTGTGTGGTGAAATGAGAAAATGACAGACCTTTTTGGCGTGTATTAGTGGCAAAAAAAATATTCGCCTTTCAGTGGTGCAGTTATCTGTTCTAAAGCCCTTTTTGGCGTGTATTTTATATTATTTGCCGTTCACTGGTGCAGTTATATGTTCTAAAGCTTTTTGTGGCAGTTATAAGTGGGGAAAAAACTAATGGCCTATTTGCAGTTCGGCAATGCTGTTATATGTTCTAAAACCTTTTTGGCATGTATTAGTGCTACAAAAAAAAGTATTTGCCGTTGTGTGGTGAAGTGAGAAAATTACATCCCTTTTTGGCGTGTATTAGTAGCAAACAAAACATATATTTGCCATTCAGAGGTGCAGTTATACCAGTCCTGATCAAAAGTTTAAGACCACTTGAAAAATGGCAAAAAATCATATTTAGCATGGCTGGATCTTAACAAGGTTCCAAGTAGAGCTTCAACATGCAACAAGAAGAAATGGGAGTGAGAAAAAACGTTTTTTGAGCATTCAATTTAATGAAAGCAACAAATAAACTGAAACAGGCTGTTTTTCAGCTGATCAAAAGTTTAGGACCACACCTCCCCAAAAAAAATAAACCCCCCCAAAACAGAAATCCAACTTCCAAACATAAACTCAGTAATGAGTAGCTCCGCTGTTATTGTTTATCACAAAATTTGTTTTGTCTTGCTTGATGCAAGCGTTTCCATGAGGTGAGTGGGAACATTTCTCCAAGTAGTGAAGACGGCCCCACGAAGGCCATCTACTGTCTACTGTTGTCCATTTTTGTAAACTTACCTTGCCATTTATCCCCAAAGGTTCTCAATTGGATTTAAATCAGAGGAACACGCAGGATGGGTCAAAAGAGTGATCTTATTCTCCTGGAAGAAGTCCCTTGTCCTGTGGGCATTGTGTACTGTAGCGTTGTCCTGTTGAAAAACCCAGTCGTTACCACACAGACAAGGGCCCTCAGTCATGAGCAATGCTCTCTGCAACATCTGAAGCTCCATTTTTCCACTGAAGGAAAAGCACCCCAGACCATTATGGCAGCCCCTCCACTGTGGCGCGTAGAAAACATCTCAGGTGGGATCTGCTTGTCATGCCAGTAATGTTGGAAACCATCAGAACCATCAAGGTTAAATTTTTTCTCATCAGAGAATAAAACTTTCTTCCACCTTTGAATGTCCCATTTTTGGTGCTCTCTTGCAAAGTCCAAACGAGCAGTTCTGTGGTGTTCAAGGAGACTTTGAAGACGTGTTTTGTTTTTGAAGCCCTTCAGTCTCAGATGCCGTCTGATGGTTATGGGGCTGCAGTCAGCACCAGTAAGGGCCTTAATTTGGGTCGAGGATCATCCAGTGTCTTGACAGACAGCCAATTGGATCCTCCGGCTCAGCGCTGATGAATTATTTTTAGATCTTCCACTTGACTTTTTTGTTCCATAACCCTAAGGATCATTTAAAAAATTCCAAATGACTGTCTTACTGCGTCCCACCTGAGCAGCGATGGCGTGCTGTGAGAGACCCTGCTTATGCAGTTCAACAACCCGACCACGTTCAAAAAGGGAGAGTTTTTTTGCCTTTGCCATCACAACGTGTGACTACCTGACAGAAAATGACAATGAATCCACATCTTTGCACAGATTTGGCCTTTTAAAGGCATGTGGTCCTAAAATTTTGATCAGCTGAAAAACAGCCTGTTTCAGTTTAATCGTTATTTTCAATTAATTGAATGCTCAAAAAATGTTTTGTCTCACTCTCATTTCTTCTTGTTGCATGTTGAAGCTCTACTTGGAACTTTCTTAAGATCCAGCCATGCTAAAAAAGATTTTTTGCCATTTTTCAAGTGGTCCTAAACTTTTGATCAGGACTTGTATGTGCAAAAGCCCTTTTTTAAGTCTATTAGTGGCAAAAAAATTATATATGTTTTGCCGATCAGCGGTGCAGGTATATGTTCTAAAGCCATATTTGGCATGTATTAGTGGAAAATATATATATATTTGCCATTCAATGGTGCAGTTATATGTTCTAAAGCCCTTTTTGGCATGTATTCGTTGAAAAATATATATTATTTGGCGTTTAGCGGTGTAGTTATATGATCTAAAGCTATTTTTGTCATGTAGTGGCAAAAAAATATATATTTGCCGTTTAGCGCTGCAGTTATATGTTCTAAAGCCCTTTTTGGTGTGTATTAGTGGCACAAGAAAAAGTATTTGCCTCTGTGTGGTGAAGTGAGAAAATTACAGCCCTTTTTGGCGTGTATTAGTGGCAAAAAATATATATATTTGACGTTCAGCAGTGCAGTTATATGTTCTAAAGCCCTTTTTGGTGTGTATTAGTGGCAAAAAAATATGTATTTGCCGTTCAGCGGTACAGTTAAATGTACTAAAGCCCTTTTTGGTGTGAATTAGTGGCAAAAAAATACATATTTTTTGCTGTTCAGCGGTGCAGCTATATGTTCTAAAGCCTTTTGTGGAGTTTATCAGTGGAAAAAAGTAAGTGGATATTTGGCGATCAGTGGTGCAGGTATATGTTCTTAATAGGGTTGAGCGAACCCGAACTGTAAAGTTTTGGATTTTTGGACTTCGGACCAGAACTTTTCAGTAAAAGTTTGGTTTCGGTTTTCGGCAAGTTAATGGCGCTTTTTGAAAGGCTGCAGAGCAGCCAATCAACAAGTGTTTAACTTGTGTGCCCTTAGAAGCCATCACAGCCATGCCTACTAAAGGCATGGCTGTGATTGGCCAGTGCAGCATGTGACCCAGCCTCGTTATAAGCTGGAGTCACATAGCGCTGCACGTCACTCTGCTCTGATTAGTGTAGGGATAGGATGCTGCTGCTGTGAGGGTGACAATAGGAAAGAATCTTTAATAGGAAGTGCTTGTTAACTCAGCGATCTACATAGATTTTTACCCTGCCCTGAGCTCAGTGACAGAGAAAAATAACCTTTATCCGTCTGTTAGATAGGTGGGCATCGGCGGCCATTTTATGCAAGTACAGTGCACCAGCATAGCATATGTGCATTTGTGACATTCAAATACAAGCTTTAAATACTGCAATTATATTCTGGGTTTAAAAAATCACCCATTTTTTGAAAGACCCTACATCTGGGATCTTTGCAGCATTTGTCAGTTTGAAATACAGCAATAATTTTCTGGGTTTAAAAAAAAACATCCATTTATGGAATTACCCCATATCTGGGGTTATACTACAGCACAATTTCTCATTGTTGCATTTATTTATGTTATTTTAAGTCATTTCACTAATTCGTCTGTTACATTGTTGGGCGACATTCACCAATTTTTGGCTGTGATATACCCCTGCTCTACATAGTGGACAGGGAAATACATTTCACTAATTCGTTTGTTATATTGTTGGGTGACATTCACCAATTTTTGGCTGTGATATACATCTGCTCTACCTAGTGGACAGGGAAATACATTTCACTAATTCGTCTGTTACATTGTCGGGTGACATTCACCAATTTTTGGCTGTGATATACCCCTGCCCTACATAGTGGACAGGGAAATACATTTCACTAATTCGTCTGTTACATTGTCGGGTGACATTCACCAATTTTTGGCTGTGATATAGCCCTGCTCTACCTAATACATTTCACTAATTCGTCTGTTACATTCTTGGGTGACATTTTACCATTTTTGCCATTAATAAACCCCTTCTCTGCATAGGTGACAGGGACCGAAATTTTTAAAAATCGTCTGTTCCATTGGTGGGTGACCTTAACCCATTTTTGGCGATTAAAAACTCCTGCTCTGCATAGGTGATAGGGAATTACATTTCAAAAATTCGTCTTTAATTGATGCGCGCCAATTCCTTTCATTCGATCCTTCAACTTTAACAACTTGTCCCACATTTCCGCTTGATCACATTGGAGCCATTGACCTCCCTTGGATGTGGTATCCCTTTCTCACACTCCCTCTCTGGCGTGGAACCCTTATTCACTGCTAACCGTGATCAACATGGTAGACGCAGCAAAGAACATCGAAAGTTGATAGAGAAGATATCCAATTGGATGGTGGACATCACGGGGATGTGCGACATGGTCGAGCAGTATATGTGCACACGCCTACACATACTGAATGATGTGTCTGCCGCCTTCAACATCTTGGTCTCCAAATTGGGCACATGGCCTGAGCTTGCCCTTTACGCCTTGGAGGTGCTGGCCTGCCCTGCAGTCAGTGTATTGTCTGAACGTTTGTTTAGCATGGCTGGAGGGGGTTATCACAGGTTATTTTTTCCAATGTTTTGGGGTGTACCCTAATTTAAAACAAATAAAACAGTGTAGGCTATCTCCTCCTCCTCCTCCACCGCTTCCACATAAACCGCTAAATCCACCGCCTCCTCAACCTCCGCCTACTCCATATGGGCCTCGTCCTCCAAGATCAACATTATTATTATTTATTTTTACGTATTTTATGTTATTTTAAGTCATTTCCATATCCACATTTCCATGACTTTTTTAGAGCCATTTTAGTGCTCCAAAGTTTGGGTCCCCATTGATTTCAATGGGGTTCAGGTTCAGGGTCAAGGTTGGGTCAAGTTAGGGTCCCAAACTCAAACTTTTTTGTGAAGTTCGGCCGAACCCGTCGAACCCGAACATCCAGGTGGCCGCTCAACTCAATAGATCATCCATGGTGCCAGACCAACACTTTGAGGCTACCTGCCTCAGCTAATATTCTGATGCTGCCACTCTGCCTGATGCCACACATCTGATGCCAAGTACTCCTTCTTTCACCTACCATCTTCAGCTGGTACTGGTATTGCCACCCACCTTCCCACTTTGTCACCAGGTGACTCTGTGGTCTCCTGATGCTGCTGCCACCTCCACACTATGTCACCTTGCCACTCTGTGGTCTCCAAATGCTGCTGCCACCTCCACACTATGTCACCTTGCCACTCTGTGGTCTCCTGATGCTGCTGCCACCTCCATTCTGTCATTGTGCCCCGCTTTGATCTCCTATTGATTCTGCTGTTGCCACCTCCACACTCTGTCATTGTGACACTCTGTGGGCTCCTGATCATGATGCTTCTGCCACCTCCACATTATGTCATTGTGCCACTCTTTGGCCTCCTCTTGATGCTGCTGCCACCTCCACACTCTTATTGTGCCACCTACTGATGCTCCTCTACCGCCTCCTCCACACTTTTTAATTGTTCCACTCTCTGTGGCCTCCTGATGCTGCTGCCACCTCCACACTCATGCTGTTCCCACACTCCCTACTTCCCTCTCCACTCTGTCGGGGGGGGGGGGGGGGGGGGCTCTACTTGTATAAGCGTTCAATAGAACAGGTTCTGTAGACATCTATGTGGAATCATCTGACAACAGTGTAAAAGGAGTGCGCTTCTTCTTGACGCTAACATTGACCTGTAAAGCTGAGTTCAGTTATTTGGTCAGTTTTGGCCCCGTAATTGCTCAAATAAGATAAGTGTGCAGTGATTCTAAGAGCAACACCTCTCATCTGCATGTCATACGGACTCACAGTATTGTATAAGAATGAAAAGAGATGTCCAGCTTCCAAAAAACCTGTTCCATACTATATATTTTTAGAATTTGTTTTTTGATACATCCAACTTATTATCTTTGCTCTTATCTTTACCTGGCACCTTGATAGTAGGCGGAACCCAGTGTGTTCGCTCCTGCTGATTGTAATCACCTGTGAGCGCCAGGAAATTCAGCTATTTAAGAATGTAGCCATTGAGCAGCAAACTTGTCATGAATAAAGATTTGTATTAGAGTATCCGAAAAGCGTAGACCTGCTTGGTATGTTGGATTTTTGATTCTGTGTGTTATTGGAATAAAGAACTACATCTTTTTTGGAAGCTGGACTTCCCTTTCGTCCTAACAGCAGCACAAGTGGGGTATTCGCCCCTGTGAAGCTGGTCAGGACAGGCGGAATTTTTGCTGAATAAAATTCTGCATCCCTAGTAATTAATTAATTAATTAACTCCCCCCTCCTTATGTAGGCCGCCCTCCACAGGGCTAGTTGCTTTTATTTTGTCCTGTGTGTTGATTTGACAGGCTTGACTCTATTCAGAGTCTCTCCCTCGGTAGTTGGGGGAGAAATTTGCTGAATTTCTGCAGATTTATGTTGCCCTTATGTTATAATTTTCTTTTACAGGTTCAGGCAGAGAACGGCTGTCTCCTGCCTGTCTGGGAGCGTAAGTATGTGGACGTTCTGGCTGCAGGTAGCCGGTAAGTTAGTCAGGGAAGTACACAGTAAGCGGAGCTGTGGAGCTCCCTTCCCCCTGTCTCCTCTCCGCTCCTGTCCGCTCCCCTCCTACCTCCTCTGTAGTCTGCGGCCGGCCCTGAGATCGCGTCTCAGCTCCGGTGAGTCGGACGCGAGACCGGAAGTGCGTCACTGTCACTTCCGGTCCGCAACTTAATCGGCGCCGCGATAAAATACAGCTTAAATTAGCTGGATTATGCTTGCAGAGGAGGGGGAGGAGGGAATAGGATTAAGTTTTAGTGAAACTTCTATTTTTATAAGTTGGTCCCTCGGTGGGGAGCCTGGAGATTGTTGGAGGAGGAGCTGTTGCTCCCTCCTCACCCCGCCCTCCCCTTCCTGCTATATAAGGCCAGGCTGCTGGCTGGGTCAGTGTTGCACTCAGTCTCTGTGTGCAGCTGACCTTGACTGTTGGCTGATCCAGTGTCCTACTCTGATCAGAAGGCTCAAGGTTGCTCAGAATTCTTAAAGTCATGACGTCACCGTCTCAGGGTAAGATTGACGTCTGGGCTTGACCCTTTTTTGGGGGCGTTGGAACCCTTTTAATAGTGCTTACTTCTTTTCTAGGAAAAGCCACCCACAAGCAGAAGCACCTGGCTTGTTCCAGTTGTGGCACCCCGTTACCTGATGCCTACGAGTTTCATCGCTGTCCAGGCTGCCGCCCTAGGCCAGCCAATCCTGAGCCGACGGTCGTAGAAATGTTTTCTTGGATGAAGGAGTTCTTGGACACCTCCGTCGCGGAGATCAAGGGGGCGGTCTCCAACAAGAGACCCAGGCAGGCCTCGCCTGGGCCTGTTCCGATGTCCGAAGACGTGATCTCGCTTGGCGAGAATTCTTCCTCTGAGGAAGAGGAGTCAGTCTTTTCCTTTCCGGCGGAGAAGACACAGAGATTACTGCGCTCCATCAGGTCAAGGGACCAGGATGTTGAGCATGGGGAAGCTCCACACTCCACCGCTAGGGGGCCAAGGGCCTTCAAAGTGGACGAGTCGCTTAAAAAATTAATGGCGACCGAATGGAAACATCCAGAAAAAGGACCGGTCTTAACCAAGAGGTTCAAGCTGATGTTCCCCCTACAGGACGGGGACTTCCTGGATTGGGTCCCACCACCTAAGGTGGATATGGCAATAGCCAAGCTTTCCAGAAGAACCTTGGTGCCTTCCGATGACGGGAGTAACCTGAAGGATCCCCTGGATAGACGCGCAGAATGTTCGCTTAGGCGTAACTATGCTGCGGCGTCCGCCTCTGCCTCTGTGGCCATAGCCGGTACCGAGGTGTCTGATTTCATTCGCGCCCGTACACTGAAGATCCAAGCAGACATAGATTCGGGAATCGCCAGAGATGACATCCTGGATCAATTCAAAACCCTTCTATTAGGCATAGATTTTTTGGCGGATGCGTCTCAGCAGCAGCTAAGGCTTGCTGCCAAGTCAATGGCTTTGTCTGCTGCCAGCAGACGGCCTTTATGGCTGAAGCCCTGGGTAGCGGACAACATATCAAAATTTAATTTGTGCTCCCTCCCTTACGAGCCTGGCAGGTTGTTCGGCTCCGAGCTAGACCGCCTCATGGAGAGTCTAGCAGACAAGAAGGGAAAATCACTCCCTCAGCAATCCTTTCGAGGACGTGGGAGAGGCAGAGGTGGAAGATTCCAGGGAAGAGAGAGGAACCAGAGACGTTCCGAAAATAACAGGAGAGGTCGCGGGAACCGCAGGGCTGATCAATGACTCTCGGCAGCCCATCACCTCCCCATCCCCACCCCCCTCACTCCCACACGAATCTCCCTGCCTGAATCCTCCAGTAGGAGGTCGTTTATTTTTGTTCAGAAATTTTTGGGAGAAAATAATTCCAGATCCTTGTGTGCTGCAGGTCATCAGCACCGGTTACAGGATCGATTTCAGTTCCCAACCTCAAGAGAGGTTTGTCCTCACAGGACGTCTAACACCCAGCAGACAACTGATCCTGGAAGACTCTGTACTCCAGTACATTGTCAAAGGGGCCTTAGAGGAGGTTCCTCCTCGAGAGCTCGGTCAGGCAGTGTATTCTCCCATCTTTCTCGTTCCAAAGCCGTCAGGAGACTGGCGCATGATTATCGATCTGCGTTACCTAAATCGGTTCATCAGAAAGAAGCGTTTCCGGATGGAAACCATTCGCTCAGTCCTAAACATCCTGAACCCGGCAGACGTGATGGTCACGATAGATCTGAAAGACGCTTACCTTCATGTTCCTATCTGTCCGGCCCACAGGAAATTTCTCAGAGTTGCTGTCTGCATAAAAGAGGTAGTGAAGCACTACCAGTTTGCTGTGTTGCCTTTTGGCATCTCCTCTGCTCCACACACCTTCACAAAGGTTGTGGCTCCTGTGGTCGCCCACTTAAGGCTCCTCGGCTTAAAAGTCGTCCCTTATTTAGACGACAGACATCTTACAAGCCCAGCTTCAACAAGCTCTCCACACTCTGCAGAACCTAGGGTGGCTCGTGAATTGGGACAAATCAGAGTTGGTCCCCTCTACCACAAGGCGGTTTCTGGGGTTTGTGATAGATTCACAACTAATGACCCTATATCTATCTCCGCAGAGGAGAGACAGAGTAATAAAAGCTGCAGAGTTTCTCCTACCCCCCAGACGGGTGTCTATTCGGGTTCTCATGAGGATGTTAGGCCACATGTCAGCGTCTGCAGAGGCAGTACCTTGGGCCTTGTGGCATCTTCGGCCACTACAAGAGGAAGTCTTAGCGGTTTGGAATCGCAAACCCAGAGACCTAGATCGGAATCACTCCCTGTCTGTAGAAGTCCGTTCCTCCCTCAGGTGGTGGAAGAACCTAGTAGATGGAATGCCTCTAGCCCAACCTACTTGGGTGGTCCTGACCACGGACGCCTCCCTTCTAGGCTGGGGAGCCCATCTGGGACACAATACAGTTCAGAACACCTGGAATCCTCAGGAGAGACTCCTATCATCCAATCTGAGGGAACTGAGGGCGGCGAGATTAGCCTTCAATCACTTCTCACCTCTCATCCAAGGTCAAGCCGTGAGAGTACGGACCGACAACACGACTGTGGTTGCTTATCTAAACAGACAGGGAGGAACGAGATCCCGGACCCTCCTGAGGGAGGTGGGATTAATTTTATCTTGGGCAGAGAGCAATCTATCTCATCTAGTGGCAGTTCACATCAGAGGGGATCTCAATATAGTAGCAGATCGTCTAAGTCGAGGCCTTCCGGTACCAGGAGAATGGTCCCTGAACGACAACATCTTCTCCAGGATAGTCCAACGCTGGGGGACTCCCGAGATCGATTTGATGTCAACCCGTCTGAACGCCAAAGTAAGCAAATTCTGCTCCTTGTACAAGGAGGACAATCCGGTAGCGATAGATGCTCTGTCCATAACATGGAGGTTCAGGCTGGCCTATGTATTCCCTCCAATTTCCATGATACCAAGGGTATTGATGAAGATCAAGCAAGACCAGTCCTCAGTGATAGCCATCATCCCATTCTGGCCGAAGAGGTCTTGGTTCACCCAGCTCATGCAGATGAGTCAGGGCAATTATTGGACACTTCCCCTAATACAGAACCTAGTGTACCAGAACACAGGTCCCTGTCTAGATCTGAGGAGGCTCAGTCTGACAGCGTGGAGACTGACCGGTCCCTTCTAGAAGCTAGAGGGCTTTTGGTGGAGGTCCTGAGAACAATCTCTCACTCCAGAGCGGATTCTACGAATCAGAAGTATTCACGCATATTCCAAATATTTAAGAGATGGTGCACGGATAGAGAGGTAGTTTCCTCAGATCCTCCTCTCTCTGACATTCTTCAATTCCTGCAAGATGGTCTAGACAAGGGTCTAAGCCCATCTACATTGAGAGCTCACGTTGCTGCCTTATCAGCATGCCTTGGTAAGCCAATTTCTCAGGACCCCCTAATTAAGAGGTTCCTTAAGGGTGCTCAGAGGCTTAGGCCCAGCATCCAGAGATCAATCCCTGAGTGGGAGCTGCCAGTGGTCCTAAGGGGGTTGTGCTCCCCCCCCCCCCCTTCGAGCCTTTGGAACAGGTAGACTTAAAATACCTTTCCCTCAAGGTTACCTTTCTCTTGGCCATAACCTCAGCCAATAGGGTTGGTGGAGCTCCAGGCTCTGGGGGCAGCGGAACCATACTTAAGTTTTCTGCAGGACAAGGTCCTGTTAAGATTTCTGCCTACCTTTCTACCAAAGGTTCCTTCGTTTGCGAACACCAACCAGACAATAACACTGCCGGTGTTGTCTCCTACCTCTAACTCTCCTGAGGAGGACAGATTACTTTCCTTGGACATCCCAAGAGTCCTTAGAATATATTTGAATAGAACGGAAGAGTTCAGGAGATCAGAAAATCTGCTGATCTCTTATTCGGGGAACAATAGAGGGCTCAAGGTTTCCAAGCCTACCTTGAGCAGATGGATTAAGGACGCTATTAAGCTGGTGTTTACGTCCCAAGACTTACCACCGCCATCGTTCTTATCTGCCCATTCTACAAGGGCAGTTTCTGCGTCATATGCGGAAAGGAAACTAATCCCCTTAGAGCAAATTTGTGCGGCTGCCTCGTGGAGCACGCAAAACACCTTTATTTCCCATTACCGCCTGGAGAATAGGCGTTCAGAGGGAACAGCCTTTGGACGGTCCGTGTTAAATGCTGCTCGTCCATAGGTCAGCTCTCTAACTCCTGTGGGATAATTCAGCTACTTAGTAGTAGTCCTTTAGCCCTCCCAAAATTTGTGCGAGGTTCCTTGCTACTTCCCCACTTGTGCTGCTGGTTAGGACGAAAGGGAAGCGTCAATTTTGACGTAAATTTGTTTTCCCTTAGTCCTAACAGCAGCACACAAATATCCCTCCCTCTATGCTGTTATGATTACTTGTTAAAAAAGCAACTAGCCCTGTGGAGGGCGGCCTATATAAGGAGGGGGGAGTTAATTAATTAATTAATTAATTACTAGGGATGCAGAATTTTATTCAGCAAAAATTCCGCCTGTCCTGACCAGCTTTACAGGGGCGAATACACCACTTGTGCTGCTGTTAGGACTAAGGGAAAACAAATTTACGTCAAAATTGACGCATCTCTTTTCATTCTTATACAGTCTTCAACTTGGTGCCTTTTCCAAGCACAGTCCGTGCCTCCATCTCAAGATATATCAGGTGAGCGCAGCCTATGGAACTTTTTATTTTTGTGGACTCACAGTATTGTTTCACTACCACAGCAGACCCCCTATGCGTGTTACTGCAAGGCAATGTTCCACACCACTATAAAGGCTCTCTGCAGCCAGGAAATAGCCATTTTTTAACATGATTTGACGTGAATAAATTCAGATCAAACCAAATTTATTTAAATAATTTGGTAAACTGTCCGAATCTAATTTTTGAGATATTCGCTCATCTCTAGTTGCTATATATGTTTATTCAGTTGTAGTAATTTCAATAGCAGAATTTATTTAATAGGATTTCAGGCCATAACACCACTAATGTGGTTATTACTACTGTGCATGTATGGCCTCATGCACACGGACGTTTTTTTTCACGGTCCGCAAAACGGGTTCCGTTGGTCCGTGATCCGTGACCGTTTTTCCGTCCGTGGGTCTTCCTTGATTTTTGGAGGATCCACGGACATGAAAAAAAAGTCATTTTGGTGTCCGCCTGGCCGTGCGGAGCCAAACGGATCCGTCCTGAATTACAATGCAAGTCAATGGGGACGGATCCGTTTGATGTTGACACAATATGGTGCCATTTCAAACGGATCCGTCCCCATTGACTTTCAATGTAAAGTCTGGAGTTCTGTTATACCATCGGATTGGAGTTTTCTCCAATCCGATGGTATATTTTAACTTGTAGCGTCCCCATCACCATGGGAACGCCTCTATGTTAGAATATACTGTCGGATATGAGCTACATCGTGAAACTCATTTCCGACAGTATATTCTAACACAGAGGCGTTCCCATGGTGATGGAGACGCTTCAGGTTAGAATATACAAAAAAACTGTGTACATGACTGTCCCCTGCTGCCTGGCAGGTGCTGCCAGGCAGCAGGGGGCAGACCCCCCCCCCCTGTTTTTAACTCATTGGTGGCCAGTGGGCCCCCCCTCCCCTGTTGTTAACTGGTTGGTGGCCAGTGTGCGCACCCCCCTCCCTCCCTCCCTCTATTGTAATAATAGCATTGGGGCCAGTGTGCGCGCCCCCCCAACCCCCCCCCCTCCCTCCCTCTATTGTAATAATAGCATTGGGGCCAGTGTGCGCGCCCCCCCCCCCCCCCCCCCGATCACTTACCTGGCTGCTGGCTGCTGCGATCTCTGTGTCCGGCCGGGAGCTCCTCCTACTGGTAAGTGACAGGTCTGTGCGGCGCATTGCTGTCACTTACCAGTAGGAGGAGCTCCCGGCCGGACGCAGACATCGCAGCAGCCAGCAGCCAGGTAAGTATGAAAATCTTCTACTCCGCTGCCACCGATGATCGGGGGGGGGGGGGGTGCGCACACTGGCCCCAATGCTATTATTACAATAGAGGGAGGGAGGGGGGGGGGGGTTGGGGGGTTGCGCACACTGGCCCCAATGTATTAAAACAATAGAGGGAGGGAGGGGGGGGTTGGGGGGGCGCGCGCACACTGGCCCCAATGTATTAAAACAATAGAGGGAGGGAGGGAGGGGGGTGCGCACACTGGCCACCAACGAGTTAACAACAGGGGAGGGGGGGGCCGCACAATGATATTCAAACTGGGGAGGGGGGGGGTCTGCCCCCTGCTGCCTGGCAGCCCTGATCTCTTACAGGGGGATATGATAGTACAATTAACCCCTTCAGGTGCCGCACCTGATGGGGTTAATTGTACTATCATATCCCCCTGTAAGAGATCGGGTGCTGCCAGGCAGCAGGGGGCAGTCTTGTACACAGTTTGTAGTGTATTCTAACTAGAAGCGTCCCATCACCATGGGAACGCCTCTGTGTTAGAATATACTGTCGGATCTGAGTTTTCACGAAGTGAAAACTCAGCTCTGAAAAAGCTTTTATGCAGACGGATCTTCGGATCCGTCTGTATGAAACTAAAACCTACGGCCACGGATCACGGACACGGATGCCAATCTTGTGTGCATCCGTGTTCTTTCACGGACCCATTGACTTGAATGGGCCCGTGAACCGTTGGCCGTGAAAAAAATAGGACAGGTCATATTTTTTTCACGGCCAGGAAACACGGCTCACGGATGCGGCTGCCAAACGGTGCATTTTCCGATTTTTCCACGGACCCATTGAAAGTCAATGGGTCCGTGAAAAAAAACGGAAAACGGCACAACGGCCACGGATGCACACAACGGTCGTGTGCATGAGGCCTATGTTTGCTTTTTTCCTACTGACCTCTTTAAGGGGTCACTATGCGCTGTGAAAATTAGTTGGAGGAAGATCTGCAGCAATATCAAAACTTTTACTGAAAGGGTGTTTGACAAAGTCAATTAAAACAGTCTATTGTTTTTAGGTGACTGGTGGCAGAACATTATTGTCTGAAAAGAAGTTGGCTCTCTGAAAGAAGTTTAGTTAAAAACAGATTTTCTATACAAAGTTCAACTGCAGTAAAAGGCTCAGCTCACCTGCAATCACTTGGGGAGGCATGGATCAGCCTGTAACCAGACACTGAATATAAACCAAAAACACGGAGAGATAAAAATTAGCTATGGATGAAAGATCTTCTTGTGTGCAGGACTTTTTATTCTGTCTAAAATTGCGAATTCCAGATGGAAAAGTCTAAAACTGATGCAAAATGTGCATAATGGATGCCTAAAATACAGTATCTGTTTTGTTTTTTCCTGTAAGAACATGATGCGTGAGAAGAACGGAAAACAAAACGGTGATGTGAACCTAGCCGAAGCTTTGTTCTCTGGAACAGAGTAAAAAAATCCAAACTGTGGAGCAGGTAAAGCTGTTAGTTGGCTTGTTAATTTATATGAGTATGTTGCCTATTTGTTTAACTTATATAGTGCCAAGATATTCTGCATCACTTTCAGACATTATCATCGCTTGCTGTCCCTTGTGGAGCTATCAGTGTGAGAGGATACCCATACAAAAAGAGGACAAACATACAGAGCCCATGCAGATGTTGTCCTTTTTTAAATTTGAACCTAGGACTAGGGTTGAGCGAACATAAACTTTAGTATTTTTGAACCCCGGACCCGAACTTTTCAGTAAAAGTTTGGGTTCGAGTTCGGTGTTCTGCGATTGAATGGCTCTTTTAGAAAAGCTGCAGAGCATCCAATCAACAAGTGTTTAACTCGTGTGCCCTTAGAAGTCATCACAGCCATGCCTACTAATGGCATGGCTGTGATTGGCCAGTGCAGCATGTGACCCAGCCTCTATATAAGCTGAAATCACGTAGCGCTGCACGTCACTCTGCTCTTACTAGAGTAGGGATAGGATGCTGCTGCTGTGACGGAGAGAATAGGAAAGAATCTATCTGTTATCAGAACTTGTTGTTAACTCTGCGATCTATTTTTTTTGTGTGGGTGCAATGCAATATTTTTGTACCCTGCCCTGAGCCCAGTGACACAGAAAAATACGTTTTATCCCTCTTTTAGTTAGGTGGGCGTCGGTGGCCATTTTGTGCAAGTTCAGTGCACCAGCACAGCATATGTGCCAGGGACAATAATTTTATAATGTTCTTTTAGTTTAGTAGGCAACATATACACATTTTTTAAGTGCACCTGCACTGCATTGCAGGGGAAGGGAAAATAATATAAGGAAACCATCTGTGAGTTCAGGGACCAAGGGGGTGACATATTCAATTTTTTTATGTAAAGTACAATCCAAGTAAATCCATCTGTTAGATTCTGTGGGGACAAGTTATTATTATTTTTTTGCATTTGTGAAATCAGTTTAATCCATCTGTTTAATTGTGGGTGAAAAAATCATTTCCCCTCACCCATAAAGTACCTTTGCGGCCTTTGCTGCATTTGTAACAGTCCAATACAAGTTAAATACTGCTGTTATACTGTATTCTGGTTTAAAAAAAAAAAATTGTGCAAGACACAGCATTTGCTGCATTTGTGACAGTCCAATACAAGCATAAAATACTGCTGTTAAATTATTATTATTTTTAAAACACCCATTGTGTGCTAGATACTACATTTGCGGCCTTTGCTGCATTTCTGACAGTCCAATGCAAGCGTTAAATACTGCTGTTATATTCTGATTTAAAAAAAAAACACCCATTTTGTGCAAAACACTACATTTGCAACCTTTGCTGCATTTGTGACAGTCCAAAACAAGCGTTAGATACTGCTGTTATATTCTGGTTTAAAAAAAAAACCTATTTTGTGCAAGATAAATTATCCGCGACCTTTGCTGCATTTGTGACAGTCCAATACAAACGTTAGATACTGCTGTTATATTCTGGTTTTAAAAAAACACCCATTTTGTGCTAGATACTACATTTGCGGCCTTTGCTGCATTTGTGACAGTTCAATACAAGAGTTAGATACTGCTGTTATCTTCTGGTTTAAAAAAAATATATACATGTTGTGCAAGATACTAAATTTGCGGCCTTTGCTGCATTTGTGACAGTCCAATACAAGCTTTAAATACTGCTGTTATATTCTGGTTTTGAAAAAACACCCATTTTGTGCTAGATACTACATTTGCGGCCTTTGCTGCATTCCTGACAGTCCAATGCAAGCTTTAGATACTGCTGTTATATTCTGGTTTAAAAAAAAAAACACCCATTTTGTGCTAGATACTACATTTGCGACAGTCAAATACAACCAGTCAATACTACTGTTACATTGTTGGTTAACAAATTAAACTTTTTTGTGACCGTGAAGTAATTGTATAAAATTCACCTGTTACGCTGTTGTGTGACCCCAAGAAATGTTTCCTCTTTATGACACCGGCACTGCCTTGGCGGTTACATTGTCGCCTGACATAAACCATCTCTTAGTTTGGTTGGTGAACGCAAAGAATGAGGAGAGACCCGGTCATGGTGCTGCTGGTGAAGCTCCTGTTGCAGGGAGAGGAAGGGGTCGATCTGTGCCAGCTACACGCACTAGTGAAACACCTTCCTTAGGTGCGAGTAGGCAACAGAACCTTCAGCATTATTTGGTAAGGCCGAATGCGGCTCTACGAATGGTGAGGCCAGAACAAGTACAGGCGATAGTAGATTGGGTGGCTGACAGTGCCTCCAGTTCCTTCACACTGTCTCCCACCCAGTCTCTTGCTAAAAGATCAGAGTTGGCACCTGCAGCCGATGTCCATCAGTCTTTCACCTCACCCCCTTGCAAATCAGCCAAGAAGTCTGAGCCCCAAGTCATGCAGCAGTCTCTTCTGCTTTTTGATGACTCTGCTAGCAGGGTTTCCCAGGGCCATCCACATAGCTCTGCCTCAGCAGTGGAAGAGATTGAGTGCACCGATGCCCAACCACTTATGTTTCAGAATGAGTACATGGGAGGACCACCACAGCAGGTCTCGGATGATGACGAAACACAGGTGCCAACTGCTGTGGCTTTCTGCAGTGTGCAGACTGAAAAGGAGGGCGGGGTGAAGACTGGGTGGAAGATGATGTGGAGGACGATTAGGTCCTCGACCCCACGTGGAATAATGGTTATGCGAGTGACCTGTCTAGTTCAGAGGAAGAGATGGTGGTCGCACAGAGCCAGTGCCACCAGCACAGCAGAAGAGGGAGCGTGGTGCAAAAGTGGAGTGGCCGTCCCCTAGATCAGGGTTCCCCAAACCCAGTCCTCAGGGCCCACTTTCAGGTGGGGATTTAGGAGTATCCCACAGAATGAATACCTGTGGTAAATCCTGATGCAGAGACACTAATTATATCAGCTGCCCAATACTAAGGAAATCCTAAAAACATGACTGGTAGGTGAGCCCTAAGGACTGGAGTTGAGGACCACTGCCCTAGATAGTATGCCTGCTACTGCCCACCGCACCAAGGGAACGAGCACACCACAAGGAGTTCCCTGGGGTGGCAGTTTTTCAGACAATGTGCCAACGACAATACACGAGTGGTTTGCATGGTGTGCAATCAGAGCCTGAAGCGAGGCATAAACGTTCTAAACCTGAGCACAACCTGCATGACCAGGCATCTAAGTGCAAAGCACGAGCTGCAGTGGAGTAGACACCTCAAAAACCATGAAATGTCTATGGCTCCTCCTGCTTCCTCTTCTGCTGCAGTCTCGGCCTCTTCATCCCCCTCTGGAGTGACAGTGGCAACTGCCACCCCGCAAACAGAGGATGTGCCAGCAACGCCACCACCTGGGTCACCAAGCATCTCCACAATGTCCCATGGAAGCATTCAGCTGTCTATCTCCCAAACACTGAAGCGAAAGAGGAAGTAACCCCCTACCCACCCGCGATCCCTGGCCCTGAATGCCAGCATTTCAAAATTCCTGGAGTTTGAAATGCTGTCATTCCGTCTGGTGGAGACGGAGAGTTTTAAAAGCCTTATGGCGGTGGCTGTCCCACAGTACATCGTTCTTAAAAATTACCCCAATATGTCAAAGCTGCTGCAGAAAGTGCGGGCCATCTGTGTGCACTTTTGGCGATCTCACCTTGCTGCTGCTCGCCTGTCGGCGCTGCAGCGTAACTTCGTCCTTCCCGCTTACCGCCTCATATGCGACGTGGCCAGACTGTGCGAGCAGCAGCAGGCGATAGTGGCGTTTCAGCTGCAGCAAGCACAGGTGAGTCGCTCTGCGAAACAGCACCACTTCACCACCAATGAGTGAGCCTCCATGCAAGACCTGTGTGCCTAGTTGTGCTGTTTTGAGTACTCCACCAACATGGCCAGTGCTGATGACGCCGTTCTCAGCATTACTATCTCACTTCTATGCCTCCTTGAAAAAACGCTTCGGGCGATGATGGAAGAGGATGTGGCACAGGAGGAGGAGGAAGAGGGATCATTTACAAGGCTTTCAGGCCAGTCATTCACAAGTGGCTCCGAGGGTGGTTTCCTGCACAAACACGCCTTGTACACAATTGTCCAGCCAGGGCACAGTTCTAGAGGATAACTAGGCGGAGGAAGAGGAGGAAGAGATAGAGGAGGAGGAACCTTGTTCATAGCACCCAAAGGTGGCACCCAAACCATCTCATAGCCATCACTGGTGTGTGGCTGGGGGGATACAGAGGACACAGACAATACACCTCTCACAGAGGACAGCTTGTCGTTGCCTCTGGGCAGCCTGGCACACATAAGCAATTACATGCTGCAGTGTCTCTGCAACGACCGCCAAGTTGGCCACATTCTAACTTGTGCTGGTTGCTGGGTGGCCACGCCGCTGGATCCCTGTTACAAGGACAACGTACCGTCCTTAATTCTGTCACTGGAGCGTGATCGTAAGATGCGCACTGATGGCATTTCCACCTGACAGCAGGGGCACAGTGGAAGCACATGGTGAAGGCAGAGGAGGAGGAAGAGTTAACCAAGGGAGCTGGGGCACCGCCAGCACCTCAGAAGGCAGGCTTAGCATGGCCAAAATGTGGGACAGCTTTTTCAGCACGCCACAACAACCAGCACCACTAGCTGATATGGAACGTCTTAGCAGGAGGCAGCATGTCAGAAACATGGTTGAGCAGTATGTGTGCACGCGCCTACACGTACTGAATGATGGGTCTGCCCCCTTCAACTTCTGGGTCTCCGTATTGGACACATGGCTTGAGCTTGCCTTTTATGCCTTGGAGGTGCTGGCCTGCCCTGCAGCCAGTGTATTGTCTGAATGTGTGTTAAGCACGGCAGGGGGCGTTATTACAGACAAGCACAGCCGCCTGTCCACATCCAATGTGGAAAAGCTCACGTTCATTAAAATGAACCAGGCATGGATCCCACAGGACTTGTCTGTACCTTGTGCAGAATAGACAGATTGTTATACTTCAGCGCACTTTCTCATTTTTTTTATTTTATTTTATTTATTTCCCAATGTTTTGGAGTGTACCCTAATTTAAAAAAAAAAACAACAATAAATAAATAAATAAATATAAAAAACAAAAACCAGTGTTGTCTACCTCCTCCTCCACCACCGCCACTTCCACCTACACCGGCACTGCCACTGCCTCCTCAACCTCCTACTCCATATGGACCTCCACCTCCTAGATTATTATTTTTACGTATTTTATGTTATTTTAAGTCATTTCACTAATTTGTCTGTTACATTGTTGGGCGACATTCACCAATTTTTGGCTGTGATATACCCCTGCTCTACCTAGTGGACAGGTAAATACATTTCACTAATTCGTCTGTTACATTGTCGGGTGACATTCACCAATTTTTGGCTGTGATATACCCCTGCCCTACATAGTGGACAGGGAAATACATTTCACTAATTCGTCTGTTACATTGTTGGGTGAAAAATGCTCATCTTTTGCGCTAGAAAGTACATTTGCGGTCTACAATGCATTTAGGACAGTACGAATGGTGAGGTTAGAACAAGTAAAGGCGATAGTAGTTTGGGTGCCTGACAGTGCCTCCAGTTCCTTAACATAATCTTCCACCAAGTCACCTGCTGAAAGATCAGAGTTGGCACATACAGCCTATGGCCATCTGTCCTTCAACTCACCCCCTTGCAAATCAGGCAAGCATTCAGAGCCCCAAGTCATGCAGAAGTCTATTTTGCTTTTTGATGACTCTGCTGGCAGGGTTTCCATGGGCCATCCACAAAGCCCTGTCCCAGAAGTGGAAGAGATTGAGTCCACTGATGTCCAACCACTTATGTTTCAGGATGAGGAAATGGGAAGACCACCGCAGCACGTCTCTGATGATGACAAAACATAGGTACCAACTGCTGCAGCTTTCTGCAGTCAGCAGACCGACAAGGAGGGCAGGGGTAAAGATTGGGTGGAAGATGATGTGGAGGATGATGAGGTACTAGACCCCACATAGAATCAAGGCCATGCGACTGACGTGTGCAGTTTGGAGGAAGAGGCAGTGGTTGCACAGAGGTACCAGCACAGCAAAAGTGGGAGCAGGGTGCAAAAGCGTCTGTTACATTCTCAGGTGACATTTAAACATTTTTGCCATATAAAAACCCCTGCTCTGCATAGGTGACAGGGACCTAAATTTCTGAAAAATTGTCTATTACATTCTCAGGTGACATTTTACAATTTTCGCCGTATGCAAACCCCTGCTCTGCATAGGTGACAGGGACCAAATTTTTTCAAAATCGGCTGTTCAATTGGTGGGTGACATAAACCCAGTTTTGCCGTGAATAAACCCCTGCTCTGCATAGGTGACAGGGATCGAAATTTTTTAAAATAGTCTGTTCCATCGGTGGATGACAATAACCCATTTTTGCAGTTGAAAAACCCCTGTTCTGCTTAGATAACAGGGTCTTAAATTTCTAAAGTTCATCTTTAATTGATGTGCACCCCCTCCTTTCATTCGATCCTTCCGCTTTAACAACTTGCCCCACATTTCTGCTCAATCACATTTCAGCCATTGACCTCCATTAGATGTGGTATCCCTTTCTCACGCTCCCTCTTTGGCATTGAACCCTGATTCCCTGCTACCCGAGATCACCATGGCAATAACAGAAAAAAAATAAAGTTAAGAAAATATCCAACGGGGATGTGCGATCAGGCAGAAGTTATCTAGAGTCAACAAAGTGGCAGCAAGGACTCTCCTGTATACCGTTTCCTCATCCAAAATACCACAGTGACATTCCCTGTAATTTTTAATTAATCATTCCAATAACAGGGCATCTTAAGAGTCCTGTACTGTTATTTATCATCACTACCTCCCTGAGAAGGGAGTGGGAAATTGCCGCACGGCCCCTCCTTTACTTGTATGCTTATGCTTCAATAACTTGTCCGACATTTCCGCTCAATCACATTTCAGCCATTAACCTCTCTTGGATGTGGTATCCCTTTCTCACGCTCCTTTCCGGCATGGAACCCTGATTCCCCGCTACCCGTGATCACCATGATAGATCACGCATTAAAGAACATCGAAAGTTGATAGAGAAGATATCCAATTGGATCGTGGACATCACGGGGACATGCACATGCCTACACGTACTGACTAAGTGGGTCTGCCCCCTTCAACTTCTGGGTCTCCAAATTGGGCACATGGCCTGAGTTTGCCTTGGAGGTGCTGGCCTGCCCTGCAGCCAGTGTATTTTCTGAACGTTTGCTTAGCACGTCAGGAGGGGGTTATCAAAGAGAAGCGCAGCCGCCTGTCCACAGCCAATGTAGACAAGCTCACGTTTATTAAAATGAACCAGGCAGGGATCCCACAGGATTTGTCTGTACCTTGTGCAGAATAGACATGTATAGCGGCCTCACCCAGCCATTGTTGCACTCCATTTTCTCTTTGTTTTATTTTTTTATATTTCCCAATGTTTTGGGGTCTACTCAAATTGTAAAAAATCTATTTTTAAATAAAATAAAACAAAAAACAAAACAAAAAAACAGTGTTGGCTACCTCCTCCTCCACCGCCGCCGCTACCACCTACAACGCCACATCCACCGCCTCCTCAACTACCTACTCCATATGGACCTCCTCCTCCTAGATCCAGGTGTCCGCTCAACTCTACCTAGGACCCCAGCTTTACAAGGCACCAGTGCTAACAGCCGAGCTACTGTGCCACCCATTTTATGTCAACCCTCTCTTTCCAGAGCTCAGCTTGGAGGAAACACTTATGGTCAGTTAGGACAACTGTATCGGCCAATATGGACTAAAACATGTATAGCTATATCTGCAGAACAATACTTCACCAGGTGATTGTTCGTTCTACGGTCGTCCAAGCATCAACCTACTTCTTACTGATGTATATGGCCATTTCTAATTAGACATTATAGGGGTCATTTATTAAGACCAGTGTTTTAGATGCTGATCTTAATAAAGCCCTGCACTGACGGCTGATCCGCCAAAGTTATGTAGAGGCAACAGATCCACTGCAACTTCTAAATGTAAGACAGCTTTCTATCTGTCTTACATTCAGACCATTTTCTGCACCTAAAACAGACGTAGAAAATGAGGAATGAGACCGGCCTGACTGCCCATCTCCTTCCCCACCCATGCCCCCTTTTTTAGACCTGACGTGCACCACAATCTGCATCAGAAATATGAGTGACATATGCATTTCTGTTTAATAAGTAATCCCCTAAATTCTATGTTACACTGTGAGGAACTTGGATGCATATGATTAAAATGCTCATTGTAACTACTAAGAATACACATTAAGAATATGTTTGTTTATAGAAATTTTTATAATTACTTGATGTATTTGCATACTTTGATGCAAAATTCCTACATATATCCATTTGGTGTATTATATTGTTGGCTTCAGACCCAGTTGGGATAAAAGGTCACTGTAGATAGTCTGTAGAGCACTTGTAGACACTTTGGATTGCTGGTACCTAGATTTTTACACTGAGCCAAACCAAAAGGTAGGTGTGCTGCTGAGTATTATTTATTTGGCCTTATACTTAGGCACCATTTGGTATCTTAGCTGTACTCTATATAACAGTATACCATATGAGGGAAGGTGCATCAACAGCACTATCTAACGTAAGGTCAGCCCTAATTACTACTGTATGTACAGTACATGTACATTTCTACATCCTGTTATTGATGTTCATTAATATAATGCAATCAACTGTTTACTCTTTATCCTACACAGAAATGTTTGTGTCACCACTGTTATTACAGTGTTTTTTCAATTATACATCAAGATGATTTTTCCCCTTCTTCTTTAAAAACAATTACATTAAAGTGAGGTTATGAACTGTGTGTTATTAGTAATAGCCCTATTTTACATAGTGACCTGAACTAAACCACTTAGTATGTCAAATGGTTAATATGAAAATTAATTTATACCTTTCTCGGTAAGACATAATTAAAGTCTAGAGGAAATCAGAAGCATAATTGAAAATGAGTAATGAGCAAAGCTGGATGTTATGGAAAAATTAGTTGTTTAATTAAGAGAGGAAGTCAATGCAACCAGGAAAAATTATACGTGGCACCTACGGTACAATTATATTACATTGAGAGTGTTTAACCAGAGAATAGAAAACAGAATAGCTGAACTGTATCAGCAACTTTTATTGTATCTGACAAAAATACTTGGTTAAATTAACAAATGTTCTAAACAATTGGAAAAAAATATTTCTAATGAACCAAACAGCAAAAAATGAGACCACCAGTATAATACTCCATACCACGGCCAGCTACCTCCACACTACCCTGCACCCTCAATACTCTAACCCACCAGCGTATAGGCTGCTGGTTGCACTATTCATTTATTTGATTTATTAATGTAGCTCTTACATATTGTATTTCACAGTGCTTTACGGAGATTGGGGGAGATGCATCAATGTCACTGAGCCCAGAAAATGTTTTAATTTTGTACCAGAATGTGTGGCACACACCTGGTGTGCCAAATATATGCCACCATTTTCTTTAATTTATGACATGCTGCACAACTTTTGAGCCAACTTTTTGTCTAATCCTATTTTGCACCTTTTTTCGTCTTAGGCATCATTCGCTTTACTGTTTGTCACTGATGTGTGCTGTCTGCATTTTCCACGGACAGCACACATACTCATTGATTTAAATGTTTCTGTTGACATTTCATCATTTTTTTTACTGACCGTGGGTCATCAAAGAAATCACGGGGACATGTACTACTTTGATACGTGATGCGGACCAAGCACGTCCATTGAAGTCTACGGGTCTCTGAAAATCACTGACACACATCCGTGTTGTGTCTGTGTTGCGTCTGTTTTTCACTAAAGACTAATATGAGATCCTTTAAAAATAAATTTTCAGCTGAGCAACGTCAGTGAATTACAGATGACACACAGATGGTAAAAACAAACACATGGACCAACCACGGATCCTTTGCGGACATCTTCGCACATTTTTCATGGACTTGACACTAACACGGAAATGTGAATGAGGCCTTAGACTGTTTTTGGAGCATGTTTTTGGACAAAACCTATACCAGCTACAAGGTGGTATAAAAAGTGTACAATTCTGATAGTATAAAGCCCTATGGCACATTGTGTATCAAGTAGGAATTTTTGTGGTGTCTTGTAACTCATGTAGGGATTTATGTGATGCATCTTCACCACTTTCTAAGACACATTTAACAATGAAAATCTTAAATTTGGCCTTTTTGTTGACCAATGCTCCTGTGGTTTTCCAGCATTTTGTAAATTACATTTTTCATCACCTAGTGGGGAGGTTTGTTGTCGTGTATTTGGATGACATACTAATTTATTCCCCCAGATGTGGAGACTCATCAGGATCACGTTAGACAGGTGTTACAGATCCTAAGAGACAATAAATTGTACGATAAATTAGAGAAGTGTGTTTTTGCTGCATATGAGGTGCAATTATTGGGCTTCCTGCTGTCATTTTCATGATTTTGAATGGATCTAGAGAAAGTCCGTGCTGTATTGGACTGGGATCGACCCGAAAAGCTGAAGGCTCTTATGTGGTTTTTGGGGTTCACCAACTAATACCGAAAATGTATTCAGAACTATTTGAATACGCGTTTGTCTGTAATGACGCCTCCTGCCGTGCTGAATACATGTTCAGACAAAACGCTGGCCGCCGGGCAGGCCAGCACCTCCAAGGTATAAAAGGCTAGCTCTGGCAACGTGGACAATTTAGAGACCCAGAAGTTGAATGGGGCCTAACCATCAGTCAGTACGTGGAGGGGTGTGCACACATACTGTTCCACCATGTTAGTAAAATGTTGCCTCCTGCTAACACGTTGCGTATCAGGTGGTGGTGCAGTTAGCTGTGGCGTGTTGACAAAACTTTTCCACATCTCTGCCATGCTAACCCTGCCCTCAGAGGAGCTGGCCGTGACACAGCTGCCTTGGCAACCTCTTGCTCCTCCTCTGCCTTGGCCTTGGGCTTCCACTTGTTCCACTGTGACATTTGGGAATGCTCTCAGTAGCGCGTCTACCAACGTGCGCTTGTACTCGCGCATCTTCCTATCACGCTCCAGTGCAAGAAGTAAGGTGGGCACATTGTCTCTGTAGCGTGGATCCAGCAGGGTGGCAACCCAGTAGTCCGCACACGTTAAAATCTGGGCAACTCTGCTGTCGTTGCGCAGGCACTGCAGCATGTAGTCGCTCATGCGTGCCAGGCTGCCCAGAGGTAAGGACAAGCTGTCCTCTGTGGGAGGCGTATCGTCATCGTCCTGCCTTTCCCCCCAGCCACGCACCAGTGATGGGCCCGAGCTGCGTTGGGTGCCACCCCGCTGTGACCATGCTTCATCCTCATCCTCCTCCACCTCCTCCTCATCCTCGTCCTCCTCGTCCTCCAGTAGTGGGCCCTGGCTGGCCACATTTGTACCTGGCCTCTGCTGTTGCAAAAAACCTCCCTCTGAGTCACTTCGAAGAGACTGGCCTGAAAGTGCTAAAAATGACCCCTCTTCCTCCTCCTCCTCCTCCTGGGCCACCTCCTCTTCCATCATCACCCTAAGTGTTTTCTCAAGGAGACATAGAAGTCGTATTGTAACGCTGATAACGGCGTCATCACCACTGGCCATGTTGGTGGAGTACTCGAAAAAGCGCAACAGGGCAAACAGGTCTCGCATGGAGGCCCAGTCATTGGTGGTGAAGTGGTGCTGTTCCGCAGTGCGACTGACCCGTGAATGCTGCAGCTGAAGCTCCACTATGACCTGCTGCTGCTCGCACAGTCTGTCCAGCATGTGCAAGGTGGAGTTCCACCTGGTGGGCACGTCGCATATGAGGCGGTGAGCGGGAAGGCCGAAGTTACGCTGTAGCATAGACAGGCGAGCAGCGGCAGGATGTGAACGCCGGAAGCGCGAACAGACGGCCCGCACTTTATGCAGCAGCTCTGACATGTCGGGGTAGTTGTGAATGAACTTCTGCACCACCAAATTCAGCACATGCGCCAAGCAAGGGATGTGCATCAAACCGGCTAGTCCCAGAGCTGCAACGAGATTTCGCCCATTATCGCACACCACCAGGCCGGGCTTGAGGCTCACCGGCAGCAACCACTCATCGGTCTGTTGTTCTATACCCCGCCACAACTCCTGTGCGGTGTGGGGCCTGTCCCCCAAACATATGAGTTTCAGAATGGCCTGCTGACGTTTACCCCGGGCTGTGCTGAAGTTGGTGGTGAAGGTGTGTGGCTGACTGGATGAGCAGGTGGAAGAAGAGGAGGAGGAAGCTGAGTAGGAGGAGGTGGCAACAGTAGGCAAAGAATGTTGCCCTGCGATCCTTGGCGGCGGAAGGACGTGCGCCAAACAGCTCTCCGCCTGGGGCCCAGCTGCCACTACATTTACCCAGTGTGCAGTTAGGGAGATATAGCGTCCCTGGCCGTGCTTACTGGTCCACGTATCTGTGGTTAGGTGGACCTTGCCACAGATGGCGTTGCGCAGTGCACACTTGATTTTATCGGATACTTGGTTGTGCAGGGAAGGCACGGCTCTCTTGGAGAAGTAGTGCCGGCTGGGAACAACATACTGTGGACAGCAAGCGACATGAGCTGTTTGAAGCTGTCTGTGTCCACCAGCCTAAATGACAGCATTTCATAGGCCAGTAGTTTAGAAATGCTGGCATTCAGGGCCAGGGATCGAGGGTGGCTAGGTGGGAATTTACGCTTTCTCTCAAATGTTTGTGAGATGGAGAGCTGAACGCTGCCGTGTGACATGGTTGAGATGCTTGGTGACGGAGGTGGTGGTGTTGGTGGTACATCCCCTGTTTGCGAGACGGCAGGTGCCAACGTTCCTCCAGAGGCGGAGGAAGAGGCCGAGGCGGCAGCAGCAGAAGAGGTAGCAGGGGGAGCCTGAGTGACTTCCTTAGTTTTAAGGTGTTTACTCCACTGCAGTTCATGCTTTGCATACAGGTGCCTGGTCATGCAGGTTGTGCTAAGGTTCAGAACGTTAATGCCTCGCTTCAGGCTCTGATGGCACAGCGTGCAAACCACTCGGGTCTTGTCGTCAGCACATTGTTTGAAGAAGTGCCATGCCAGGGAACTCCTTGAAGCTACATTTGGGGTGCTCGGTCCCAGATGGCGGCAGTCAGTAGCAGGCGGAGTCTCTTGGCGGCGGGTGTTCTGCTTTTGCCCACTGCTCCCTCTTTTGCTACGCTGTTGGCTCGGTCTCACCACTGCCTCTTCCTCCGAACTGTGAAAGTCAGTGGCACGACCTTCATTCCATGTGGGGTCTAGGACCTCATCGTCCCCTGCATCGTCTTCCACCCAGTCTTGATCCCTGACCTCCTGTTCAGTCTGCACACTGCAGAAAGACGCAGCAGTTGGCACCTGTGTTTCGTCATCATCAGAGACGTGCTGAGGTGGTATTCCCATGTCCTCATCATCAGGAAACATAAGTGGTTGTGCGTCAGTGCATTCTATGTCTTCCACCGCTGGGGAAGGGCTGGGTGGATGCCCTTGGGAATCCCTGCCAGCGGAGTCTTCAAACAGCATAAGAGACTGCTGCATAACTTGAGGCTCAGACAGTTTCCCTGGTATGAATGGGGGTGATATGACAGACTGATGGGCTTGGTTTTCAGGCGCCATCTGTGCACTTTCTGCAGAAGACTGGGTGGGAGATAATGTGAACGTGCTGGATCTACTGTCGGCCACCCAATTGACTAATGCTTGTACCTGCTCAGGACTTACCATCCTTAGAACGGCATTGGGCCCCACCAAATATCGCTGTAAATTATGGCGGCTACTGGTACCTGAGGTAGTTGGTACACTAGGACGTGTGGCTGTGGCAGAACGGCCACGTCCTCTCCCAGTACCAGAGGGTCCACTAACACCACCACGACCATGTCCGCGTCCGCGTCCCTTACTAGATGTTTTCCTTATTGTTACCGTTCACCACAATAAGAAAAATATTATTTGGCCCAATGTATTGAATTCAAATTCAGGCCTTTTTTTACAGACACCTAACACTATCTGGCTATCTATTTAGGTACCGTATTACACTAATACAGGCACAGCAGTAACGACAGATTTAGCTGAATATAAATTTGAGGCCTAGTATTTAGGCGCTGGGTGACAGGTATAGGTTTACTGACAGAATTAGACTTGGAAATGCACAGTAGCGTGTGTGTGAAGTTATTCAGAATGACCCTATGTGCACCTTGAATCTTATATACCCTTTTAGGGATAGATTTAAAATAGCTCTGATACAGCAGAAACCACTAAATTAGGAAATTGCTAAATTGGGAATTGTATTTCAACCCAGAACAAAAACTGTGCTTTGACGGACACTAAATAACTTGACCAACCACAGCAGTAACGACAGATTTAGCTGGATATAAATTTGAGGCCTAGTATTTAGGCGCTGTGTGACAGGTATAGGTTTACTGACAGAATTAGGCCTCTTTAACACGGGCGTCAGTTTTTTTGCCCAGATAAGAGCCGGGTGCGTTGCGGGAAAATGCGTGATTTTCCCGCGTGAGTGCAAAACATTGTCATGCGTTGCACTCTCGTGAGAAAAATCGCGCATGTTTGGTACCCAAACCCGAACTTCTTCATAGAAGTTCGGGCTTGGGATTGATGTTCTGAAGATTGTATTATTTTCCCTTATAACATGGTTATAAGGGAAAATAATAGCATTCTGAATACAGAATGCATGGTAAACCAGCGCTAGAGGGGTTAAAAAAAATAAAAAAATAATTTAACTCACCTTAGTCCACTTGACCTCGAAGCTGGCATCTCCTTGTGTCTCCTCTGTGCTGAACAGGACCTGGGGTGAGCTGCTCCATTAAATACAGGTTAAGGACCTTCGATGACGTCACTCCGGTCATCACATGGTACGTCACATGATCTTTTACCATGGTGATTCACGATGGTAAAAGACCATTTGATGACCGGAGTGACGTCATCGAAGGTCCTTAACTGGTATTTAATGGAGCAGCTCACCCCAGGTCCTGTTCAGCGCAGAGGAGACACAAGGAGATGCCAGCTTCGCGATCAAGTGGACTAAGGTGAGTTAAATTATTTTTTATTTTTTTAACCCCTCTAGCGCTGGTTTACTATGCATTCTGTATTCAGAATGCTATTATTTTCCCTTATAACCATGTTATAAGGGAAAATAATAATGATCGGGTCTCCATCCCGATCGTCTCCTAGCAACCGTGCGTGCAAATTGCACGGCATCCGTACTTGCTTGCAGATGCCATCCGATTTTCACACACCCCATTCACTTCTATGGGGCCTGCGTCACGTCAAAATCGGACAATATAGAGCATGCTGCAATTTCAATTGAACGCACAAGTGATGCGTTAAAAACAACGCTCATGTGCACAGCCCCATAGAAATGAATGGGTCAGGATTTAGTGCGGGTGCCATACATTCGCCGCACGGATAGCACCCGCACGGAAAACTCGCCCGTGTGAAAGGGGCCTTAGACTTGGAAATGCACAGTAACGTGTGTGTGAAGTTATTCAGAATGACCCTATGTGCACCTTGAATCTTATATACCCTTTTAGGGATAGATTTAAAATAGCTCTGATACAGCAGAAACCACTAAATTAGGAAATTGCGAAATTGGGAATTGTATTTCAAACCAGAACAAAAACTGTGCTTTGACGGACACTAAATAACTTGACCAGCCACAGCAGTAACGACAGATTTAGCTGGATATAAATTTGAGGCCTAGTATTTAGGCGCTGGGTGACAGGTATAGGTTTACTGACAGAATTAGACTTGGAAATGCACAGTAGCGTGTGTGTGAAGTTATTCAGAATGACCCTATGTGCACCTTGAATCTTATATACCCTTTTAGGGATAGATTTAAAATAGCTCTGATACAGCAGAAACCACTAAATTAGGAAATTGCTAAATTGGGAATTGTATTTCAACCCAGAACAAAAACTGTGCTTTGACGGACACTAAATAACTTCACCAGCCACAGCAGTAACGACAGATTTAGCTGGATATACATTTGAGGCCTATTATTTAGGTGCTGGGTGACAGGTATACGTTTACTGACAGAATTAGCCATCAATAACCACACTATTGATGGTTAAATGCACTTGGTGTGACAGCTTGACCAACCACACTACTGAGGGTTAAATGTACTTGGTGACAGGCTCAGCTTGCCCCTGATGTAATATATGGCCAAAAAATAACCAGACTATTGATGGTTAAATGCACTTGGTGTGACAGTTTGACCCTGATGTAGGATTTAGCCAAAAAACAACCACACCATTGAGGGTTAAATGCACTTGGTGACAGCTTGCCCCTGATGTAGTATATGGCCAAAAAATAACCAGACTATTGATGGTTAAATGCACTTGGTGTGACAGCTTGACCCTGATGTAGGATTTAGCCAAAAAACAACCACACCATTGAGGGTAAAATGCACTTGGTGACAGGCTCAGCTTGCCCCTGATGTAGTATATGGCCAAAAAATAACCAGACTATTGATGGTTAAATGCACTTGGTGTGACAGCTTGACCCTGATGTAGGATTTAGCCAAAAAACAACCACACCATTGAGGATTAAATGCACTTGGTGGCAGCTTGTGCTGGCGCACCACAAGACAAAATGGCCGCCGATCACCCCAGAAAAAAGTGACTGAAAAACGCGCTGGGCAGCCTAAAAACAGTAAGCAATTCAATAGCAGCAGTTCAATCATCCACAGCTGCAGATCGATCTCTGAATGAAGTCTTTTGGAGGAGTTAATCACTGCCTAATCTCGCCCTAATGTCGCAGCTGCAACCTCTCCCTATGCTGATCAGAGCAGAGTGACGGGCGGCGCTATGTGACTCCAGCTTAAATAGAGGCTGGGTCACATGCTGCACTGGCCAATCACAGCCATGCCAATAGTAGGCATGGCTGTGATGGCCTCTTGGGGCAAGTAGTATGACGCTTGTTGAATGGCTGCTTTGCAGCCTTATCAAAAAGCGCCAAGAAAGCGATGAACACCGAACCCGAACCCGGACTTTTAAGAAAATGTTCAGTTCGGGTTCGCTCATCCCTAGTTGCGAGCCTTTTCTGTGGTTAAGTAGTGCTTCGCTTCTGCCCCTATTTTGGTGCAGCAGGATGTATCCTTTTATTGTGGAAGTGGACGCATCCGAGGTGGGAGCAGTCTTATCGCAGGGCCCGTCACCTGGTAAATGGTGCCTATGTGCATTTTTTTCTAAAAAACGCAGAGAGAAATTACAATGTGGGTAACAGAGAGTTGCTGGACATTAAGTTGGCTTATGAGGAGTGGCGTCATTGGTTGGAAGGGGCGATTCATCCGATCACAGTGTTCACAGATCACAAAAATCTGGCTTACTTGGAGTCGGCTAAACAACTGAACCCGTGGCAGGCTAGATAGTCTTTGCTTTTCACCAGATTCAATTTCATTGACACTTATCATCCTGGGGTTAAGAATGTTAAGGCAGATGCCTTGTCATGTAGTTTTCCTGAAGGTGGTGATTTTGAAAATCCGAATTCGATACTGTTGGAGTGGGTGGTGATATCCGCTCTATACCCTGACCTAGAGGAGAGGTGAAGGTGTTAGAGGCTCAGGGAGATGCACTGGAGTCTTGCCCCTCTGGGAAATTGTTTGTTCCATCAGAATTGCATTATGAGATGTTTGAGGAACATCACTGTGCGGTTCTTACGGGACACCCTGGGGGTAGATCCACTGCCGACCTCATCTTTCGTAGATTCTGGTGGCCGGAGTTGTGTAAGTGTGTTGAGGACTATGTGTCAGCCTGTAGTATCTGTGCACGTGCTAAGGTGACACATACTAGACCTTATGAATCTCTACTTCCGTTGCCCATACCGTCCAGACCATGGACTCACTTGTCTATGGATTTTATTACTGATCTACCTAATTCATCTGATAAGACAGTTATTCTGGTGGTAATTGATCGTTTTAGTAAAATAGTGCACTTTATACCATTGCCTGGCCTACCTAATGCTAAAACACTTGCGCAAGTGTTTGTTGACAACATTGTGAAACTTCATGGCATTCCGTCTGACGTGGTCTCGGATCGTGGTCCTAATTTTTGTCTTTGGTAGAGTTTACCATAAACAATCGTAGACAGGAGTCCACTGGTAAGTCACCATTTTTGGGGGGCATATGAGTTTTACCCACAATTTGGATACTTCCGGTATCCCTGAGGAGGAACGTTTTTCGTCATCATTGTCTTCTATATGGTGAAAAATTTAAAATAACTTGAGGAATATGAGCAACAAGTTTAAACGTGTGGCTGACAACAACATATGAAAACACAATTTATTGTTGTTTCTCCCACTATGCTATGTTGTTTATAGCTTCAGTTTGAGTTGTGGATAGCTGGTGTGTGGATCTTGGCTGAGTTCCTGGTGCTGACTTAGCCACTTGAAGTTAAGTGTTTTCTTTCCCTTTTGTATTTTGTTTGAGTTATTTTGTGTGTTGCATTTCCCAATCATTTGTATTAAGGCCTGAGGGAGACTCCTGTTCATCCTTCCTTTTGGAGAAACAGGTTGTCTCAGTCCTGACAATAGTACCAGGGTCCTATAGGGTGAGTTAGGACATTAGGTATTCCTGTGTATGAACTCACCTACCTCTGGGGTCTGTTCATACTGGTAGTTAGTCAGCACTTTGAGTAGGGTTTTACTAGGAGGTGTCCATCTCCTTTCCCTAGTTTCCAGGCCTTATTCCCTCACCCCTTGCCCTCCTGTTTGGTGTGGTGTTTCCCTCCCACACCTGAACTGGACATTAGCTCTCTAAGTTTCTTGTTAGCCAGTCACTTGTTGTCACCGCCACTTCTGTGAGAAGGTCTGTTAGATGTTCTTCTCTACCTTCATGAAGTTCTTTGTTTTGGTTTCACTTTGTCATCTCCTTTCCTTCTCCCAGCTGTCACCTATTTACAATAATTGTCTCCCTTAATATTCCCTCCCATACTGCCTCACTTTGCGGTTTATGCTTTTTCTTGGATTGTGTTCACTGCTGGATGCTGCTTCTGCTGATTCCTCAGATAAGTCTGTTTTCTTTATTTGTGTTTCCTTGCTGGTTTGATTCTAGGTGACCCTGACTCCGCCCGTATTAAGTGCAGGGAGCCGGTGGTCGTGTCCCCTCACTATTATAGGGTTTTCAGGTGTAACATAGTATGAGGTACGTGGATATGCCATTGTCTACAATAAAGACCTTTGCATGGGCATAGCAGTCAGGGAGAGCTCTAGGGGTTTTATAGGGCTCACCCATATGCTCCTTAGTTTGGGATCAAGCTGATGTTTATTTATAAGTTCCAGCTTTCTGCAACACCATCCGTGACACTTGTGATTTTTTATTTTTCAAGTTAATTTCTGTAATCGTTCTTTGGTGTTTTTTATTGGTTTGGTTTCATTCATTTATTAGTTTTCTGATTCGTTGAGGTTTTTTTTTATCCAATAAAACATATATTTTTTAATAATTTTACCACTGTTTTTGCTTCTGCTACTAGTACTACTTTTGAATATTCTAATATTCGATATGAAATAATATTTTATTGAATTCAGCACTAGACTTTTATCAATTATTACAACATCATAAATTATGTGATTTCAAAATAAGATTTCCTTACTACATACATCCATAGGCATAACTATAGGTATAGTCACAGTAGTTGCTATCGAGCCTGGAGGCTGTCTCTCCTATAATGTAACAGTAGCCATGATGCTGTATACATTGTTTCAGTTCAGTTTACTATTAATAAAAGGGTGGGGGGCATTATTGACTTCCCTATGGTTATATTTTAATTCTAGTTACATGTCTGCATATAACCTATGGCAGCATCCAGAGGTTTAACAGTAAATATGGTCAGGGCAAGGCATTTTGGTACCATAGGCAAATAAAAATTGCAAACCACCCCCTTCCTGCCAAACCATGAAGTCAATTCAAAATGTTTGGTGACTGGGTCATTTATAGAGACAAGGCTAATAGGAACAGCACTGGTGATCTATGGATTAATAAGTATGTTTCTGAGTTAAGTATCTGGTGTGCAGTGCTTTACTTTAACTATGTCCACAACTACGCTAATATGATCTGAGAATGCAGGAACCCTGCCAGTTTTGAGTGGCTAGATCACATTCTAGGATTCTGAGAAGAGGTGTGATAATAAGCATTGTCCCAATTTTTTAACATATGTTAATCATGTACATAGACCCTTTCCCAAAACAACACTAAGCTTCTGCATTCCAGTCACAAGTTGTGCATGTATTCAGAATAAACAGAATCCAAAATAAGGACAGCAACCAAAATAAATACAGACCTCAAGACAACCTTAGAATGCATCCCAAAAGACAGACCCCACAATTAATGCAAACTTCAAAACCCCCAAATAAATCTAAACTATTATTTCCCAAAATAAGATTAGACCCCTGAATAAAAACAGACCCTACAACAAACTCAGATCTCCACTATAACAATAAATCCTAGATCAGATCCCCTAAATAATATAGACCCTTGAATAAATATGTATGCACACCAGAAAAGATACAGACCCTAGATCTGACTCCAAAATAAATACAGACACCAAATGTAACATTAGGCACCAGACCCTTCAAAAATACAGAACCTACATCATAGTCCTAGAAAAAATACAGACTTCAAACCAGATGCCAGAATACAGTACCCTGAATAAATACTATACATAACCCAGATCAGATCCCAAAACAAATCAACTCTCAAAATGGCTACAACTTCAGAACCCTTAAATAAAAACACACAACTGTATGCAGTAGTATGTGGGTACACATAATATAATCGCAGTAAATACTGAAGGCAAGGTCAGACAGCTGTACTAGGATGTGCCCAGACTTTGATACAATAATGGGATCCTAATCCAACAGAGCCCAAAAAGCCCAGCATATGATAACTCCATTTGCAGGTGGCTTTGAAGCCAATCACAGCCGTGTGTGTTCCGCATTTTGTGGAACAGTAAGTCCTGCCTTCTGTAGAACTGTCCAATCCTTGTATGCAAAATGGACAAGAATAGGATATGTTCTATATATTTAAAAAAAAAATTGTGGGGGGGGGGGGGGGGGCCGCGGAAAGGACAAATGGACTTTTGTGGCCCAATTGAAGTGAACGGTTCGGTATCCAATATGCAAAAAATGCGGACAAAAACTACGGTCGTGTGCATGAGCCCTAAGGCCAATTTGTTCCCAACTATGGTAGCAAATGGCTTCACAAATTTGTAGAAAAATTGCATGGACTTTAGCTGCCATGGGCGAACTTGTCCTGCCTTGTCTGGTCAGATGCGCTCTTTATACTTATGGGTTGATTTAACCTGTTTGCTCTTACTGATATATATATATATATATATATATATATACTAGCAGAAGGACCCGGCTTTGCACGAGCATATTTCATCTATTTCATTTAATATTTGTGTGTTTCATTAAAAGATATCGCCAGTATCCCCCACAACAGTGGCTTCTAAAGCACCGCACCCCCTTAAAAGTGACCTCGACAGCCCCCCACCCCTTAACGCTAACCCCCCCACTGTTTTCCTCCTTCTCCTTAAAATGTGACCTCCACAGCAGCTCACCCCCTTAACGTTGACCTTCACAGCAGCCCGCTTCTTTAACAGTGACCTCCACAACACACCACCCGCCCCCTAACAAAGACCTCCACAGCGGGCATTATTGTCTTTAATTGACAGTATATAAAACCCTACAGAATTAGTATACACTTAAGGTCATGTGAGTTACATCAGCCTCTACAACAACGTTAGCTAAGCATCACAATCAAAATCATATTGACTCACATATAAACTGTCTTATACTAAGAATGTCCTTCATTGCCTATAGCAACCAATACGAGCTCATATTAATTACCTGTAGCAAATAGAAACTGAGCAGTGATTGGTTGCTATATGCACCCTGATGAATATACAGGATAACTGCCGCAACAGGCAACAGACAATGGTTTCTGGAGTTTGGTGGTTACTAAGCGTATTTTTGGGCAAATAATTGGAAAGCGCAGGGTGAAAATTTCCACTCAAAACATAGTCTATGACGTTCCCTGAGTCACAGGAGGCAGCTGTGCAAAATTTTGTGATTCTAAATGCATGTTTATTAACATGGGTGATAGATAGACTAATTGGAATCCATTAAAGGTATAGGTCTGAGGTTTATATTCACAAATTTTCCCAACTGAAACCTCGGCCACACAGTTCAGAACTCAATGTGAAAAGAGAAGAACACTGATTTGTATCAGCTGAATCCCCTGGTGGGCCCTGAACCACTGTGGGCCCATAGTCCCCCACCCCCTTCACAGGTGGCACATGACACAGCACACTGACTGCACTACAGCATCTAATCAGCCTTTGCATCCATTACAAAAAATGGGTAGCTAGCCAGATTATTACTATGGTTGTACTTCAAGGTACGGAGGTGACCTTTAAGTATCTGCCTACTTGATTTCCCTACAGTGGCCCCATGACCCATCATCTTGCAGTGTCTTGCTTCTGCCGGCCTCTGTGTGACAATGTGCTCCTGGCACACATAGCTAAAAGGTTCATAGTCCAAGACAAGAGGCAGTCAGCAGGATACCGACAGGGTCTTCAGGACAGAACAGTCTGAGACAAGGGCTAGACAGTGGTTTACTACTTAAAAAATATGTATTTGGTGCAGTTTTTAGGATTTGCATTTAGTTGTACAGTGGGCCACCAGAATTAACATTACGGGGGGGGGGGGGGGGGGGGGGGGCCCTAGGCACACAAGTCCAACACTGTGTAGCTTGCACACATTTGTGATGCACGGTCATTAATCTGCCATGTACAGATGTATTATTTAGCTTTCCTGCACGAAACAAGCCTCGGTGAGTAATGAAGAACATTACTTCTCATTGTTTTACAAAGAATTTTTTCTTAGGAAGAAATTATTTGTATGCCCATCGGAAATGTCTATGCTGCCTGTCGATTTTAAATTTTACTTCTAGAATCACTTTTGCCCCAAGTGTTTCCTCCAGACCTGCATCTTAATTGTTGTTATTTGGCAGCATGAAATATTGATGACATTGGTCAAAAAGATTGACAGCTGCATGAATTGTTATTAACCAGCCTGTTGGTTGTAGCTTAAAGTTCAATAAATACCAAGATAAAGCATAAGCCCCAGGGAATCTGTGTCTTTTCTAAGCAACTAGAATTAACTATTCAATGACATTATGAGCCATTGAAGTTTTCTCTTTAAAAGTTGGATGACTGATCCGGAACAAACATATTTATCTTCTGATTCTTTTCCTTGTTATAAAAAGAGGTAATAAAAGCAAAACAAAGTAATACAACAGAAGAAATGCAATACATCAAGCTCAAAGATCTGTTTCAAAGGAAACTTTCTCCAGTGTATAAAGAATTGCCTGAACAGTAATAATCTAATACACTGTAATAGGTAGAATGCTCTGTTTAGTGATTTATGGTAGCATGTTATGCCATAGACTTCTGCTTAAAAAAAAAACTTCCATTGACCATCACATTTGTTATTCGCATATTAACAGCCTATGCATTAAATTGCTATACAGGTCCTTCTCACAAAATTAGCATATTGTGATAAAGTTCATTATTTTCTGTAATGTACTGATAAACATTAGACTTTCATATATTTTAGATTCATTACACACCAACTGTGTGGCAGAAAACGCTGCACAACGAGAAGAGGTGACCGGACCCTGAGGAAGATTGTGGAGAAGGACCGATTCCAGACCTTGGGGGACCTGCGGAAGCAGTGGACTGAGTCTGGAGTAGAAACATCCAGAGCCACCGTGTACAGGCGTGTGCAGGAAATGGGCTACAGGTGCCGCATTCCCCAGGTCAAGCCACTTTTGAACCATAAACAGCGGCAGAAGCGCCTGACCTGGGCTACAGAGAAGCAGCACTGGACTGTTGCTCAGTGGTCCAAAGTACTTTTTTCGGATGAAAGCAAATTTTGCATGTCATTCGGAAATCAAGGTGCCAGAGTCTGGAGGAAGACTGGGGAGAGGGAAATGCCAAAATGCCTGAAGTCCAGTGTCAAGTACCCACAGTCAGTGATGGTCTGGGGTGCCATGTCAGCTGCTGGTGTTGGTCCACTGTGTTTTATCAAGGGCAGGGTCAATGCAGCTAGCTATCAGGAGATTTTGGAGCACTTCATGCTTCCATCTGCTGAAAAGCTTTATGGAGATAAAGAGTTCATTTTTCAGCACGACCTGGCACCTGCTCACAGTGCCAAAACCACTGGTAAATGGTTTACTGACCATGGTATTACTGTGTTCAATTGGCCTGCCAACTCTCCTGACCTGAACCCCATAGAGAATCTGTGGGATATTGGGAAGAGAAAGTTGAGAGACGCAAGACCCAACACTCTGGATGAGCTTAAGGCCGCTATCGAAGCATCCTGGGCCTCCATAACACCTCAGCAGTGCCACAGGCTGATTGCCTCCATGCCACGCCGCATTGAAGCAGTCATTTCTGAAAAAGGATTCCCGACCAAGTATTGAGTGCATAACTGAACATAATTATTTGAAGGTTGACTTTTTTTGTATTAAAAACACTTTTCTTTTATTGGTCGGATGAAATATGCTAATTTTTTGAGATAGGAAATTTGGGTTTTCATGAGCTGTATGCCAAAATCATCAATATTAAAACAATCAAAAGCTTGAACTACTTCAGTTGGTGTGTAATGAATCTAAAATATATGAAAGTCTAATGTTTATCAGTACATTACAGAAAATAATGAACTTTATCACAATATGCTAATTTTTTGAGAAGGACCTGTATATTTATTCTAGATATCATTTTTTAATTTGCTCCATGTTTATGGGTTTACATCCAGGGTCTTTAATTTCCTCTATATCTGGAGATATCTCCCTGGACATGTCGATGAAGGCAACAATAGAGCTGTCATTTTGTCAGTCATTCCAATCCTCCATCTACTATTCTAGTGATGATTACCTTGCAGATAAACCCTTCACTATGCAGCAGAGTCATATACTGAGATTACTCTGTTCTCGCATTGAGAAAATTTAGCTCTAAGAAACTGATGCTACAGAAGGACACAGTTTTGTATGTATTTTTCAATGGAATAGCACTGATGAAATGAAAAAAAAGGCAGATTTACTTGTACTATAGATGGCATAAACTGGATCGGCTGTCTAGATTTGCACCAAATTTATCACAGTGGGTCAGGCTGGATGATAAACGTGGTGCAGGGAGAGACACATTTCTCTTACATGACTATAACCAACTATTGGTTAGCATTGTTGAGACCGAATTTTACAACAGAATTGTGGCAAAATTTTGGTAAGCATTGTCACATCTTAGACCTCGCCCACTTTCCCATGAAGCCATGCCCCCTTTCTGTTAAGTCATGCCTCCTTCTTAAACTAGGTATGGACCTGTCTCTAAATCTATATACGCAAAAGTGCACCCGTTTTTGGCACAATTTGAACCAAAATCTAGGCCCAATCACATTAGTAAATATGGACTAAAAAAATTCTCCTTATTGATGGAAACTTTCCTTTAAGATATAAAAATAATCATGTCTTCCCCTTCACATTGTAGATAGATCGGTAACTGGGAAGGAGGGTGGGCAACACAAAAAGGTACCCAGAAGATTTTTTTAACAAAGAGGCAAGTTTTTTGGCTCTAAAGTCTTTTCAGTAATTACAATACATAAAAATGTATATTTAAAAGGGTTGGCCAATTTTGTAAACTCCAGTATTCATGGAGGTCCTGTGTCCTGCTGATGGATTAAGGCAGTGTTCTGGAGCTTGGCATTCCCAAGACCACTGGAACTGTAATACTGAGATACTCCAACTGCGAACGATCGTATTTCTTATAATGGCATTTCAGTATAATAATACTGTTGAACTTTCATATTGGATGCAATAAACAGCTAAATGTCTTCTGACAATGCCATCCCACTATAGGTACAAACCTTGACCTGTGATCAGACATTTTCATGTACTTCTATAATTTAATGTAAGAAAGATGTAGCACAGCATAGTGATGAACATATAAGAAACCCTGAGCCGCAAGCTGAGATAATATTACAAGACTGAAATATTTTAATAATATGACTGACACGAGTGCAGTGCCTGTAGCTATGACTTCTTATCAGCCGTGATGTCCTCGGAACAAACATATGGTGAATGTTATCTTCATTTCAATTCCATTTCATCCAAACAGATGCTTTTCGGCATCAACCACATAAATTTATATATGGTCTCAATATTAAACAGATTTATCTGCACCACCGAAATGGAGAGAGGGATTTTAAGGGCAATACATACATATCTCATTGATCCAAAAAACAATTTATATTTCCACAATTGTACGTTACATTAGTCTACTACATTTATAGCTGCAGAATCTAATGTTTTTGGCATGTGGGTTTTAATGCATAGAACGTGCAGATATCAATGTAATTTACACATAAAATATTTCCAGAGGTCATTAACACTTAAAACCAATAGGATAGACTATCAATAGTTAAAGGAGTTATGCCACAAAAAAATATTTTATATTTTTCAGACCAGCACTTGGATCTAAATAGTTTTGTAATTGAATATAATTTCTTTTTTTTTTATAGCTAATCAGCTGTTCAATAAAAAGTATCTGTATAGCGACACCTGCTGTTTGTTCTTTTCATTACTTCTCTGTCCACCTCACTGGGGTGGTCGCATGCGCTTAGTTTAACTCTTCCACTGTCACCAGCCATATCTTCTGTTAGAAAACGTGGAAGTTACAGGGAAAGAGCTGTAGCAGAAAGGGCATGCTCCCTTAGCTATGGCAGAAAGAATATGCCCACTAAGCTGCCAGCCTGAAAGAAATCTGACAGAGCAATTGTAGCAATGAATGGGAATATGTCTAGATCCATGTGAGGTAGAGGGCTGGTTCTTGCTTTTTTTTTTTTTTTTTACATCCGTCATGGCATAACCCCTTTAATACAATTTTTTTTAATTTATGATCTAGGAAACCTTGAAGACTTGATTCAGAAAGCATACTGAAAAAAATGTATAACTTTTCACTACACATAAAATCACAGTTTGTTAAAGTAGTAACACCTCTTTAAGAATTTGATTTGGAGAAAAAAAATATTAAGAAACATTTATCAAGCTGCCTGCATGTGATACCCAACTACATGGTGCCTTCAAAAGTTTTATACGGCAAAAATATCTTTGCAAACCTAAAACAGGTGTAAAGTCCTTTTTTTTTCTTTTTTTTTTTTTTGCCGTGGAGAACAATTGTGGTTGTGTTTTGGCCATGATAGTCCCATAATTTCCTATAATCAGGGGACCTTACAATTGTTTTAATGAAAACTTTGGCTGAAATTTTGTTGAATTCAGCAGGCGCCCTCCTAGTGGTGGTTACAAGAAACTAGAATTTTATTGAACTTGTTAGGGTGAATTTATCACAGGGTAATGTTTAAAGTCAGTTATGCTTGAGTCTGCAATGGCATACTTTGTGTTGAATTTCTCAAATGTAAAATCATGCAAAAATAACGCAATAGATGCAAACATATATGGACTAACCCCTCACTCTTATATTATAAAATCAGAGACTCTCCGCCAATATATTTTGACCAAAACACATCTCTGCCCGCTTACTCGTGCCAAGGTGGTCAGTCAGGCTGGTCCTACTCTAAACCTTATGGATAAAATACAGTGAAAAATAAAGGAATTCATCCAATCCTAACTAAATAAAAAAAAAAGAAAAACTGGAAAAAAAAACAAAACACAAAAACAAAACAAAAAACAAAAGGACAAACTAACATGCAATCTGCAACAAAATTGCAGTCCTGAATCAATGTTCACTAATTGCGCTGCGGTCTTTGTTGTGAGGTGGGCACCTTTCACAAATAACTGAAAACCAAACAAAAAGAGAAAACCGCGCTGCTCAGAATAGGCATAAATTGACATTGTGATGTTATTCCTCAATATCCTGCGTGGATTATCACAAAATGTGATGCTCTAATCTCCTAGAGAACAGAAGAAATACCCCTACATAGTGAAGTACTGCCAACTGAGTTTAAATACAAGGATTTATTCTACTCACATGATTTATAAAACAATCATATAAAATGTGCACGTCCCCTTGTATTTAAACTCAGTTTGCAGTACTTCACTATGTCGTGCTATTTCTTCTCTACTCTAAACCTACCTATGCCATTGGGCATCTACATTCAGGAGAGCAGACCCTGCACAGACCCAGCAGACCTTGCCCCACCTTGATGAGGTGGTACATATAGCCATGCGGGCTCCTCCTCTTATTGATTGCTTGATGCACACAAAGGTAACTTGGAGCAGCACACTATATGTGCAGGATCTGATATTGGCACATCCAGATCTAACACTCTAATGATGCTCCACTTTTTTAAACCACCTCCTACTGGAGTGACTTTGCAATCTAGTAAAAAATATGGAGTGTAACAAATTAATGCAGCTAACCACATAAACTTTGTAACCCACTTTTCTGGAGTGAGAAGCCAGAATTCTGGAGTGCAGGTCTTGCCAAATCCAGATCCCCCCCCCCCCCCCCCAAACACACACACACACCAGCTTTGACTGTGTAAAGTCAAGCAGAGAATGATGAGCTTTGAAACCAAAAAAACTGAGTTTGTTCAACTCACCGTGCTGTTATATAGTATTTTACCCAAGCAAATATCCCACTCAGTGTCTAAGAACCGCTATCTTGGCAACAGGTGCATTTTTTGATCCTCCGAGTAGCGGAATTTATTCATTTATTGAACAATGATGAGCTTTGACCTATATCATGCATGGCCAACCTGAGGCTCTCCAGCTGTTGCAAAACTACAACTCCCACCATGCTTAGACTACCTAAAGCTATCAGCCTGCAGCAGGGCATGGTGGGAGTTGTAGTTTTACAACAGCTGGAGAGCCGCAGGTTGGCCATGCCTGACCTATATAAAGAGATTGTCATGAAATAAATCAGAACAGAAATTTGATTTGAAGAAAATTAGATAAATAAAAAAATTACAAAGAAAACTTGGAGCTTAAGATATCCTATTTCTCTTAGATAGTATAGCGGTACATTAATTTTCCCTCTGGATGGACTAACAGTATAGTAACCTTCAGTCCTGTGCGAATGTAGATATAACTAGTTACTTGTTTTCAAACCACATTTATATGAGAAATGTTAACTATGGTAATTTTCTATCAGAAGATTAAGAAACTGAGTGGAAAAAACCCTCAAACAGAGCAGTAAATGTGATGTACTGTAAAAAAACAAAACACAAATATAACATTTGCTCACAATTGGGAAAATCCATCATAACTATTACTATCCAATGTATTACTTTATGTGATACACAAATAATATATTGTATCAAAGATCACTATTGAGAAAAGCGTCAACCAATTGCTGCAATAGTTTCTTCTCATAGTTTATATTGTTGCAAGTAGCAATCTATCACAAAGTCCCATACCGCTAAACACAGCTAACAAGCACATCATCACTCCAGCCGATTGTCATTATGCCACCAGATAGCTGGTGAATCATTTTCATTTTGTTCCTAGTGGAAAAATACAATGTTCTCCAGATTCTGACACTCCTTCAAATCAACATAAAAACAGCAGGTACGAACAATTTTTACAGATCCACCAAGAGAAAATAACCCACAGGCCAGATCAATTCAGAGAAAAGTCTGAGGCCTGCACAACACAAAACTAATACTAAGGAGGATATTAGTAGCTGTTTTCTAGAACAAGAGTACTAAAGGAAGTAGATTGGCAGGCTTGACCACACTAAACTGCTCATGACACAAGGTAGGGGCCAGCCAGACATTACAAACATGCTAGAAATAGATACAATAAATGGCTCATCTGATTAAAGTTGGATCAACATAAACAATATATATAAAAATATTGAATATCTGTACCTACCTGGTGCCTGCAAATAAAAACAACTATAAAAATCTATAATAAAGGCGGGGTGCTCCAGACTCATATTTAAAAAATATGCAATTTAATTGGTCAGATAAAAACAGTACAGAGTCCGAAAAAAAATACCATAACCCTGGGTAAACAGGGCACCTGTTTGTGTGTACAGCAGGCATTATGGCCGGTGGGTCTTTACTGTTTCAAACAGCTGAGACCCGTGGCTAATGACTGCAACTGGCAATATTGCCGATAGGTGTCATTAAAGCCTGTAGATACCTCTGGGTAAACAATTGCTCTTCCAGGCTTCTTACCGGCATCCTCATTGGCCAATGAGGATGCCAGCAATTGAATTCAATATGCAGGGTCTCACTGAAGAGACACAGGGTATGGAAGCTACAATTCTTATTTGGGCCAGCAGGTGGCAGGCCAACATAAGAATTGAGCAATTCAAGTACCAATATGGATATATAAGAAACATAATGGTACAGAATAAAAAAAATATATAGAGTCTTGTATCCTCAAACACGAGCTACAAAACCATTAAAATGTAAAAAATAAAAACCTTTTTTTTCAAAGTTTCAATTTTTTTTTACACTACATAAAAAACTATACATACAGTGCCTTGCAAAGTATTTACCCCCTTGACTTTTTTGTATTTTGGTGCCTCACAACCTGGAATTAACAGGGATTGTTTGAGGATTTGCATCATTTGATTTACAGAACATGCCCACAACTATGAAGATGTTTGTTTTTATTATTGTGAAGCAAACAACAAATAGGACAAAATAACAGAAAAAGTCAATGTGCAGAACTATTCACCCCCCTAAAGTCAATACTTTGTAGAGCTACCTTTTGCGGCAATCACAGTCTCTATGAGCTTGCCACATCTTACCACTGCAATTTTTGCCCATCTCTCCTTGCCAAACTGCTCCAGCTCCTTCAAGTTGGATGTTTGCGCTTGTGAACAGCAATCTAAGTCTGACCACAAATTTTCTATTAGATTGAGATCTGGGCTTTGACTAGGCCACTCCAACACATTTACATGTTTCCCTTAAACCACTCAAGTGTTGCTTTAGCAGTGTGTTTGGGGTCATTGCCCTGCTGGAAGGTGAACCTCCGTCCTAGCCCTAAATCACGCACAGAGTGGTACAGGTTTTGCTCAAGAATATCTCTGTATTTAGCACCATCCATCTTTCCCTCAACTCTGACCAGTTTCCCAGTGCCGGCTGCTGAAGAACATTCCCTCAGCATGATGCTGCCACCACCATGTTTCACTGTGGGGGATGGTGTTCTTTGGGTGATGTGATGTGTTGGGTTTGCACCAGACATAGCATTTTCTTTGATAGCCGAAAAGTTCAATTTTAGTCTCATCAGACCAGAGCACCTTCCTCCATACATTTTGGGTCTCGTCCACATGCCTTTTTGCAAACTCACAATGTGCCTTTTTGTTTTTAGCTGAAAGTAATGGCTTTCTTCTGGCCACTCTGCGATAAAGCACAATTCTATGGAGTGTACGGCTTATTGTCGTCCTATGTACAGATACTCCAGTCTCTGCTGTGGAACTCTACAGCTCCTCCAGGGTTACCTTAAGTGCTGCATCTATGATCAATGCCCTCCTTGCCCGGTCTGTGAGTTTTGGTGGGCGGCTGTCACTTGGCAGGTTTGCTGTTGTGCCATGTTCTTTCCATTTGGTTATGATAGTATTGATGGTGCTCCTGGGGATCATTAAATATTTGAATATTTTTTTATAACCTAACCCTGACTTATACTTCTCAACAACATTGTCCCTTACTTGTTTAGATAGTTTGTTGGTCTCCATGGCAGTGTTTGGTTAGTGATGCCTCTTGCTTAGGTGTTGCAGCCTCCGGGGCCTTTCAAAAAAGGTGTGTATATGTAATAACAGATAATGTAACTCTTAGATTGCACATAGGTGGACATCATTTTACTAATTATGTTACTTCTGAAGGCAATTGGTTGCACCAGAGCTTTTTATGGGCTTCCTAATAAAGGGGGGGAATATATACACACATGCCAATTTTCTGTTTTCTATTTCTAAACAATAGTTTTATTTATATATTTTTACTATCTTACCTTAGACTATTGTGTTCTGATCCATCACATAAAATACAGATTAACAAAACTTTGAACTTAAGGCTATAATGTAACAAAATACAAAAAAAAAAAGTCAAGGAGGTGAATACTTTTGCAAGGCACTGTATGTGGTATTGTTGTAATCATACTGACCCAGAGAATAAAGCTTTCCGCAAAGGGAACTCCATAGGGACAAAACCCGTAAAACAGTGGAGGAATTGTGTTTTTTCCAATTCCCCCCATTTGAAATCCCCCCCCCCATTTCCAACTACATTGTATTCCATATTAAATGGTGGCATTACAAAGTACAACTTGTCCCACAAAAAATAAGCCCTCATATGGCTATGTAAATGGAAAAATAAAAAGTTATGGCTCAAGGAATATAGGGAAGAAAAATAAAAACACCTGTATCCTAAGGTTTAAAATATTGAATCACATATACATATATATATATATATATATATATATATATATATATATACACATATATGTAAGTAGAGATGAGCGGCAGGGTCTATATTCGAATTCACAATATTTCACAAATAGTTGGGTGAATATTCGTCACATATTCGCAAATTCGCTATGTCCATTCATTATTTTTTATCAATGCAAAAATCGCTATGTAAAATTCGCTTACTGCACATACAAAAAAGGGGTGTGGCCTAGTTTATTAACTGTTTTCAAACTACCCCAAGTTTGAGGAGATTGGAAAACATTGTTGGCAGCAATTTTTGTGAAGGTGAGGAAGAACTCCTGATCAATATATGTAATTTGACATTACAGCAGTGTATTTGATTACATTTCACATGCATGTCAGAACAAACGCTTTATATGCAGATAGACAGATAGAGTGTTATAAAATATTTGCAATTGCTAAATCATCACTTGTGATGCAAATGTTTTTTTGCAATATATACAACTTCACATTTTATCAGGTCTAAGTAGATATTACTAATTGGTGTACTAAGTATTATTGTGACATCATAGCACTATGTCTGTAGCATGTATGTATGGAAAGCATAGAAATATCTCACATGCACATTGCGCATCAATTTTCCTGCCGCACACTATATAACACACAGCCATGATGTTGTGATTGATGCAGAATGTGGTCTGGCTTTATCTTGTTGAAAAATGCAGGGTCTTCCCTGAAAGAGATGACGTCTGGATGGGAGCAGATGTTGTTCTAGAACCTGAATATATTTTTCTGCATTGATGGTGCCTTTCCAGACATGCAAGCTGCCCATGCCACACGCACTCATGCAACCCCATACCATCAGAGATGCAGGCTTCTGAACTGAGCATTGATAACAACTTGGGTTGTCCTTGTCCTCTTTGGTCCGGATGACGTCCCAGATTTCCAAAAAGAACTTATAATCGTGACTCGTCTGACCACAGAACAGTCTTCCATTTTGCCACACTCCATTTTAAATGATCCCTGGCCCAGTGAAAACGCCTGAGCTTGTGGATCTTGCTTAGAAATGGCTTCTGCTTTGCACTGTAGAGTTTCAGCTGGCAATGGCGGATGGCACGGTGGATTGTGTTCACTGACAATGGTTTCTGGAAGTATTCCTGAGCCCATTCTGTGATTTCCTTTACAGTAGCATTCCTGTTTGTGGTGCAGTGTCGTTTAAAGGCCCGGAGATCACGGGCATCCAGTATGGTTTTACGGCCTTGACCCTTACGCACAGAGATTGTTCCAGATTCTCTGAATCTTCGGATGATGTTATGCACAGTTGATGATGATAGATGCAAAGTCTTTGCAATTTTTCGCTGGGTAACACCTTTCTGATATTGCTCCACCATCTTTCTGTGCAACATTGTGGGAATTGGTGATTCTCTACCCATCTTGGCTTCTGAGAGACACTGCCACTCTGAGAAGCTCTTTTTATACCCATTCATGTTGCCAATTGACCTAATTAGTGTTAATTGGTCTTCCAGCTCTTCGTTATGCTCAAATTGACTTTTTCCAGCCTCTTATTGCTACTTGTCCCAACTTTTTTGGGATTTGTTGACAACGTGAAAATTTGAATCAACGTATTTTTCCTTTAAAATGATACATTTACTCGGATTAAACGTTTGATCGGTCATCTATGTTCTATTACAAATAAAATATTGACATTTTCCATCTCCACATCATTGCATCAGTTTTTATTCACAATTTGTTTAGTGTCCCAACTTTTTGGGAATCCGGTTTGTACATAGTATAATCATTATATATATACACACAGCGAGGTAGAGATGCATGATGTAACCGTCTGACAAACACAAATATATACAGGTGAAACTTGAAAAATTTGAATATCGTGCAAAGTTAATTTATTTCAGTAATGCAACTTAAAAGGTGAAACTAATATATGAGATACATTTATTAGGCTACTTTCACACTGGCGTTTTGAATTCCGTTTGTGAGATCCATTTCAGGGATCTCATAAATGGTTCAAAACGGATCAGTTCACTCCAAAAGCATTCTGAATGGATAAGGATCCGTTCAGAATGCATCAGTTTGGCTCAGTTTCGCCTCCATTCCACTCTGGATGCGGACACCAAAACGCTGCTTTCAGCGTTTTGGGGTCCGCCTGGCGATGCGGAGTCAAACGGATCCGTCCTGACTTACAATGTAAGTCAATGGGGACGGATCCGTTTTCACTGACACAATATAGTGCAATTGAAAACGGATCTGGCCCCCATTGACTTTCAAAATAAGTCAGGGCGGATCCGTTTTGACTTAGGCCCCTTTCACACGGGCGAGTATTCCGCGCGGATGCGATGCGCGAGTTGAACGCATTGCACCTGCACTGAATACCGACCCATTCATTTCTATGGGGCTGTTCACATGAGCGGTGATTTTCATGCATCACTTGTGCGTTTTTCACGTAAAGCAGGCCACATAGAAATTAATGGGGTTGCGTGAAAATCGCGAGCATCCGCAAGCAAGTGCGGATGCAGTGCGATTTTCACGCACGGTTGCTAGGAGACGATCAGGATGGAGACCCGATCATTATTATTTTCCCTTATAACATGGTTATAAGGGAAAATAATAGCATTCTGAATATATAATGCATAGTAAAATAGACCTGGTGTCACGGAAGGTGTACAGAAAACTAGAAGACACAAAATGAAGATCCGACTGACTGGATCCAAAACTAAGGAACCAAAGGGAAAGCCCTGCAACAGACCTGGCTCTCTCCCTAACTGCTCAGCCTATGCAAAAATCTTAATGGTAGATGATTGCATATCCTCGTTCCTCGACTGTATAACACCTGAACACCCTATAATAGTGAGGGGACACGACCACCGGCTCCCTACACTTGATACGGAGGGAGTCAGGGTCACCTGGGATCCAGCAAACAGGAAAACACAAATGAATGAACAAAACTTATCTGTAGAAGACTCAGTAGTAGCATCCAGCATGCACACACTCCAGGAAGTTGTATAAACCGCAAAGTGATGCACTATGGGAAGGGATTTAAAGGGATGCAATCAGTGCAACTACATGACAGCTGAGAGAGGCTAACGAGATGAGAAAACGAAAGCAAAACAAAAGGAACCTCAAGCAGGAGGTTCTGAAGAACGTCTGACAGAGCTTCTCAGATGTCTGGTGGTGACAGGCACACGGTCGCCATTTGGCAGGAGAGGGACCCTGAGATAAGACCACACCCACCTCAGAAGCATCCACCTCAACAATAAAAGGTAGAGCGACATCAGGTTGTACCAAAATGGGAGCAGAAGCAAAACTCTCTTTAATACTAGAAAAGGCTTTAAGCGCATCTACACACCACAAGGAAAAATCCACCCCCTTTTTAGTCATATCAGTGAGTGGTTTAACAACAGAGGAATAATTCAAAATGAACTTTCTGTAATAATTGGCAAAACCCAAAAACCACATCAGCGCCTTCTGATTCTCAGGAAGCTCCCAATAAAACCAAGAAATTGAATCTCCGGAACCGCAAACACACATTTTTCCAGTTTAGCGTACAATTTATTCTCCCGCATAATCAGCAAGACCTGACATAGGTGGTCCTGATGAGTCTTGAAATCAGGAGAAAAAAATCAAAATGTCATCTAGATACACCAGAACAAATTTCCCCATTAAATGATAAAAAATGATGTTCACAAAACGTTGGAAGACGGCTGGAGCATTCATCAAACCAAAGGGCATAACCAAATTCTCTAAATGACTTTAGCCCCAACAATCTGGTTAAACAGGTCCGGGATCAGAGGAAGCGGATATGGGTCACAAATCGTGATACTGTTCAGCTCCATGAAATCCAGACAAGGTCTTAAAGAAGCATCTTTTTTCTTTCTTAACAAAAAAAAAAAAAACAGCGGCGACAGGTGACTTCAAGGGTCGAATGTGTCCCTTTCTCAGGCTCTCCGATATATAAGTACGCATAGCAACTCTTTAAGGTTGGGAGATATTGTATATACGTGATTTTGGCAGCTTGGCGCCTGGGATGATATAAATAGGGCAGTCGTACTCCTGGTGAGGGGGCAACTCCTGGAGACCACTCTCGGAAAACACATCAGAAAATTCATAGAGAATAGATGGCACAGTCTTGGTAGAAACCTCTGAAAGAGACGTAGTGAGGCAATTCTCTCTGCAAAACTCACTCCAACCATTAATTTGTCTTGCTTGCCAATCAATGGTGGTGATATGGTTAGTGAGCCAGGGTAGCCCCAACACTAGAGGAGTAGGTAATCCGCTTAAGACGAAACATGACATATCCTCAACATGAGCGTCACCCACAGTCAAACGTATATTGTGAACTATGCCCTTTAACAATCTTTAAGAAAGTGGAGCGGAATCAATAGCAAAAACAGGTATATCCTTTTCCGAAGTGCACACCTGGAAACCATGCGTTGTTGCAAATTGATTATCAATGAGATTGACAGCTGCTCCACTATCTACAAAAATCTCACAAACAATGTTCTTGCTGTCTAGCGCCACCCTGGCAGGTAGGAGAAAATGGGAACTACAATCAAACGTCAAACCTTCAATTTCTGCATCAACCTTGCCAATAGTAGCAAATGGAAAGTTTTTAGAGGGTTTCTCTTTTTTTTTTCTTTATTACCTTCAGAAAACTCCATGAATCTCCTAGAGGGGCAAACATTATCCAAATGATTTATACCCCCACAACAGAAACAAACCCTCCTCTGAGAGCTGAATCCTCTACTATCAGAGGCAAGCAAACCCAGCTGCATAAGCTCATCCTCAGAGGGGATTGAGACAGACTGAGACCCCTGCGCACTGAATGAGACAGCCCCACTGTCCTTAGGCTGAATATGACAGGAAAGAGTAGTCTCCTCTCTCTCACCTGTCAATACGAACAGCTAGAGACGTGGCAGACTCTAACAACGCTGGTCTCTCATGAAAGGCAAATGCATCTTTCAATCTTTCCGAAAGACCATGGCAAAATTTACTTCAGAGTGCAGCATCATTCCAACCAGTATCAGCTGCTTATCTCCAAAATTCAGAACAATATATTTCTGCCGACTGTTTACCCTGGCATAAAAGACGCAGTTTAGATTCAGCCAGAGCAATACGATCCGGGTCATCATATATCTGACCCAGGGCTACAAAAAATTCATCCACCGATCGGAGGGGCTGTGCCCCCACCGGCAGCGAAAAGGCCCAAGACTGAGCGTTATCCCTGAGCAGCGAGATGATGATCCCCACCCTCTGCTCCTCATCCCCAGATGAATAGGGAAGTAGGCGAAAATTCTCACTACCCCCGGAGAACGTATCCGGAAGCGAGATCTTAGGCTGGAACAAACTCCATGAACGCCATGGAACCAGTCACCTGAAACTGAGACACAGTTTTATGGAGATCTGCTACCTCCAGCAAAAGACCTTGCATTTGGTCAATCAAGGCTGAAACTGGGTCCATGCTTAAGACAGTTATGACGGTTTATAATGTCATGGATGAATTTACAGATAGCTGGAACATATAAATAAACGATCGACTGGCTTGATCCCAAACTAAGGAGCATATAGGCGAGCCCTTTAAAACCCTAAGAGCTCTCCCTGACTGCTATGCACATGCAAGGGTCTCAATGGTAGACGATTGCATGCCCACGTACCTAAGACTGTGTGACACCTGAAAACCCTATAATAGTGAGGGGACACGACCACCGGCTCCCTGCACTTAATACGGATAGAGTCAGGGTCACCTAGAATCAAGCCAGCAAGGAAACACAATAAAGGAAAAGACTTATCTGAGCAAACAGCAGCAGCAGCCTCTAGCAGTGAATACTCCATCCAGGAAGTAGTATAAACCGCAAAGTGAGGCAGAATGGGAGGGAATATAAAGGAAGATTATTAGTCTAAATAGGTGACACCTGTCAGAAGGAAAGGAGATGACAAAGTAAAACCAAAACAAAGAACATCATACAAGAGGTAGAGAAGAACGTCTGCCAGACCTTCTCACAGAACTAGCGGTGACATTAGTGTCTCAAGAGGTTGATGATGAGGATGAGACACAGTTGTCATTAACTGAGGTTGTTGTTAGGTCAACAAGTCAAGAGGATGAGCAGAATGAGGAAGTGGAAGAGGAGGTGGTGTACGAGGAAGTCACTGAACCAACCTGGGAAGTTGGCAAGCCGAGCGAGAATAGCAGTACAGAGGGGGAGGTATCCGCAGCACTGCAACAGGCTGGAAGAGGCAGTGGGGTGGGAAAAGGGAGAAGACGGGCCACACCAAACAGTCCTGCAACTGTTCCCCAGAGCACACCCTTGCGGAATACTCCCTTGCCAAGGGGTAGGTGTTCTGCAGTCTGGCGCTTTTTTTTAGGAAAGAATTGTAATTTGCAACCTGTGCCATACAAAAATTTGCAGGAGCCTGAACACTAGCAACCTTACCACCACCAGCATGATCCTCCACATGCCATCAAAGCACCGTAATAGGTGGGCCCAACGCCAGGATCTACAGTCTGTGTCTGCGGGTCACACTACGGCCTCCTCTTCCCTTGTGTTATGTGCTGGCTAATCCCCTGTCAAAGGCACAGGCCCAGATGCCTCCTGCCCTGCACCTGGACCTTCACAAGCACCATCAGCGACCACATCCACTTCCGTGTCCCAGCGCAGCATACAAATGTCTTTTCCCCAGGCATTTGACTGAAAGCGCAAATACCCAGCCACCCACCTACAGGCTATAGCACTAAATGTGCAACTTTCCAAGTTACTGGCCCTGAAAATGTTGCCATTTAGGCTTGTGGACACTGAGGCCTTCCGCAGCCTGATATCGGTGGCAGTCCCTCGTTACACAGCACCCAGCCGCCACAATTTTTCACGGTGTGCTGTTCCCACCTTACACCAGCATGTGTCCCGTAACATCAACCATGCCCTGACCAATGCAGTTACTGGGAAGGTCCACATAACCATGAGAAGGGGGTGGGGTGGCTGCAGGACAGTGGCAGGACCTGCTGTCCCATGTGCACTGCTTCTGGCGCTGTTGTGACCACTCTGCATCTGGTCCCATTCCCACCAATGGTTGACTCTCAGATGCTGGGTAAGGGCAGTGGTACCCATCCAAGCAACAGACCTCCCTCTCCTCACCCTGCCATGGCATAGCTGACAGATGGCAATTGTCTGATCGTCTGCTGCCAGGGTGAAGTAAGCCCAAACAGGTGACTCACGCACCGACCTCCTATCAGATGGAGAAGTGCTGGCTTGCGCCTATTCGGGCTCAGTGTGCACAGGAGGAGCCAGTACCTGCTGCTGCTGCCTCCTCCTGCTGCCAATACCAGTGGAGCCCCTGCCACTGGGCTCCCTGGTGACCTGGTGCACCGTTTACTTCGGGTGCCTACCTTCCTCATCAGTGCTGCTGTCACTTGACAAGGGAGGTGGCACCCATTCTAGGTCACCCTCCTCTTCATCCCCTGTAATGTCAGACTCAAGGTCGACGAGTAGTTGACTGAGGGGAACAGAGGACATGGAGCCCATGATCTGGCTCCGCTGTCCCCTTGTTGATGCCTGGGTAGGATTAGGTGCAGGGTTCTGTGGCTGAAACCACCCGCACCAGTTGGAAGGTATGTCACTGGGGTACTGACGGGCGGTACCCCCTCCTCCTCCTCCATCCCTTCTAAAAGGTCCTGAGCATCCAGACCAAGCTCTAGCTCACTCTCCTGCATTACCTCCCCCAAGATGTCCCTCTAACTTTCGCTGTTAAACAGTATCAGGAACGAGTCTTGGGGGGCTTGGGGCTGATCCTGTAGGAGGCGGAGAGCTGGTGCTGCTCATAACCGGAGCAGAGGACTCCGTGCCACTGGCTTGTGACACGAATGACACAACTGCCTTGGCGTCCTGAGATGAAATGGGGTGGCTGCACGCCGAAAAAAATGCCCTTGCCACCTGCGCCTGCCCCTCCGTGGGTAGAGGAGCGGCCCCATGCTGGCAACGGTCCAGCACTGGAACCAACTCCACTACCACGACTACGGCTGCCAACGCGACCACATCCACTCATGATTTGACCACAATATTTTTAAACACCAGAAAAAAAATATAGAAAGATAATAATGAGGGAGTTTGGGCTAACTTTATTGGGTTGGGGACAATGGGGTAAAAATGAAATAAAATAGACACTAAACCCTAAGACAATGACACAAAAACATGAATTTATTTTTTCTTCACAGACAAAAGACATTGACAATAATCCCTCCCTAGCACATGAAACCCTAAAACAGTAACACTAAAACACAGCAAAATACTTTTTATTTTTTTCACAGACAAAAGACGCTGACAATAATCCCTCCCTAGCACACAAAATCCTAAAACAGTAACATTAAAACACAGCAAAATACTTTTGTTTTGTCACAGACAGAAGACGCTGACAATAATTCCACTTTGTGATTTAACCTGTGATGGTTAAAAATTATGATAAAATATACAAAATAAATAATTAAGAAAGTATAATACGATCTAGCACCAATACTTTCTATAGGTGAAGTAATGATATAGAGTTCCACATAAATATATAGAATATAGAAGAAGAAGCATTCTTGATTATGTAAGTATGGCTGTATAAGTAATATAGGATATCTATCACCTATAGATAAATATGCAAAACATGGAGTGCTGCAAGATCCCCTCCTCCTAAGATAATAACTATGCAAAAAAGAGCCTATGAGGGTACATTCGAGTATATGTCTATGATATGTAGGCGTGATGTAATTGAGTAAAAGATATACCTACAAGCTCTGGTACCGGAGTGTATGTGTACAGATGCAAGTGCAGTTTAACTTGGGTATAGAATCCCTAAGTTGGCGCGCCTGCGCCGAATCTTGTAGGGCACGGATTTAGATCAACCGAAAAATTTCTAAGTAATGATACCTGCGCAGATCCACATGAGAGACGAAGAAAAACTTTAAATTCCAGAGTATGCGCAGCTCACACGGCATACTGACTGGTGTATATATCTCTGTAGACGCAGGCGGAGTAGAACCGGGGTGAGAAACTCTAAGTTGGCGCGTATGTGCTGCACCCTGCAACACATTGATGTAGTTCAATCTGGAAAATCCTAAGTTGTTGCGCCTGCGCAGACCTACATCGGAGATAAGAGAAAGATCTAAATCCTGGAGCATGCGTAGTTCACTCAATATACCGAGGAGGAGTCGGAGAGACGCAAGCGCATTGAACCGGGGTGAGGAACTTCCGAGTGTGCACGCATGTGCTGAACTCTGTGAGTCATCGATATAGCTCAATCGAAAAAATCTCTAAGTGGTTGCACCTGCGCAGTCCCATATCAGAGGTAAGAGAAACTACTAAGTTCCGGAGCATGCGCAGTTCATGTAACATGCCGAGAAGGTGCCGGAGAGGTGAGTAGAAGGAGCGACGCCATGAGATACGATCTGAGGTTGATAACTACAGGATACTGACCTATTAGAATAAAGGATGGGGTTGAAGGTGGCAACTTTTAGAGGTGCTGTAGGTGCTGCAGATCATATGGAGTGGTTTTAGGGTAATGGATAATGTTTTTAAACTTCTAATTGTATGTCATGGTATGTGGGTTTCAGGTAGCTGTGAGACCACCACTCACAGCTCCAAATTCGGTAAGTTGTCAGGGTAAGCAGTTCTGTAGTAATCAGTGCCAGGTAGGTCTGCTGTGTGACCGCCGCTTCTCACTACAACTGTGCTGTGTGCAGCCTCATTTACAGTGAAGGAGTAACTCACACCTACAATGAGTATGCACCTGTGCAACAAAGGGTTGGCGAAGAATTGCGATGCCACAGATTTAAGAAAGAATTAGTGAATACTTGCACCACCATTGAATCTGATAGTGTTTTCCTTCCAAGTGAATGGTACAGATAGAGTTTCTTCTTAATGATTTGCACGGATAGAGTTGTAAAAATAAAGATATATATTCCGAAAGCCACTCCAGGTTAGGCTATATGCGTTTTGGGGCTCCTGGCCCCCTCTTTGGTAACCATAAGTCAAAATAATCATGCGCAAGTGTTTTTGCTTCTTTTATAGGTAAATGTTTTGCATAATTCCTGGACTGGAACAACATAATAGAAGATAGCAAAAACTGGACTGGATTAACCAATATTATTTAACCTCTTCCCGACCAGCACCGTAATAATACGGTGCAGCGGGACGTGACTTGCCGCCCAGCGCCGTACTATTCCGGCCCTGCTGAAGGGACGGGTGCATGACCTGCACCCGCCCGATCAGCTGCAGGGAATTGGCTGTTCCCGTTAGCCGGACCCCTGCTGTATGTGCCAGCATTGGTGAAAACAATGATGCCGGCGCATTAACCCCTTCTATGTCGCAGTCAGCGCTGACCGTGACATGGCTGGGCGGGACCCGATGGGTGAGAAGGCAGCCCGATGCCATGCAGTGGCTGCCTAATGCCTTGCACGGCTTCGAGACCTTCCTTCTACGGGTGACCAGGAGATCCAGCCCCAGGCTGTGTCTCCCAGACAACCTGTTAGTGTATTAGTTATTGTGTAATAAACTAACAAGCAATGCATTACAATACACATGCACAATACACATGCACATTGTAATGCATTGAAGAGGGTATCAGACCCCAAAAGTTAAAGTCAGAAAGAAAGTTAAAAAAAGTTAAATAAAACAGTGTTTTAAGTAAAAAGAAAAAAACACACCCCTTGTGGCTTGCAGGCCGAGTAGATGGCTGCTTGAGGCAGGAGCTCCAACGCTGCTAGAGCTATTCCAGCTACTCTAGTAATAGCGGGACAACAAGAAGATAATAGCGGTGCAATATCCACCTTAAAAAAAATCGACCCTGGACTATACTGTGAGAAGCGGTTATTTGATCAGCTGGCTTGGAAAATGACCCGAGGTACGAGGTCTGCAAAAAAACAAGGGAAGATGGATTGCTTCCTGGCTAAGGGAAGCCCACCTAAAGATACTCAAGCATTTCAACCATCCCAAATATCACAAACGCCGCAAATACCTCTGTCACCTCGCCAGCGGAACCCCCGTCCTGAGGAAGCCGGGGGCAGTCCTGGGTCCAATGCAGAGCTAATCTCAGCAAACGCTCTGTCTGACGCACTCCATTATACACCGACACGTGCAAACGCAGGAGGTGAGAGGCCCCGAGAGACTCGCGGACCTGGAGCTGAGGGATTGCAGGAGATTACCGCCCCGTCGAGTCCATCCCTGGGCCCCTCCACGGTGGAACACCTGCCAGCGGGATTGCAACATAGAGGGGAGACCCTGACGACTGAGGTGAGCGATCATACTGCTTTAACTATTCAGGCAATCCCTACCAATGATCAACCAGCATCAAGCAATCTTTTGAAAGATATGCTAGTTCTTTTTAGTGAATCCATCCATAAAGACCTGGCTTCCCTGGTCCGACCGCTTCAGACCGCAGTAACAGAATTGGAAACCAGGGTGGACTCTATTGAATCCAAAATGGGAGAATACGCTGTTTCCTATAATCAGATGAAAGGGATACATAAAGATCTCCTAGAAGAAATAGATCGACTTAAAGTAAAAGTGGTCGATTTAGAGGATAGATCGCGCCGGAACAATCTTAAATTCCGGGGGATCTCAGAGGAAATTATGCCAAAAGATCTGACCCCTTACCTACAGAATTTAATGAAAGCCTTGATCCCAGAACTCTCTCCATATGATCTGACTCTGGACAGAGTGCACAGGGTGATGAGACCAAAGCACCTTTCTAACTCTGCACCTAGAGATGTTTTGGTGCGGGTGCACTTTTTTCATATTAAAGCTGCATTATTGGCGACATCTAGGAAATCAGACATTCTACCCTCTCCGTATGGTCATATTAAGATTTTTGCAGACTTGTCCATTACCACCTTGCAACAACGCCGCTTGCTCAGTCCATTTACTTTAGCTTTAAGATCTAATAATATTTCCTATAGATGGGGGTTCCCGACTAAGGTTTTGATTTATCATTTGGGGGCTGCCCATGTGATAACTTCCTTAGAATCCGGGAAGCAATTGCTAGATGCTTGGAATATAAAGATGGAAATCACGGTCCAAAGCTCATCTACCCCGCTAGACTCTGGTTGGCAAGTAGTTACTCAGGGCAAGGGGTCCCGCCATAGGTGAATAGTATGACCGTCAGTGGAATAGAGTTCTCTATTGCAGTGTTGAGCAGCGCCTCTCGGCCAAGAGCCGAAGTATATGCCCTATAGAATGGTCATCGGTATTAAATGCCGATTTAATGTTTGTCAAAAAAGATTTCTGTATTTATTATTTTTTTTGGTTTTATGTAGATTTATTTATTATATATGTTTTGTTCAACAGTGCATCAATAGAGAATTTGGTCAACTGGTATTAATTGTGTGGGGGGCTGCTGAGGGGGAAGTATGCTCTATATTTAAGAGTAGCTTCTCCAGAATATGGACCCTTATTTTTTTCCCTTTTATATGGTTCTTAAAATCATAGTAGTGAATACGAAGGGCCTTAATAGCCCATTTAAGAGGTCCATGCTCTGGAGGGAAGCAAAAAATTTGAAAGGGGATATTATTTGCGCAACTGAAACGCACCTGCTGAGAGAGGATGCTAATAGGCTCAACAATCCCCACTTTCCTTATGTTTTTCATTCCCACTATGTCAAAAAACAGAGAGGGGTCATGGTGGCAATCAAGGATTCGGTTGCGTTTCAGTTGCTTAAATCTATAATAGACCAGAACGGTCGATACATTATCATTATTGCATCTATAAATAACTTGATATATACTATGGTTTTTGTATATGCTCCTAATAGGCATCAGGTGCATTTTTTAAAGAAACTGATAAACAAAGTGAATTCTGTTAGGAGGGGTTTGGTCCTCTGGGGGGGAGACTTTAACTCTATTTTGGATCCAATTTTGGATTCTTCATCTGGAGTTGCGTCTTACTCCCGGAGCCTCAACTCCCTCCTACTGAAAGAGGATCTTTATGATGTTTGGAGGTTTCACCACGATGGAGAAAGAGATTATTCTTTTTTTTCAAACGCCCATCAAACCTATTCCAGGATTGACTTTTTTTTTGTGGATCGACATCTGTTATGTAAAGCTACGCAATCCACAATAGGAACGATTACATGGTCTGACCATGCCCCTGTTACTCTATCGATTGAGGAAACCATAAACAGACCTCCTTATGCTCCCTGGCGTAATAATATCTCCTTACTGGAACAATCTAGATATAAAAAATTCTTGCAGAAAGGTCTAAAAGAATTTTTTCATATTAATGATGGATCGGTGTCCAGCCCCCTTTCCCTCTGGAATGCCCACAAGGCATTCATCCGAGGGTTGTTCATCCAGATCGGCTCTAGAGCAAAGAAAGACAGAGAGGAGCGGACGAATAGCTTGATTACAGAGATCAAGTCTCTAGAGTCTAATAATAAAACAGATCCCTCTTCCATTATAACAACTCAAATACAAAATCTTCGCCTTCAACTAAAAGCGCATCTCCTTTATAAATATGAAAGGGATCTAAAAAAGACCCGTGCAAAATATTATGCACAAGATAACAAATCGGGGAAACTGCTTGCTCGTAGATTGAAAGAGAGAACTACTAGGACTAAGATTCCGTTTATTAGGTCAAAATCGACAGATAAAAAGATCATAGATCCTCAAGGAATAGCAAACTCTTTTCAAAAATTCTATAGAAGTCTATATAATCTGGAATCACCATTAGATAGATCTCCTCCAACAGCAGAAGACATAGATCAGTTCCTGAGTACCATTGACCTCCCACATCTTACTCAGGCTCAATTAATGGAATTGAATTCCCCAGTGACAGAACAAGAAGTTCTTGATGCCATTGTAAAATTACCCAACAACAAAGCCCCAGGACCAGACGGGCTATCAAGTGAGTACTATAAGGCATTTCAAAAAGAACTCTCTCCCTATTTATGTCAATTCTGTGTGGAAATAGCGAGAACTAGCCAGCCTCCAAAGGAGACTTTGGAGGCAATTATAGTCACTATACCGAAAACCGACCCCCCTCCAGATGATGTGGGGAGCTATCGCCCGATCTCGCTGTTAAATACAGATGTAAAAATATATGCAAAAATTTTAGCAGGACGGATAGCTCCTCACATCACAACTCTCACTCATGTAGACCAAGTGGGATTTGTAAGAGGTAGGCAAATACAAGATAATATTAGGCGGACATTAAATATCATGGACTATGTCCAGAGGCTGAAAATTCCTGCTCTTTTGGTCACACTGGATGCCGAGAAGGCGTTCGACCGTATTAATTGGCGGTTCGCCTTCTCGGTATTGTCAAGGATGGGATTTTCTGGAGCTATCCTGGCGGGTATCAGAGCACTCTACACTCAACCTAACGCTAGAGTGTGGGTTAATGGGGTGCTCTCAGACCCCTTCGATATATCTAATGGCACTCGCCAGGGCTGCCCCTTATCCCCCTTGATTTTCATTTTGAGCATAGAGCCGTTAGCCCAAGCCCTACGCCAATCCCCGAATATAGAGGGAATAAACATAGGAGAGACCGAACATAAAGTCAGCTTATATGCTGATGATATCATTTTGACTCTCTCAAATCCCCAGAAGTCTCTAACAGCTGCCATAAATATTATATCCAGATTTGGAGACCTCTCCTTTTATAAATTAAACCCTGCAAAATCACAAGCTCTTCCAATAAATATCCCTGTTATTCAGAGGAGGATACTAAAAGATAGCTTTGGGCTGGACTGGCAAGATACCCAGATTAATTACCTGGGAATAAAGCTAACAGACTCATTTAAGAAGCTATATGCTGCAAATTACCTTCCTCTTTTGGAGACCTTAGAGAAGGATCTAGATAAATTAGGTAGGTTTGAGATCTCTTGGGTAGGTCGTATTGCATCTTTTCAGATGTTTACTCTCCCTAAACTATTGTATATATTTAAGGCATTGCCCATTACCCCTCCAACTAGCTTTTTCAGGAAGTGTAGTCAGATAATTAATGCTCTGGTTTGGAAAAAACATAAACCTAGGATAGCTACCACAATAATGCAGAGAGCTAAAAATCGAGGTGGGCTGGGCCTCCCAAATATTTATGACTATTTTTTAGCTACACAGATATCCCAGTTAAGAGAATGGTGGATGGATAACTATAATAAACAGTGGGTACATATTGAGGCAATCTTATCTCCAGGCAACAGCCTTAAAATGTTTCTATTGGCTGCTCTCCACCCGTCATTTAACCGCCCACTGCTTCCAACATTAGTATCTATGTCATTGGATAATTGGTCTCAATACCACAAACGATGTTTATGCGAACCTGGACCATTTCCACCCTGTACTCCTATAACGGTACTCAATCATCTTATCCCAAACCTTTCGATTTCCTCTTGGGTGTTGAAAGGATTGGATCTTCTATCTAAACTTTTTGTTTCAGAGACCCTATGTTCCTTTGAACATCTTTGTGGACAGTATCTGATTCCATATACAGACTTTTATAAATATCTATGTATTAGACATTTTCTTTCTGCCAATGTTCCTCTAAATCTTATGGCTAATTGGGAAGTCTTTAAAACTTGGTCACTTCCACCCCCACAGGGCTCACGATTGCGGCCTGTATATATGATTCTTGGAGACAAGGGATCCTTTGTTAAGACAACCCCACTGCTTACTTGGGAGAGAGAACTGCGGATGGTTTTCTCTGATGAGCAGTGGTCTATGGCTTTTTCCTTTATCTCCAAGAATACCCGATGCGCCTCACATTACGAATCCTTGATGAAAACCATATTAAGGTGGTATTATACCCCTGATCGTCTAAGCCATCTCTTCCCTGGCTCCTCATCTTTATGCTGGAGGGGATGTGGACAGAGAGGTACATTATACCATGTCCTGTGGTCCTGTCCTAGGCTACAGGATATATGGAATATTATATTTTCCATTGCCTCAGATCTGTCGGGTCTCCGTCTCCTACCCTCCCCCTCAATGGCCCTTCTATGGATTGATTTGACCAAGATGCCCTGTGATTCAAGAGTGGTACTTGGTCATCTCTTCCTCTCAACCAAACTGGCTATAGTAAAAAATTGGAAATCTCAAATAGTCCCTAGTTGGAGAGAGGTTATCCGGAAATTAAATTCAACCTATATACATGAGATGGTGGTGGCGGGATTTGGAGACTCAGCAGTGAGGTTTGAGAGGGAATGGAGCAATTGGAGATCTTCTCCTCTTGCAGCACCATACCCTAATTAAGATGATTATAAGATATAATGCTGACCAGCAACAAGATGATATTAGAATAAGATCTTTATTTATTCTCTTTTAAATTATTGCACTGTACTTTTTTTTTTTTTTATGTGTTTTTAATTAAGTTTATAGTATTTTTCATTTTTTTATTTTTGTATTTTGCTTACTCTATATCTATTTCGATACTGGCTTTGGTTAAGTCGATGCTTCCAAGTGGCTATGAAAAGCCTTAACTGTGTAGCCGTTTTTTTTTTTTTTTCATTTGTTTTATTTATAATTATGTATGTCTTTAAAATCAATAAAAAATTATTAATCAAAAAAAAAAAAAACACACCCCTTTTCTTTTATCCTGATTTTATTATACAAAATTGAAAAAAAAAACAAAAAAAAAAAACACACATATTAGGTATTGCTGAGTCCATAATGACCAGATCTATAAATATATCACATGATTCACCCCATCCGATAAACACCATAAAAAAATAAAATAAAAACGGTGTAAAAATAAAATGATACCAATAAAACCGTCACCTCATACTGCAAAAAATGAGCCCCTACATAAGATAATCTCTCAAAAAATCAAAAAAATAAAGCTCTCAGAACATGAGACACTAAAACATCATTTCTTTTGCTTCAAAAATGCTACTATTGTGCTAAATTGAAATAAATAAAAAAAGTAGACATATTAGGTATTGCCACGTCCGTAACAACCTGCTCTATAAAATTACCACATGATCTAACCCCTCAGATGAACACCGTGAAAAATAAAAATAAAAACAGTGCCAAAAAGCAATTTTTTATTACCTTACATCACAAAAATTGCAAAACCAAGCAATCAAAAAGGTGTATGCCCCCCAAAATAGTACCAATCAAACCACCACCTCATTTTGCCAAAAAGGAGATCCGACCTTAGACAATCGGTCAAAAAAATAAAAAAAAGCTATTTCTCTCAGACTATGGAGGGACTAAAATAAACATTTTTTGCTTCAAAAATAATATTAGTGTAAAATTTAAATAAATAAGAAAAAGTATACATATTAGACATTTCTACATCCGTAACGATCTGCTCTATAAAAATATCACAAATGTCACCTTGCCCCATAAAGTGCAATAATGAATGATCAAAAAAATCGCATGTGCCCAAAAATGTTACCGATAAAAACGTCAACTCCTCCTGCAAAAAACGAGCCCCTGCACAAGACGATCGACAGAAAATGAAAAAAATAAGGCTAATTTCACACCTGCGTTTAGGTGCGGATCCGTCTGGTATCTGCACAGACGGATCCGCACCTTTAATGCAAACGCTGGTATCCATTCAAAACGGATTCATCTGCATTATTCTGTCCCAAATTTTTTTAAGTCTAAGTGTAAGTCAAACGGATCCGTCCTGACTTACATTAAAAGTCAATGGGGGATGGATCAGTTTACAATTGCACCATATTGTGTCAATGTAAATGGATTTGTCCCCATTGAATTACATTGTAAGTCAGGACGGATACGTTTGGCTCCGCAGCGTTTTGGTGTCCGCCTCTAGAGCAGAGTGGAGGCGGAACAGAGTCAAACTGATGCCTTCTGAACGGATCCTTATCCATTCAGAATGCATTGGGGCTAAACTGATCCGTTTATGAAAGCCTTAAAACAAAATCTCACAGGCGGACCCAGAAACGGCTGTGTGAAAGTAGCCTAAGGCGTTCAGAAAATGGAGACACAAAAAGATTATTTTTTTTAAATGCTTTATTATGTAAAACTTAAACAAACAAAGAAAGTAGACATATTTGATGTCATTGTGTCCATAACAATCTGCTCTATAAAAATAGCAGATTATCTAAACTGTAATATGAATGTTGTAAAAAAGAAAAGAGGGTGCCAAAACAGCCATTTTTGATTACCTTGCCTCACAAAAAACATAATATAGAGCAATTAAAAATTATATGTACCCCAAAATAGTACCAATAAAACTGGCACATTATCCACTAGTTTCCAAAATGGGATCACTTTTTGGGAGTTTCTACTGTAAGGGTGTGCATTGGGGGGGGGGAGGGGTATTGGGGGGGGTGTTCCAATGGGGCATGGCATCTATAATCCAGTCCAGCAAAATCTGCCTTCCAAAAACCATATGGTGCTCCTTTTCTTCTGTGCCCTGCCTTGTGCCCTTACATCAGTTTGTGACCACATGTGGGGTGTTTCTGTAAACCGCAGAATCAGGGCAATAAATATTGAATTTTGTTTGGCTGTTAACTCTCGATGTGTTAAAGAAAAACTGATTCAAATGGAAAATCTGTCAAAAAAGTTAAAATTTGAAATGTCATAATCAGTATTAAGTAACTTGAGGTGTGTAGTTTCTGCAATGGGGTCATTTAAGGGGGATTTCAACTATGGAAGCCTCACAAAGTGACTTGAGACAAGAACTGGTCCTTAAAAAGTAGGTTTTGGAATTTTCTTAAAAATTTTAAGAATTGCTTCGAAAATTCTAAGCCTTCTAACGTCCTAAAAAAATAAAATGACATTTACAAAACGATGCAAACATAAAGTAGACATATGGGGAATGTTAAGTAATAAATATTTTATGAGGTATCACTTTCTGTTTTAAAAGCAGAGAAATAGAAATTTAGAAACTTGCTAATTTTTCAAAATTTTGGGTAAATTTGGGATTTTTTCATAAATAAAGTTGAAATATATTGACTCAAATTTATGACTCTCATGAAGTACAATGTATCACGAGAAAAAAAATCGAAGAATGGCTTGTATAGATAAAAGTGTTCCAAAGTTATCACATAAAGTGACACATGTTGGATTTGCAAAAATGGCCTGGGCAGGAAGGTGAAAACTGGCCTGGGGTAGAAAGGGTTAAATGAAATAGTAAAAAATAATATAAATAATTTAAGATAAATAGCATTTAGATTTCATTTAATTTTCATTAAATGTAAATTTCTCATTCTAAATACTAGCGTAAACATTTATTTTGGAGGAGATATCCAGTTGGGCCAAAAAAAGGTATAATAATTATGGTAATGGGAGCATGTGTATACCTGGATAGAGACTACAAACAAGCCCTGTGTTGTTTGATCTTGGAGTCATGTTCTACTGTTGGTAACCTATAATTTGTTTGACCATCTATAATTATGAGGACACATATTGTAGGTCTGCATACACTGGAGCATATTCAGAATTTTCTTTCTTTTAAAGACTTTTCTTGTCCTAAATTTCACAAAGCAATAACATTTATAGACTCCTTCCTAAGAACAAGTCTATGTTCATGTTTATTAATTACTAATATTTGTATTAATTTGATGCATTATGCATTGCATTTCTAGGTAAAATAATTTTTTTCACTACATTACCAACTCCATTAAAAAACTATAATTGCACAATTTCGACAATTTTCTCCTAGAAAGATCGTTTATGGCTGATGAATATTAAACCATTTTATTTTGGACATCATGAAGTAGTCTGTCAAGAAATAGTGGCAATTTAAGTCCTAACTATTTGTATGAGGATTGCAAGGATAGACGTGATGGTAAATTAATCTTTGAGCAACACAAACCTTCTTAAAATAGATTTTCAATATGCTTTGGTAATGAACTATTGCTATCTCCACTAAACAGACTTATTTGAATTACTATGTTCAGAAATGGTTAAAACATTTCTTCAAATTCCACTTCCAGAAACTGAGTTTTCTCTTGTAATAGAAAACAAGTTGTTCTCCTTTTTTAGCCTTTTTTAAGTCTCAAAATCATAAATCAGTCCTGACTGTTACATGCTTTCCATTTGACCTTCCTCCTAATAATCATAATGACAAGCTTCAAGGAATAAATCAATTTTCATAAAGGCATTAGTCTTCAAATTAATCTTAAAATATTAATACTACAAATTAAAGCATTGATTTTAGAACTGTTTACTTCTGTTTCAAAAATAATTCCTGTGCTTTTAAAATAAAATCCAACCTACTGAAGCGGCAAATATGCAGTAGTGATAAAAAAAATTATTCCTGTAAATATGACCACGAGGTTAGATTTTACAGATTACAACTGGATACTCCGTTCAATATAATTGCATGTTCAGCTCATCTGCTGCACTGTCACTCCAAAGAGTGGAAAATCTGAATTAACAACGCAAATCATAACTTATTCCTCACATCAAATTTTCCTCTTTAGAACCCTCTATAATGCAGTCGTTGTCCTACTTGCTTTCCCATAGCATCCTACCTATTTATATACATATAATTGATGCTGCTTTCCCTATGTTGTGTTTACATTTTATTTTTTTTGGTCAAAATGTTTTAAATATGCTAAATTTGTTAAATTTGTAAAGTTTTAAAGTTGTTAATGAGTTGAAAAATACATAAATTATTTTAGTCTTCTATAGGTACAAACCATAGTTTTGCTTTTTTTTTTTTATTAATAAAAAGAAACATACAAACCATTATGTTTTTCATTACATATTACAATATGAATTTGTTATTATTTTAAATTCCCCATAATCACCCATTTCCCACCCCTCCCTAGCCTTGCGATGCGTCTCTAGGTCCTCTATGATCCTATTCAAATAGACAATAATGGAAACATAAATTTTGGGGTGAAAAAAATAAAAGGATCAAGGCTTCCAAGCTTCCCATATCTTAGTCCACTTCTCCTGACTATTTATTTACCTATATAGGACCTTCTTATAGTTTTTAACCTTATTACCAGATTTTTCAAGTCATTCAAGCTTGGAACATCTCGTGAGACCCAAACTCGAACAGAAGTCTTGCAAAAAATATATTTTATTCAAAAGAATCTTTCTATACTTATGGCAATTTACCTTAGAGAGATATTACTCAATATACAATATTCAACCGAAAATGGAATCGGGAGTCTCAATTTCTGATTAATAAAGTTACTAATGGCAAACCAGTATTCTTTTAAATCTAGACAAAACCAGAACATTTGTAAGTGATCACCCCTAAAAACACCACACGTGTACACTTAGAACTATCTCTTAACCCACATTTATTGAGCCACAAAGGCGTGACATATAATCTATGTAGAATATTAAATTGTACCACTACGTGATTAAAGTTATGTGATATTAAACTTAAATTCGGTAATATATTTCCCCATTCCTCTAGTTGGATCCTTGGACAATCAACTCCCCAGGCCCTTTGTACTGGTAATTATGTTTTATTAAATAGTGCCTTTACCAAGTATTTATACAAATGTGCAATCCTAACCTTATAGTGTAGATCCCCTAGAAATTAAATTTAAGGAGGTATTGATATCTATCTCCAACAGTGATTTATTCTTTACACTAGAAAGTGCAGAACGTAATTGAAAATATCTAAACCAAGACAAACCAACCAAAGTCTCAGTTTGTGCTAACCCTGAGAACGGAAGTATCTCTCCATTCTTCACCACTTGTGCTATATATAAACTATTATGTCTTTGCCAATACTGGTCGTCGGCTATTTTATCTAAAGCCTGTAGTTGAAAATTATAACAGAGGTGAATACACTGAAGAGATCCTGTTATTTCCTGCCATCTTCTAATTGTGTCCCATGCCTTAGATAATAACTAGAGTTGAGCGAACACCTGGATGTTCGGGTTCGAGAAGTTCGGCCGAACATCCCGGAAATGTTCGGGTTCGGGATCCGAACCCGATCCGAACTTCGTCCCGAACCCGAACCCCATTGAAGTCAATGGGGACCCGAACTTTTCGGCACTAAAAAGGCTGTAAAACAGCCCAGGAAAGAGCTAGAGGGCTGCAAAAGGCAGCAACATGTAGGTAAATCCCCTGCAAACAAATGTGGATAGGGAAATGAATTAAAATAAAAATTAAATAAATAAAAATTAACCAAAATCAATTGGAGAGAGGTTCCATAGCAGAGAATCTGGCTTCCCGTCACCCACCACTGGAACAGTCCATTCTCAGATATTTAGGCCCCGGCACCCAGGCAGAGGAGAGAGGTCCCGTAACAGAGAATCTGTCTTCATGTCAGCAGAGAATTAGTCTGCATGTCATAGCAGAGAATGAGGCTTCACGTCAGCCACCACTGCAACAGTCCATTGGCATATATTTAGGCCCAGCACCCAGGCAGAGGAGGGAGGTCCCGTAACAGAGAATCTGTCTTCATGTCAGCAGAGAATTAGTCTGCATGTCATAGCAGAGAATGAGGCTTCACGTCAGCCACCACTGCAACAGTCCATTGGCATATATTTAGGCCCAGCACACACACAGGCAGAGGAGAGAGGTCCCGTAACAGACAATCTGGCTTCATGTCAGCAGAGAATTAGTCTGCATGTCATAGCAGAGAATCAGGCTTCACGTCAGCCACCACTGCAACAGTCCATTGGCATATATTTAGGCCCAGCACACACACAGGCAGAGGAGAGAGGTCCCGTAACAGAGAATCTGTCTTCATGTCAGCAGAGAATTAGTCTGCATGTCATAGCAGAGAATGAGGCTTCACGTCAGCCACCACTGCAACAGTCCATTGGCATATATTTAGGCCCAGCACACACACAGGCAGAGGAGAGAGGTCCCGTAACAGAGAATCTGTCTTCATGTCAGCAGAGAATCAGTCTTCATATCATAGCAGAGAATCAGGCTTCACGTCACCCACCACTGTAAGAGTCAATTTTCATAAATTTAGGCCCAGAACCCAGGCAGAGGAGAAAGGTCCCGTAACAGACAATCTGGCTTCATGTCAGCAGAGAATCAGTCTTCATATCATAGCAGAGAATCAGGCTTCACGTCACCCACCACTGTAAGAGTCAATTTTCATAAATTTAGGCCCAGAACCCAGGCAGAGGAGAAAGGTCCCGTAACAGACAATCTGGCTTCATGTCAGCAGAGAATCAGTCTTCATATCATAGCAGAGAATCAGGCTTCACGTCACCCACCACTGTAAGAGTCAATTTTCATAAATTTAGGCCCAGAACCCAGGCAGAGGAGAAAGGTCCCGTAACAGACAATCTGGCTTCATGTCAGCAGAGAATCAGTCTTCATATCATAGCAGAGAATCAGGCTTCACGTCACCCACCACTGTAAGAGTCAATTTTCATAAATTTAGGCCCAGAACCCAGGTAGAGGAGAAAGGTCCCGTAACAGACAATCTGGCTTCATGACAGCAGAGAATCAGTCTGCATGTCATAGCAGAGAATCAGGCTTCACGTCAGCCACCACTGCAACAGTCCATTGTCATAAATTTAGGCCCAGCACCCAGGCAGAGGAGAGAGGTCCCGTAACAGAGGATCTGGCTTCATGTCAGCAGAGAATCAGTCTGCATGTCATAGCAGAGAATGAGGCTTCACGTCAGCCACCACTGCAACAGTCCATTGGCATATATTTAGGCCCAGCACACACACAGGCAGAGGAGAGAGGTCCCGTAACAGACAATCTGGCTTCATGTCAGCAGAGAATTAGTCTGCATGTCATAGCAGAGAATGAGGCTTCACGTCACCCACCACTGCAACAGTCCATTGGCATATATTCAGGCCCAGCACCCAGGCAGAGGAGAGAGGTCCCGTAACAGAGGATCTGGCTTCATGTCAGCAGAGAATCAGTCTGCATGTCATAGCAGAGAATCAGGCTTCACGTCAGCCACCACTGCAACAGTCCATTGTCATAAATTTAGGCCCAGCACCCAGGCAGAGGAGAGAGGTCCCGTAACAGAGGATCTGGCTTCATGTCAGCAGAGAATCAGTCTGCATGTCATAGCAGAGAATCAGGCTTCACGTCAGCCACCACTGCAACAGTCCATTGTCATAAATTTAGGCCCAGCACCCAGGCAGAGGAGAGAGGTCCCGTAACAGACAATCTGGCTTCATGTCAGCAGAGAATTAGTCTGCATGTCATAGCAGAGAATCAGGCTTCATGTCAGCCACCACTGCAACAGTCCATTGGCATATATTTAGGCCTAGCACACAGGCAGAGGAGAGGTTCATTCAACTTTGGGTAGCATCGCAATATAATGGTAAAATGAAAATAAAAATAGGATTGAATGAGGAAGTGCCCTGGAGTCCAATAATATATGGTTATGGGGAGGTAGTTAATGTCTAATCTGGACAAGGGACGGACAGGTCCTGTGGGATCCATGCCTGGTTCATTTTTATGAACGTCAGCTTGTCCACATTGGCTGTAGACAGGCGGCTGCGTTTGTCTGTAATGACGCCCCCTGCCGTGCTGAATACACGTTCAGACAAAACGCTGGCTGCCGGGCAGGCCAGCACCTCCAAGGCATAAAAGGCTAGCTCTGGCCACGTGGACAATTTAGAGACCCAGAAGTTGAATGGGGCCGAACCATCAGTCAGTACGTGGAGGGGTGTGCACACGTACTGTTCCACCATGTTAGTGAAATGTTGCCTCCTGCTAACACGTTGCGTATCAGGTGGTGGTGCAGTTAGCTGTGGCGTGTTGACAAAAGTTTTCCACATCTCTGCCATGCTAACCCTGCCCTCAGAGGAGCTGGCCGTGACACAGCTGCCTTGGCGACCTCTTGCTCCTCCTCTGCCTTGGCCTTGGGCTTCCACTTGTTCCCCTGTGACATTTGGGAATGCTCTCAGTAGCGCGTCTACCAACGTGCGCTTGTACTCGCGCATCTTCCTATCATGCTCCAGTGCAGGAAGTAAGGTGGGCACATTGTCTTTGTAGCGTGGATCCAGCAGGGTGGCAACCCAGTAGTCCGCACAGGTTAAAATGTGGGCAACTCTGCTGTCGTTGCGCAGGCACTGCAGCATGTAGTCGCTCATGTGTGCCAGGCTGCCCAGGGGTAAGGACAAGCTGTCCTCTGTGGGAGGCGTATCGTCATCGTCCTGCCTTTCCCCCCAGCCACGCACCAGTGATGGACCCGAGCTGCGTTGGGTGCCACCCCGCTGTGACCATGCTTCATCCTCATCCTCCTCCACCTCCTCCTCATCCTCGTCCTCCTCGTCCTCCAGTAGTGGGCCCTGGCTGGCCACATTTGTACCTGGCCTCTGCTGTTGCAAAAAACCTCCCTCTGAGTCACTTCGAAGAGACTGGCCTGAAAGTGCTAAAAATGACCCCTCTTCCTCATCCTCCTCCTCCTCCTCCTGGGCCACCTCCTGTTCCATCATCGCCCTAAGTGTTTTCTCAAGGAGACATAGAAGTGGTATTGTAACGCTGATAACGGTGTCATCGCCACTGGCCATGTTGGTGGAGTACTCGAAACAGCGCAACAGGGCACACAGGTCTCGCATGGAGGCCCAGTCATTGGTGGTGAAGTGGTGCTGTTCTGTAGTGCGACTGACCCGTGCGTGCTGCAGCTGAAACTCCACTATGGCCTGCTGCTGCTCGCACAGTCTGTCCAGCATGTGCAAGGTGGAGTTCCACCTGGTGGGCACGTCGCATATGAGGCGGTGAGCGGGAAGGCCGAAGTTACGCTGTAGCGCAGACAGGCGAGCAGCGGCAGGATGTGAACGCCGGAAGCGCGAACAGACGGCCCGCACTTTATGCAGCAGCTCTGACATGTCGGGGTAGTTGTGAATGAACTTCTGCACCACCAAATTCAGCACATGCGCCAAGCAAGGGATGTGCGTCAAATTGGCTAGTCCCAGAGCTGCAACGAGATTTCGCCCATTATCACACACCACCAGGCCGGGCTTGAGGCTCACCGGCAGCAACCACTCGTCGGTCTGTTGTTCTATACCCCGCCACAACTCCTGTGCGGTGTGGGGCCTGTCCCCCAAACATATGAGTTTCAGAATGGCCTGCTGACGTTTACCCCGGGCTGTGCTGAAGTTGGTGGTGAAGGTGTGTGGCTGACTGGATGAGCAGGTGGAAGAAGAGGAGGAGGAAGCCGAGAAGGAGGAGGTGGCAACAGGAGGCAAAGAATGTTGCCCTGCGATCCTTGGCGGCGGAAGGACGTGCGCCAAACAGCTCTCCGCCTGGGGCCCAGCTGCCACTACATTTACCCAGTGTGCAGTTAGGGAGATATAGCGTCCCTGGCCGTGCTTACTGGTCCACGTATCTGTGGTTAGGTGGACCTTGCCACAGATGGCGTTGCGCAGTGCACACTTGATTTTATCGGATACTTGGTTGTGCAGGGAAGGCACGGCTCTCTTGGAGAAGTAGTGCCGGCTGGGAACAACATACTGTGGGACAGCAAGCGACATGAGCTGTTTGAAGCTGTCTGTGTCCACCAGCCTAAATGACAGCATTTCATAGGCCAGTAGTTTAGAAATGCTGGCATTCAGGGCCAGGGATCGAGGGTGGCTAGGTGGGAATTTACGCTTTCTATCAAATGTTTGTGAGATGGAGAGCTGAACGCTGGCGTGTGACATGGTTGAGACGCTTGGTGACGGAGGTGGTGGTGGTGGTGTTGGTGGTACATCCCCTGTTTGCTGGGCGGCAGGTGCCAACGTTCCTCCAGAGGCGGAGGAAGAGGCCGAGGCGGCAGCAGCAGAATAGGCCGAGGCGGCAGCAGCAGAAGAGGTAGCAGGGGGAGCCTGAGTGACTTCCTTGGTTTTAAGGTGTTTACTCCACTGCAGTTCATGCTTTGCATGCAGGTGCCTGGTCATGCAGGTTGTGCTCAGGTTCAGAACGTTAATGCCTCGCTTCAGGCTCTGATGGCACAGCGTGCAAACCACTCGGGTCTTGTCGTCAGCACATTGTTTGAAGAAGTGCCATGCCAGGGAACTCCTTGAAGCTGCCTTTGGGGTGCTCGGTCCCAGATGGCGGCGGTCAGTAGCAGGCGGAGTCTCTTGGCGGCGGGTGTTCTGCTTTTGCCCACTGCTCCCTCTTTTGCTACGCTGTTGGCTCGGTCTCACCACTGCCTCTTCCTCCGAACTGTGAAAGTCAGTGGCACGACCTTCATTCCATGTGGGGTCTAGGACCTCATCGTCCCCTGCATCGTCTTCCACCCAGTCTTGATCCCTGACCTCCTGTTCAGTCTGCACACTGCAGAAAGACGCAGCAGTTGGCACCTGTGTTTCGTCATCATCAGAGACATGCTGAGGTGGTATTCCCATGTCCTCATCATCAGGAAACATAAGTGGTTGTGCGTCAGTGCATTCTATGTCTTTCACCGCTGGGGAAGGGCTAGGTGGATGCCCTTGGGAAACCCTGCCAGCGGAGTCTTCAAACAGCATAAGAGACTGCTGCATAACTTGAGGCTGAGACAGTTTCCCTGGTATGCATGGGGGTGATGTGACAGACTGATGGGGTTGGTTTTCAGGCGCCATCTGTGCGCTTTCTGCAGAAGACTGGGTGGGAGATAATGTGAACGTGCTGGATCCACTGTCGGCCACCCAATTGACTAATGCCTGTACCTGCTCAGGCCTTACCATCCTTAGAACGGCATTGGGCCCCACCATATATCGCTGTAAATTCTGGCGGCTACTGGGACCTGAGGTAGTTGGTACACTAGGACGTGTGGATGTGGCAGAACGGCCACGTCCTCTCCCAGCACCAGAGGGTCCACTAACACCACCACGACCATGTCCACGTCCGCGTCCCTTACTAGATGTTTTTCTCATTGTTATGGTTCACCACAACAACAAATATATTATTTGGCCCAATGTATTGTATTCAAATTCAGCGGGATATAAATTTGAGGCCTAGTATTTAGGCGCTGGGTGACCGGTATGGATTTAGTGACAGAATTAGACTTGGAAATGCACAGAAGCGTGTGTGTGAAGTTATTCTGAATGACCCAATGTGCACCTTGAATATTATATACCCTTTTTGGGATAGATTTCAAATAGCTCTGATATAGCAGGAACCACTAAATTATGAAATTGCTAAATTGGGAATTGTACTTCAACCCAGAACAAAAAATGTGCTTTGACGGGCACTAAATAACTTTCCCAGCTACAACAGGACAGCGGTAACGAGAGATTTAGAGGGATTTAAATTTGAGGCCTAGTATTTAGGCGCTGGGTGACAGGTATGGGTTTAGTGACAGAATTAGACTTGGAAATACACAGTAGCGGGTGTGTGTGAAGTTATTCTGAATGACCCAATGTGCACCTTCAATATTATATACCCTTTTTGGGATAGATTTCAAATAGCTCTGATATAGCAGGAACCACTAAATTATGAAATTGCTAAATTGGGAATTGTACTTCAACCCAGAACAAAAAATGTGCTTTGACGGACACTAAATATCTTGCCCAGCAACAACAGTACAGCGGTGGGTAACGAGAGATTTAGAGGGATTTAAATTTGAGGCCTAGTATTTAGGCGCTGGGTCACCGGTATGGATTTAGTGACAGAATTAGACTTGGAAATGCACAGAAGCGTGTGTGTGAAGTTATTCTGAATGACCCTATGTGCACCTTCAATATTATATACCCTTTTAGGGATAGATTTCAAATAGCTCTGATATAGCAGAAACCACTAAATTATGAAATTGCTAAATTGGGAATTGTACTTCAACCCAGAACAAAAAATGTGCTTTGACGGACACTAAATATCTTGCCCAGCAACAACAGTACAGCGGTGGGTAACGAGAGATTTAGAGGGATTTAAATTTGAGGCCTAGTATTTAGGCGCTGGGTCACCGGTATGGATTTAGTGACAGAATTAGACTTGGAAATGCACAGAAGCGTGTGTGTGAAGTTATTCTGAATGACCCTATGTGCACCTTCAATATTATATACCCTTTTAGGGATAGATTTCAAATAGCTCTGATATAGCAGAAACCACTAAATTATGAAATTGCTAAATTGGGAATTGTACTTCAACCCAGAACAAAAAATGTGCTTTGACGGACACTAAATATCTTGCCCAGCAACAACAGTACAGCGGTGGGTAACGAGAGATTTAGAGGGATTTAAATTTGAGGCCTAGTATTTAGGCGCTGGGTCACCGGTATGGATTTAGTGACAGAATTAGACTTGGAAATGCACAGAAGCGTGTGTGTGAAGTTATTCTGAATGACCCTATGTGCACCTTCAATATTATATACCCTTTTAGGGATAGATTTCAAATAGCTCTGATATAGCAGGAACCACTAAATTATGAAATTGCTAAATTGGGAATTGTACTTCAACCCAGAACAAAAAATGTGCTTTGACGGACACTAAATATCTTGCCCAGCAACAACAGTACAGCGGTGGGTAACGAGAGATTTAGAGGGATTTAAATTTGAGGCCTAGTATTTAGGCGCTGGGTCACCGGTATGGATTTAGTGACAGAATTAGACTTGGAAATGCACAGAAGCGTGTGTGTGAAGTTATTCTGAATGACCCTATGTGCACCTTCAATATTATATACCCTTTTAGGGATAGATTTCAAATAGCTCTGATATAGCAGAAACCACTAAATTATGAAATTGCTAAATTGGGAATTGTACTTCAACCCAGAACAAAAAATGTGCTTTGACGGACACTAAATATCTTGCCCAGCAACAACAGTACAGCGGTGGGTAACGAGAGATTTAGAGGGATTTAAATTTGAGGCCTAGTATTTAGGCGCTGGGTCACCGGTATGGATTTAGTGACAGAATTAGACTTGGAAATGCACAGAAGCGTGTGTGTGAAGTTATTCTGAATGACCCTATGTGCACCTTCAATATTATATACCCTTTTAGGGATAGATTTCAAATAGCTCTGATATAGCAGAAACCACTAAATTATGAAATTGCTAAATTGGGAATTGTACTTCAACCCAGAACAAAAAATGTGCTTTGACGGACACTAAATATCTTGCCCAGCAACAACAGTACAGCGGTGGGTAACGAGAGATTTAGAGGGATTTAAATTTGAGGCCTAGTATTTAGGCGCTGGGTCACCGGTATGGATTTAGTGACAGAATTAGACTTGGAAATGCACAGAACCGTGTGTGTGAAGTTATTCTGAATGACCCTATGTGCACCTTCAATATTATATACCCTTTTAGGGATAGATTTCAAATAGCTCTGATATAGCAGAAACCACTAAATTATGAAATTGCTAAATTGGGAATTGTACTTCAACCCAGAACAAAAAATGTGCTTTGACGGACACTAAATATCTTGCCCAGCAACAACAGTACAGCGGTGGGTAACGAGAGATTTAGAGGGATTTAAATTTGAGGCCTAGTATTTAGGCGCTGGGTCACCGGTATGGATTTAGTGACAGAATTAGACTTGGAAATGCACAGAAGCGTGTGTGTGAAGTTATTCTGAATGACCCTATGTGCACCTTCAATATTATATACCCTTTTAGGGATAGATTTCAAATAGCTCTGATATAGCAGAAACCACTAAATTATGAAATTGCTAAATTGGGAATTGTACTTCAACCCAGAACAAAAAATGTGCTTTGACGGACACTAAATATCTTGCCCAGCAACAACAGTACAGCGGTGGGTAACGAGAGATTTAGAGGGATTTAAATTTGAGGCCTAGTATTTAGGCGCTGGGTCACCGGTATGGATTTAGTGACAGAATTAGACTTGGAAATGCACAGAAGCGTGTGTGTGAAGTTATTCTGAATGACCCTATGTGCACCTTCAATATTATATACCCTTTTAGGGATAGATTTCAAATAGCTCTGATATAGCAGAAACCACTAAATTATGAAATTGCTAAATTGGGAATTGTACTTCAACCCAGAACAAAAAATGTGCTTTGACGGACACTAAATATCTTGCCCAGCAACAACAGTACAGCGGTGGGTAACGAGAGATTTAGAGGGATTTAAATTTGAGGCCTAGTATTTAGGCGCTGGGTCACCGGTATGGATTTAGTGACAGAATTAGACTTGGAAATGCACAGAAGCGTGTGTGTGAAGTTATTCTGAATGACCCTATGTGCACCTTCAATATTATATACCCTTTTAGGGATAGATTTCAAATAGCTCTGATATAGCAGAAACCACTAAATTATGAAATTGCTAAATTGGGAATTGTACTTCAACCCAGAACAAAAAATGTGCTTTGACGGACACTAAATATCTTGCCCAGCAACAACAGTACAGCGGTGGGTAACGAGAGATTTAGAGGGATTTAAATTTGAGGCCTAGTATTTAGGCGCTGGGTCACCGGTATGGATTTAGTGACAGAATTAGACTTGGAAATGCACAGAAGCGTGTGTGTGAAGTTATTCTGAATGACCCTATGTGCACCTTCAATATTATATACCCTTTTAGGGATAGATTTCAAATAGCTCTGATATAGCAGAAACCACTAAATTATGAAATTGCTAAATTGGGAATTGTACTTCAACCCAGAACAAAAAATGTGCTTTGACGGACACTAAATATCTTGCCCAGCAACAACAGTACAGCGGTGGGTAACGAGAGATTTAGAGGGATTTAAATTTGAGGCCTAGTATTTAGGCGCTGGGTGACAGGTATGGGTTTAGTGACAGAATTAGACTTGGAAATACACAGTAGCGGGTGTGTGTGAAGTTATTCTGAATGACCCAATGTGCACCTTCAATATTATATACCCTTTTTGGGATAGATTTCAAATAGCTCTGATATAGCAGGAACCACTAAATTATGAAATTGCTAAATTGGGAATTGTATTTCAACCCAGAACAAGAAATGTGCTTGAACGGACACTAAATAACTCGCCCAGCTACAGCACTAGGGACAGATTTAGCTGGATATAAATTTGAGGCCTAGTATTTAGGCGCTGGGTGACCGGTATGGATTTAGTGACAGAATTAGACTGGGATATGGCCAAAAAATAAACAGACTATTGCTGGTTAAATGCACTTGGTGTGACAGCTTCACCCTGATGTAGGCTTTAGCCAAAAAACAACCACACCATTGAGGGTTAAATGCACTTGGTGACAGGCGCAGCTTGCCCCTGATTTTGTATATGGCCAAAAAATGAACAGACTATTGCTGGTTAAATGCACTTGGTGTGACAGCTTCACCCTGATGTAGGCTTTAGCCAAAAAACAACCACACCATTGAGGGTTAAATGCACTTGGTGACAGGCGCAGCTTGCCCCTGATTTTGTATATGGCCAAAAAATGAACAGACTATTGCTGGTTAAATGCACTTGGTGTCACAGCTTCACCCTGATGTAGGCTTTAGCCAAAAAACAACCACACCATTGAGGGTTAAATGCACTTGGTGACAGGCGCAGCTTGCCCCTGATGTAGTATATGGCCAAAAAATAAACAGACTATTGCTGGTTAAATGCACTTGGTGTGACAGCTTCACCCTGATGTAGGCTTTAGCCAAAAAACAACCACACCATTGAGGGTTAAATGCACTTGGTCGCAGCTTGTGCTGGCGCACCACAAGACACAAAATGGCCGCCGATCACCCCAGAAAAATGTGACTGACAAACGGTCTGGGCAGCCTAAAAACAGTGAGCAATTGAGGATCAGCAGCTCAATGATCCACAGCTGCAGATCGATCAGTTAATCAAGTCCTTTGGAGGAGTTAATCTGCCTAATCTCGCCCTACTGTCGCAGCCGCAACCTCTCCCTACGCTAATCAGAGCAGAGTGACGGGCGGCGCTATGTGACTCCAGCTTAAATAGAGGCTGGGTCACATGGTGCTCTGGCCAATCACAGCCATGCCAATAGTAGGCATGGCTGTGATGGCCTCTTGGGGCAAGTAGTATGACGCTTGTTGATTGGCTGCTTTGCAGCCTTTCAAAAAGCGCCAAGAAAGCGTCACAAAAGCGCGAAGAAAGCGACGAACACCGAACCCGAACCCGGACTTTTACGAAAATGTCCGGGTTCGGGTCCGTGTCACGGACACCCCAAAATTCGGTACGAACCCGAACTATACAGTTCGAGTTCGCTCATCCCTAATAATAACCTTTTAGCCTCTCTATACTCCTGTTGCATAATAGTTAATTGCCCTAATTCCAATAATGTGAAAATGTTGTTATATGGAGATCTCCTCACCAGAGTAGTAAAAAATACACTTTTCTTCAATTCGCAATATAGCCAAAGTTGCCAGGCTATAAAATAGCCCTTAAATTAGGGAAGCTTCAACCAGCCCTGATCCAGAGGCTTATATAAATATTCTCATTTAAGCCTTACCCTCTTTCTTCTCCACAACAATCATTAATAATTATCTCGATAAGCTTATAAAACTATCCTCTATCCATATAGGTCAGGGGTGCACAACCTGCGGCCCGCATAAGGCCCCCAGAGCCAAGATCTGTGGCCCCCGTCCTCCTGGACAGAAACACAGCTGATCGTAAAATCAGCTGTGTTTCTGCCCGCAGCGCCGCGCGATGGATCATTACAGCTCCTGCCCTTGCACTGTAGCAGGATCAGTCATCGGCTGTCAGAGACAGCGGGGGAGCCGAGGAGAAGGCAGAAACAGTTTATCAGCGCTTCTGCCTTCTCCTCACACAGGTGAGCACTGTGACTAAACCAACCTCGCCACGGTGTTTTGGAGGGGGCTGGTTGCTAGCCTCTTGCCTCAGGATTATGGCCCATAGTAACTTTTAAACCCCTGAACCTATTCCAGGGAATTTTGGATAGGTTTGTCCCCCAAGTTATACTGTTTAAATTGATGTAAGTTATATGTATGGACAATGTAACCTCACAAAGTTATAACAACTTATAATAAGTGTAACTTGTCAGCTTGGGAGGAATTTGCTGGGTGTGGTTCTATTGTCCCATTGTGTGTTTAAATGGTGTATCTGTCCTGTTGTCTCCACATGTGTATTGGTGATCTCCCCTTTGTCCTGAGAGATAATTGGATTGTCTTTGGTCGTCTCCCAGGCAGAGAGGAGGAAACCATGATGCATTATGGGGATATGTTGTATCTGTTCTGTGTCGCAGTCTCCCTTCTGGTCCTCTAGGGGGCGGGAACGATTGGTTGCTGTATTTACATTGTGTGTGTTGTGAATTACTGATTGGTTGGATTTCAAAACCCTGTGGGCAGTACTATGTTTGGTTTGTATCAATAAAAGAGGCTGTACTTGAAGTACAGTCAGATCACTGCTGACCCTCAAGACAGAGCCTTGTCTCGTTATTGGGGGGATTCCCTGTATGCTGTTAGAGACTGATTGCCAGGAGTGTAAGCTGATTGGATCCTTTTCCTGTTCGTCTGCTGACAGCTAGTTGTGAGGTTCCAGTTTGGAGTGCTATTTTGTATCCAGTTCGGGAGGTTGGTGTTCGGCAGTAGCTGTGCCTGTCTCTCGGAAAGGAGCATATCGCCTAAACGGATTTTAACCCCTTGTCTGCAGAAACGGTCCGTTACAAGCACTAAGTAGGGTGGACCCGGCTTGTGGGCAGAGGAGCGCAGAGCTGCAGGGTTAGGAGACCTGATCAGCTCTGCCTGTGTACAATGCCCCCACTGCAGGCTGGTTTCCCCTGTAACTGGGCCTCCTTTGGTTGCCCCAGTTACAGTGGAAATAGTGCAAAAAAAAAAAAAGACTGTGTCCCCAAAGGTCTTTCAGTGACCTCTTGGGGATAAATTTTGTGGAAAAAATATTAAATAAGTAAAAAAAAAATTAGAAAATATAATCAATCACAAATAAAAGAAAACAATTAATAAAATATGATGTGGCAAAAAAAATTGAAAAAAAAAAATACAAATAAAAGGAAAAAAATAAAAGGAAAAATTGCTAAGTAAAAGAGTGTTCATTGCCCCCTAACAGTCTTTTTATGATCCCTTGTCATTATGTGGCAAAAATATATTAAAAAAATATAGAAAATTAAAAATAAAAAAATACAAAAAATAATTAAATACAAATAAAAAGTGCAAAATAGTAGAATGTTCATTGTCCCCCAACAGTCTTTTTATGACCTCTTGGGGGAGATATTATGTGGCAAAAATATATTTAAATAATAAGTAATAAACCAATTATAAAAAAAAGAATACGGATCTGGAAGCAGATTTTACCAATTCAGAGATAATACGTGCCATCCAGGACTCTCCGTCCAGAAAAAGCCCAGGCCCCGATGGCTTCACACCGGCCTTTTTTAAGCATTTTAAAGACATTATTTCCCCTGTCCTGATGTCACGGTTGAGGATGGGGCAAACCCTCAGCCGTGCGATGATCAGAAGATGTCCGGTCGCTACTCGGCCAGGACGACAGAATTAGGGAGCAGGTCACCTCCTATTGCGTCCCTAACACTGACCCTGTCTCCTAGCCGTATGAGCCGACCCCGATGGTAGGAGGGCTCATACTCTGGAACCTAATAGTCCCTAGAAGCCCCCAGGCTGGCCCTGAACTAGGAGGAGGGTAAGACTACACATTCCTCCTAGGCACGGAGGAACAGGAGTCTCACTGGCCAAAGCAGCAGGGAGAGGGGAACAAGAACAGACCTATGAATATGACAGGTGAACCAAACAGTTCCACACTAACCTGCCACAGCCTTGCTGAGTGGAACCCATGCTCAGAAACGCTGTCCACACAAACATTAGGCAAACAGCACACACATAAGAGCACACAGGAACCAGGACATCCATAGCTGCAATAAAAACCAAAAGCATAGGACATCAACTAAACATAAGGGATTCGGTTTTATGACCGGAAGGGTGGCCCTTACTGGAATGATGGTAACCAGGAGGACGAATCCAGCAACATGCCTGGAGTACCCCTCAAGCTTCTGCCATCAAACTCCCGTGCACACCAAACACAAAAAGTGAACACTAAAACCACACGTTGCCAGAGGCAACCGCATGCCGTGACAGCGAGCGCCTAGCAACCGCTCAGGCCGCTCCACTGCCAACAACCTTATGTTTCCAGCGGCAACCACATGTGTGGCAAGATACAGAGCCCACACCTGTGGAAGACAACATAAGACAAACCGCTGACAACAGCATGCGAATCAAGGAGTCACGACCACAACCATGATCGTGACACTTGACCAAGGTTTTCAATAGTATTGACGCAAACTCACGTTTTGTCACCCAATCACTGGAAGCCCACATCAGTGTAATCCCAAAGCCCAGAAAAGATCACACTCTCACATCAAACTACAGGCCCATATCCCTACTTACAAACCTAAAAGTGTTGCTAAAAAACAACCATAGAATGCCCAGTATATTTAAAAATATATATACTTTATTTTATCATAAATAGATCATGATTACACAGATATAAAAGATGACACAAAATTTATTTGAAAAAGTCAGCAGAAAACCTGGATGCTGTAGTCCCCCGGCCGGTGTCTCAGTGACCCGCCAAAAAGGTGGAACACATGTCAGGTGTATGTGTAGTATGCAGTGGGGTGATTCACAGGTAAGCGGTATCTGGTACTAACTAGAGTTGAGCGAACACCTGGATGTTCGGGTTCGAGAAGTTCGGTCGAACTTCCCGAAAATGTTCGGGTTCGGGATCCAAACCTGATCCGAACTTCGTCCCGAACCCCATTGAAGTCAATGGGGACCCAAACTTTTCGGCACTAAAACGGCTGTAAAACAGCCCAGGAAAGGGCTAGAGGGCTGCAAAAGGCAGCAACATGTAGGTAAATCCCCTGCAAACAAATGTGGATAGGGAAATGAATTAAAATAAAAATTAAATAAATAAAAATTAACCAAAATCAATTGGAGAGAGGTTCCATAGCAGAGAATCTGGCTTCCCGTCACCCACCACTGGAACAGTCCATTCTCAGATATTTAGGCCCCGGCACCCAGGCAGAGGAGAGAGGTCCCGTAACAGAGAATCTGTCTTCATGTCAGCAGAGAATTAGTCTGCATGTCATAGCAGAGAATGAGGCTTCACGTCAGCCACCACTGCAACAGTCCATTGGCATATTTTTAGGCCCAGCACCCAGGCAGAGGAGAGAGGTCCCGTAACAGACAATCTGGCTTCATGTCAGCAGAGAATCAGTCTTCATATCATAGCAGAGAATCAGGCTTCACGTCACCCACCACTGTAAGAGTCCATTTTCATAAATTTAGGCCCAGCACCCAGGCAGAGGAGAGAGGTCCCGTAACAGAGGATCTGGCTTCATGTCAGCAGAGAATCAGTCTGCATGTCATAGCAGAGAATCAGGCTTCACGTCACCCAACATTGGAACAGTCCATTGGCATATATTTAGGCCCCGGCACCCAGACAGAGGAGAGGTTCATTCAACTTTGGGTAGCCTCGCAATATAATGGTAAAATGAAAATAAAAATAGGATTGAAGGAGGAAGTGCCCTGGAGTCCAATAATATATGGTTAAGGGGAGGTAGTTAATGTCTAATCTGGACAAGGGACGGACAGATCCTGTGGGATCCATGCCTGGTTCATTTTTATGAACGTCAGCTTGTCCACATTGGCTGTAGACAGGCGGCTGCGTTTGTCTGTAATGACGCCCCCTGCCGTGCTGAATACACGTTCAGACAAAACGCTGGCCGCCGGGCAGGCCAGCACCTCCAAGGCATAAAAGGCTAGCTCTGGCCACGTGGACAATTTAGAGACCCAGAAGTTGAATGGGGCCAAACCATCAGTCAGTACGTGGAGGGGTGTGCACATGTACTGTTCCACCATGTTAGTGAAATGTTGCCTCCTGCTAACACGTTGCGTATCAGGTGGTGGTGCAGTTAACTGTGGCGTGTTGACAAAAGTTTTCCACATCTCTGCCATGCTAACCCTGCCCTCAGAGGAGCTGGCATTGACACAGCTGCCTTGGCGACCTCTTGCTCCTCCTCTGCCTTGGCCTTGGGCTTCCACTTGTTCCCCTGTGACATTTGGGAATGCTCTCAGTAGCGCGTCTACCAACGTGCGCTTGTACTCGCGCATCTTCCTATCACGCTCCAGTGCAGGAAGTAAGGTGGGCACATTGTCTTTGTAGCGTGGATCCAGCAGGGTGGCAACCCAGTAGTCCGCACAGGTTAAAATGTGGGCAACTCTGCTGTCGTTGCGCAGGCACTGCAGCATGTAGTCGCTCATGTGTGCCAGGCTGCCCAGGGGTAAGGACAAGCTGTCCTCTGTGGGAGGCGTATCGTCATCGTCCTGCCTTTCCCCCCAGCCACGCACCAGTGATGGACCCGAGCTGCGTTGGGTGCCACCCCGCTGTGACCATGCTTCATCCTCATCCTCCTCCACCTCCTCCTCATCCTCGTCCTCCTCGTCCTCCAGTAGTGGGCCCTGGCTGGCCACATTTGTACCTGGCCTCTGCTGTTGCCAAAAACCTCCCTCTGAGTCACTTCGAAGAGACTGGCCTGAAAGTGCTAAGAATGACCCCTCTTCCTCCTCCTCCTCCTCCTGGGCCACGTCCTCTTCCATCATCGCCCTAAGTGTTTTCTCAAGGAGACATAGAAGTGGTATTGTAACGCTGATAACGGCGTCATCGCCACTGGCCATGTTGGTGGAGTACTCGAAACAGCACAACAGGGCACACAGGTCTCGCATGGAGGCCCAGTCATTGGTGGTGAAGTGGTGCTGTTCTGTAGTGCGACTGACCCGTGCGTGCTGCAGCTGAAACTCCACTATGGCCTGCTGCTGCTCGCACAGTCTGTCCAGCATGTGCAAGGTGGAGTTCCACCTGGTGGGCACGTCGCATATGAGGCGGTGAGCGGGAAGGCCGAAGTTACGCTGTAGCGCAGACAGGCGAGCAGCAGCAGGATGTGAACGCCGGAAGCGCGAACAGACGGCCCGCACTTTATGCAGCAGCTCTGACATGTCGGGGTAGTTGTGTATGAACTTCCGCACCACCAAATTCAGCACATGCGCCAAGCAAGGGATGTGCGTCAAATTGGCTAGTCCCAGAGCTGCAACGAGATTTCGCCCATTATCACACACCACCAGGCCGGGCTTGAGGCTCACCGGCAGCAACCACTCGTCGGTCTGTTGTTCTATACCCCGCCACAACTCCTGTGCGGTGTGGGGCCTGTCCCCCAAACATATGAGTTTCAGAATGGCCTGCTGACGTTTACCCCGGGCTGTGCTGAAGTTGGTGGTGAAGGTGTGTGGCTGACTGGATGAGCAGGTGGAAGAAGAGGAGGAGGAAGCCGAGAAGGAGGAGGTGGCAACAGGAGGCAAAGAATGTTGCCCTGCGATCCTTGGCGGCGGAAGGACGTGCGCCAAACAGCTCTCCGCCTGGGGCCCAGCTGCCACTACATTTACCCAGTGTGCAGTTAGGGAGATATAGCGTCCCTGGCCGTGCTAACTGGTCCACGTATCTGTGGTTAGGTGGACCTTGCTACAGATGGCGTTGCGCAGTGCACACTTGATTTTATCGGATACTTGGTTGTGCAGGGAAGGCACGGCTCTCTTGGAGAAGTAGTGGCGGCTGGGAACAACATACTGTGGGACAGCAAGCGACATGAGCTGTTTGAAGCTGTCTGTGTCCACCAGCCTAAATGACAGCATTTCATAGGCCAGTAGTTTAGAAATGCTGGCATTCAGGGCCAGGGATCGAGGGTGGCTAGGTGGGAATTTACGCTTTCTCTCAAATGTTTGTGAGATGGAGAGCTGAACGCTGGCGTGTGACATGGTTGAGACGCTTGGTGACGGAGGTGGTGGTGGTGGTGTTGGTGGTACATCCCCTGTTTGCTGGGCGGCAGGTGCCAACGTTCCTCCAGAGGCGGAGGAAGAGGCCGAGGCGGCAGCAGCAGAAGAGGCCGAGGCGGCAGCAGCAGAAGAGGTAGAAGGGGGAGCCTGAGTGACTTCCTTGGTTTTAAGGTGTTTACTCCACTGCAGTTCATGCTTTGCATGCAGGTGCCTGGTCATGCAGGTTGTGCTCAGGTTCAGAACTTTAATGCCTCGCTTCAGGCTCTGATGGCACAGCGTGCAAACCACTCGGGTCTTGTCGTCAGCACATTGTTTGAAGAAGTGCCATGCCAGGTAACTCCTTGAAGCTGCCTTTGGGGTGCTCGGTCCCAGATGGCGGCGGTCAGTAGCAGGCGGAGTCTCTTGGCGGCGGGTGTTCTGCTTTTGCCCACTGCTCCCTCTTTTGCTACGCTGTTGGCTTGGTCTCACCACTGCCTCTTCCTCCGAACTGTGAAAGTCAGTGGCACGACCTTCATTCCATGTGGGGTCTAGGACCTCATCGTCCTCTGCATCGTCTTCCACCCAGTCTTGATCCCTGACCTCCTGTTCAGTCTGCACACTGCAGAAAGACGCAGCAGTTGGCACCTGTGTTTCGTCATCATCAGAGACATGCTGAGGTGGTATTCCCATGTCCTCATCATCAGGAAACATAAGTGGTTGTGCGTCAGTGCATTCTATGTCTTTCACCGCTGGGGAAGGGCTAGGTGGATGCCCTTGGGAAACCCTGCCAGCGGAGTCTTCAAACAGCATAAGAGACTGCTGCATAACTTGAGGCTGAGACAGTTTCCCTGGTATGCATGGGGGTGATGTGACAGACTGATGGGGTTGGTTTTCAGGCGCCATCTGTGCGCTTTCTGCAGAAGACTGGGTGGGAGATAATGTGAACGTGCTGGATCCACTGTCGGCCACCCAATTGACTAATGCCTGTACCTGCTCAGGCCTTACCATCCTTAGAACGGCATTGGGCCCCACCATATATCGCTGTAAATTCTGGCGGCTACTGGGACCTGAGGTAGTTGGTACACTAGGACGTGTGGATGTGGCAGAACGCCCACGTCCTCTCCCAGCACCAGAGGGTCCACTAACACCACCACGACCATGTCCACGTCCGCGTCCCGTACTAGATGTTTTCCTCATTGTTATGGTTCACCACAGCAACAAAAATATTATTTGGCCCAATGTATTGTATTCAAATTCAGCGGGATATAAATTTGAGGCCTAGTATTTAGGCGCTGGGTGACCGGTATGGATTTAGTGACAGAATTGGACTTGGAAATGCACAGTAGCGTGTGTGTGAAGTTATTCTGAATGACCCTATGTGCACCTTGAATATTATATACCCTTTTAGGGATAGATTTCAAATAGCTCTGATATAGCAGGAACCACTAAATTATGAAATTGCTAAATTGGGAATTGTATTTCAACCCAGAACAAAAAATGTGCTTTGACGGACACTAAATAACTTTCCCAGCCACAACAGGACAGCGGTAACAAGAGATTTAGCGGGATATAAATTTGAGGCCTAGTATTTAGGCGCTGGGTGACCGGTATGGATTTACTAACAGAATTGGACTTGGAAATGCACAGTAGCGTGTGTGTGAAGTTATTCTGAATGACCCTATGTGCACCTTGAATATTATATACCCTTTTAGGGATAGATTTCAAATAGCTCTGATATAGCAGAAACCACTAAATTATGAAATTGCTAAATTGGGAATTGTATTTCAACCCTGAACAAAAAATGTGCTTTGACGGACACTAAATAACTTGCCCAGCCACAACAGTACAGCGGTAACGACAGATTTAGCGGGATATAAATTTGAGGCCTAGTATTTAGGCGCTGGGTGACCGGTATGGATTTAGTGACAGAATTAGACTGGGATATGGCCAAAAAATAACCACACTATTGCTGGTTAAATGCACTTGGTGACGGGTGCAGCTTGCCCCTGATGTAGTATATGGCCAAAAAATGAACAGACTATTGCTGGTTAAATGCACTTGGTGTCACAGCTTGACGAACCACACTACTGAGGGTTAAATGCACTTGGTGACGGGCGCAGCTTGCCCCTGATGTAGTATATGGCCAAAAAATGAACAGACTATTGCTGGTTAAATGCACTTGGTGACGGGCGCAGCTTGCCCCTGATTTAGTATATGGCCAAAAAATGAACAGACTATTGCTGGTTAAATGCACTTGGTGTGACAGCTTCACCCTGATGTAGGCTTTAGCCAAAAAACAACCACACCATTGAGGGTTAAATGCACTTGGTGACAGGCGCAGCTTGCCCCTGATGTAGTATATGGCCAAAAAATAAACAGACTATTGCTGGTTAAATGCACTTGGTGTGACAGCTTCACCCTGATGTAGGCTTTAGCCAAAAAACAACCACACCATTGAGGGTTAAATGCACTTGGTCGCAGCTTGTGCTGGCGCACCACAAGACACAAAATGGCCGCCGATCACCCCAGAAAAATGTGACTGACAAACGGTCTGGGCAGCCTAAAAACAGTGAGCAATTGAGTATCAGCAGCTCAATGACCCACAGCTGCAGATCGATCAATAATCAAGTCCTTTGGAGGAGTTAATCTGCCTAATCTCGCCCTACTGTCGCAGCCGCAACCTCTCCCTACGCTAATCAGAGCAGAGTGACGGGCGGCGCTATGTGACTCCAGCTTAAATAGAGGCTGGGTCACATGGTGCTCTGGCCAATCACAGCCATGCCAATAGTAGGCATGGCTGTGATGGCCTCTTGGGGCAAGTAGTATGACGCTTGTTGATTGGCTGCTTTGCAGCCTTTCAAAAAGCGCCAGGAAAGCGTCACAAAAGCGCCAAGAAAGCGACGAACACCGAACCCGAACCCGGACTTTTACAAAAATGTCCGGGTTCGGGTCCGTGTCACGGACACCCCAAAATTCGGTACGAACCCGAACTATACAGTTCGAGTTCGCTCATCCCTAGTACTAACCACTAAAAGTAACTGTGATCATCACTCCATTGCATAGCCACTAAGCGAGTATATAGGTGTAGGGCCCTTAGTGATACATAAATGGTAGCAAAAAATTAACATAGTATCTATCTAAAGTACTCAAATAAATAAGTCCCCATACACCAAACCATCTATAAAGGCTATAAGCAAATCTCGCCCATAGGCACCTGCTGGAAAATCATAACATACCCAGAGACATGATGGAGGGCAGAGACAACGGACACAGGACAGGCTGGAAACCCTGACGCGCGTTTTGCCTCAGCTTCGTCAGGAGGTTAATGAAGTGTGGTCATGGCCCCCTGTTTATACCCCCCATGTAGCTTCAAGGTATAGACGAATTGCATGTCGCAGCTGATATCCCTACTTAATATAGATATTGAACTGTGTTCCAAGCTGCTCGCTGAGAGACTGGCTCCTCTACTCCCACGGCTCATACATACTGACCAAGTGGGATTTGTTAGAGGTAGGGAAGCTAGAGACAATACTTTGAAAACTCTCCTGCTAACCAACACACTAATTCCCTTTTATGTCTACTATCAATTGATGCTGAAAAGGCATTTGATAGAGTACAATGGCAATTCTTAGATTCCTCCCTAAGACAAATTGGGTTGGGCCCTACATTTATGAACAGGATACGAGCACTATACTCTACCCCGACAGCCAAAGCCAGGGCTAACGGCATATTGTCACATGCTGTTCCCATATACAACGGCACGAGACAGGGGTGCCCTCTCTCCCCTCTGCTTTATGTAATAGTAATGGAACATTTGGCTATTGCTCTTCGCATGAACCCTTCAATACAAGGCATTAAAAGGGAAGGAACACACTACAAAACTGCATTGTATGCAGACGACCTCCTTTTATACGTAACTCACCCGCTATATTTTTCCGTAATCAGGTTTATCTGGGGCCCCTTAAACCCCAGAATTGGTCTATCCACCCTCCATAAAGCGGAGGGGGGCTGGTCTTCCGGACTTCAAGCTTTATCACTCAGCATCCATTCTTACGTGACTTGTGGACTGGCACTTTCATCATACCACTAAACAGTGGGTTCACTTGGAACAATCCCTATATCCTATCTCACTTAAACATGCTCCATGGATTGAACCGGAAGTACGCCCACGAGTCACCAAACTTAACACAGTCGCCCAACAGTCTTTAAAATTGTGGGATTCATTCACTAAGAAAGGGATTGGCTCCAGGAAGCATAGCCCCCTTATGCCGATTTTCCATAACCCAGCATTTACAGCTAGCGCCAACAAGGTATCTTTCTTAGGACTACAGGCATCTACAGACCCCAGATTTTTTCATTTGCTAGCAGGTGCTCCACTGCCCTCACTTTCTGAACTCACCTTGAAATCTCCTACAGCCCAGTTGTCCTGGCTAGAATACCAGCAGATGAAATCGTATATTTCTTCAAAAGGGGAACAGGGCTTCTTCAGTTCTTCCCTATCTGAGATGGAGAAATTGTTTCTATTGACGTCCCCGCCGACACACCTGATCTCCGCATTATATCAATGCCTGTTAGAAGGTACGTACATACTGTAGGTTCTCCTGGCTTCTTGAAGGGTTGGGAGCAGGAATTAGGGTCCTTTTTGAAGACCGCAGATCAGCAGAAGGCGTTTATTTTTACACATAAGCTATCCATGGCTTGCTCTGCCCAAGAAAAAAATTATAAAATTTTGAAGCGTTGGTACAGATATCCGGTCAAGCTATATAGGATATTCCACTCTGTGTCTGACACTTGCTGGCGTTGTCGAGTAGCTGAAGGTACAATGCTTCACGTCTGGTGGGCCTGCAATAAGGTCAAACCTTTTTGGGAAGAGGTTTTTGCGATTTATAGATACTGTACATTATGAAACAAACAGTTGCAAATACCCTCCAAGTGGCGCTCCTCTCCATCTTACCGGGCTCTATTGCCTTTCAAAAGAAAAGTATCTTGAGATTTTGTGTCTCCGCGGCAAGGTCGGTGAACCCCGACATTGGCGTACATCCCATGAACCCTCCATCAGAGAGTGGTATCAAGAAATGCTATATATAGCAAGAATGGAAGAAATCTCTGCTGAAAGCTCCGGACAATCTGCCAAATACCATCGGATTTGGTCTGACTGGATGGATTTCCAGCGGTCACTAGATTCCATTTCCATGCTGTCTGTCTGAGTTTCTGCTTCTACATTACAGACTATTCCTATCCCTCCCCGCCTGTCCCCCCCCCCCCTTTCTTCTTCTTTCCTTTCTTTCTACTTTCTCTCTTGCTATCCTCTCCATTTTGTAGCGATGTCTTGTTAAAGCGCCTCAGTGTAGGTGCCTAGGCAATGACTCAACCAAGGACGCTCCTCTTTATTACAGGAGTTGAATAGCACACTTGGAATTTGTATTTGAACTACGCATGTCTAGGTAAATTGCCTTCTTAGATCCTTGTAAACTGACACTGTACGCTATTTATTCCTGTGTACACTTGTTGATATTCATATAAATGTTTAAATAAAACATTTTAAACATAAAAAAAGAATACAATAAAATATTATTAAAATACAAATAAAAGTAATAAATAAAAAGGAAAGAGTGTAAAATTCACAAAAAGTATCAGTGTCCCCCAAAGGTCTTTTTATGACCTCTTGGGTGATATTATTTTAAGCAGAAATATATAAAAAATTCAATTAAAAAAGATGAAAAATAATAAAATAAGATCCTCCAGATCCTTGGTGACCATATTAAGGAATACATCTATGCATGAAAGTTCATTCGCAGTGGGTGGCATCTTTGTACTCTTTACTTTTAAGTTTGTGAAAGGACCGTTGCCCTGAGTGTTGTCCTTATTAGAATCTAGGGACTGCAGGAGTTCTACATCCTTAAGTAATTCAATCGGGATCCCTAACTCAAGGCATTGGCGACGGTCCATGAGTCTATAGTGTTTGTGCCACCTTAATTTGCGAATGAATAGATTGACGTCTTTAACAGACGAAAATCTATCGAATTTTGGGGTAGGCACAAAGCTCAGACCTAATTCAAGGGCTTTGATCTCATCAATGTTGAGGACACGTGAGGAAAGATTTAGGACTTGTGGTCCCAAGACTAATTCGGAGGTTTCTGTATGCGATTGCGTAGCGGATATTCCATGTTCTGGTTGAACTGGCCTAAAAAACGGTTATCCTGGCCTCTATATGCGCCCCGGCCTCTACCCCTCCTGTACCTTCCCCTATTGGGGTGTTGACTCACTTTGGGGGCAGTTTCTCTCTCGGAGTCGGATAGGTCAGTTTCAGTAGAAGATCTCTCAGAATTACTTGGTACAGTGTCTCTTCTTGTGTTACCAAGAGAGGAATATATACTGTTTTCTTTAAAATCTGAGAGATCTCTAATAAACTGTCGATGTTTCCTTTCTTTAAGATGGTATTGGTATTTTTCTAAAGTAAGTTGGAGCTGCTTTTCTTTGTTCTGGAATTCCGCTTCTTGTGAAAAAGTCTGCACTACCTCTGTGTACTCTGTCAATTTCTGACTGAGGGTGGCTAGGTTAGCTCTCTCCTCATCCAGCAAAAGCTTCATCAACCTGAGGGAACTACTGGTGGCTTCTTGCTCCCATTTGGTTAAAAAGCCAGGATGTTGTCGTAAACGAGCCGCTGGGAGGAGAGAGATACGTAGCCCCCTTGGGACAATATTATTTTTAATATAGTTGTCCAAACTTTGCACTTCCCACCAGGACGTAATCTGTTCTTTGTAGACCTGAGTCAGGTCTGCAAAAGCGGTTTGGAAAGATGGTAGATACTTTTTTTGGGTAAATTGTTTGTCCGAAAATATATCCTTGGCCTCGTGCAGCCAGTTCTCTGCATCAAATCCCGTCGCCAGGAATCCTGCCATATCAGTAGGAAAGGATAATATCTGATTGAGACTATTAGTGAAAACAGTCCCACTGATATTTCAAGATTAACAAAGCTCTGAGTGGCCCACAATGTGAGAAATGTGGGGAAATATCCTTGTTTAAAAAATAACTTTTATACGATATACATTAAAATATACACCTAAGGATGCATCACAAAACAAAACATATAGTCGAGGGGTTCTATGGTGTCGACCCCACTGCTGGCAGGAAAGAAAAGGCACTCATTTGCACTGATGCGCCTGTAAGTACGCTGACAGTGTTACCCAGCCAACACACACAAACAACATATATTGAGGTTCAATGGTAGGTACCCCACTTCTGGTAGAACAAGGATAAATGTAACTGCTGCGCCTATGTAGACGCAAGCAGTCTTACCTGACCGACCAGGTGACTAGGATCAGCGTAGCAGGGGACCAGGCCTGATGAAAGGGAGTGTAGACAGGAGATGCAGTCATGAAAATGTGAATGCTGTGCCCTATATCACCCTATATTCTTGGTAGGAGTGGGGCCTGTTTTCATGCTGCCTGTCTATACAGAGCACTCGCCCTAAGAAGGGCGACCCCGTCCGGATGCCTGTCCCTAGTTTGGACCTGAACCCTAGTATACAAAACAAAACTAAAAACTATAGTGACTACAGGCCTCCCGACGTGGCACGTTTCTGTCGTGTCGACTCCTCAGGGGGATTTAGAACATGTAGAAACAAAAAGCAAAAAACCTGTCTATAACCACAGGTAACAATTGAATATACACTGCAGTTAGGCGGTTACATGGAATACTAGACTCAAAAAGTAAAGGTCAGAGTCTAGGGGCAGGCATCCGTGGTGCTGGATCGCCATGCTGCAGAGGAATGGATACTTCTCCGCTTCTTGGTGTGTGAGGATATGGTGGTCCTCAGTACGGTAGTGTCCCTATCATTAAGGGGGTTCCTCAACCTATACCAGCCACCCTGACACAAACCTTAATGGAGTTTAAATACATCGCCAGCGCGCCTCTTCCTGGGAGACTGCCCTGTCAGCACCTGCGTCAGCGTGTGACGTCACGCGCATGCGCCTCGGCGCACAGCACGCCGCTGCCTATGCCACATGATTGCAGCGACCAATCAGATCCGGAGGCGGAGGGAGATGGCGGTTACCTTGGAGAATATGTCAACAGGAAGTAACCTCACAGTACGTCCCTAGATAGAGGCGTCCGTGACAACGCTACGATATAGAGTCGCAGCAGAATAAGGCCGATATTTCTTGCACGATACCAGCGACATGAATACAATAAAAAGAACTGGACACGATACCAAGTATTTAACAAGTATTTGGAATAGAAAAATGTCTCATGCATGTGCACATTATCCTAAGGAAGAGAATGCCATCATTAATGTGGGCATAAACTCCATTACAGGAGAAGTTACCCCACAATCCATATAAAGCATATAGATTGCCGTCATTAATGTGGGCATAATCTCAATTACTGGAGAAATTACCTCACAATTTATATAAAGCACCCAAAATCCAGCCTTTCATTTAGGCCTAAGGGTGCAGATGTTTTGAGTTGAAAAATCCATCGAGATTCTTGTTGCAAGAGACATCTGTCCCAATTACCCCCTCTCACAGGCGGTTTGACCAAGTCGAAACCCAGGAACTTCAAGGAGGCTTTTCCATTGTGTACAGTGTGTACATGTTTCGAGATTGGGGTATCTCGTTTGTGAGAGATATCCCCCATATGCTCCCCTATCCGCCTCCTGAATTCACGTATCGTTTTACCAACATATTCAATCCCACATTCACACTGGATCCGATAGATGACCCCTCTGGATTTACAATTGATGAAATGTGGGATTGAATATGTTTTGTCCGTGACATTGCTCACAAACGACTTAGTGACGTCTATGCGTTTGCACGCTATGCAGTTCCCACATCTATAGCATCCCACACTCCTACATCGCAACCAGGTGGTTTTGGTGCGGTCAGGTGCATAGTGTCTGAAAGGCATTGTTCACAATATCCGGCTAGCTGTAGGTGACACTCATGTGGAGGAGATATCTTGTTTTGTCCTTGACGGATTGCCTTCTCCTCTAGTTTTGGGGCTACCCTGGCTCACTAGACATAACCCCACTATTGATTGGCAAGGAAGGCAAATAAATGAGTGGAGTGACTTTTGTAGAGAGAATTGTCTCACAGCCACTCTTGCAGAGGTGTCTACTAAAACTCTGCCATCATTTCTCTCTGATTTCTCGGATGTGTTTTCCGAGAGCGGTGTTCGGGAGCTACCTCCTCACCGGGAGTTTGACTGTCCCATTAACCTCATTCCCGGCGCCAAGCTGCCAAAGGCACGCCTCTACATCTCTCACAACCGGAAAGACTCGCAATGCGAACCTATATCTCCGAGAGTCTCGAGAAGGGGCATATTCGTCCCTCAAAGTCGCCTGTTGCCGCGGGTTTTTTTTTTGTTAAAAAAAAAGATGGCTCTCTGAGACCTTGCTTAGATTTTAGGGAGCTGAACCGTATAACAATTCGCGATCCCTATCCCCTTCCTCTGATCCCGGACCTCTTCAACCAAATTGTTGGGGCCAAGGTGTTTTCCAAATTGGATCTGAGAGGTGCGTACAACCTGGTCAGGGTCAGAGAGGGGGATGAATGGAAAACGGCCTTTAATACCCCTAACGGGCATTTCGAGAATCTCGTTATGCCTTTCGGCCTGATGAATGTTCCGGCCGTCTTTCAGCATTTTGTTAATAGTATTTTCTATCATTTAATGGGGAAATTTGTATTGGTGTATCTTTTTTTTTTTTTTTTTTTTAATTAAAATTTTTTATTTTATAACGTAACAAGTTACATTCATTAGTGTAGACACACCTTGCAAGGCGTGCAACACCTGCATATGAAAGCCATAACATAGGACTCACATCAGATAAATTATAGAAGAAGAAGATAATCACAGGTATATAGGCTGACATTTACAGTAAAACAAGTTTACACTGACACTAACACCAATGCTTAGCCACGCATAATACATTTACTGTAGGTTCGCTAACCTGGCATTTCAAGGAAAGAGATATTCCAAGATTGATATACGCTTTAGTTCCCCTCTGTACTAACCTTAGGCCAATAAAGCACACTTCCTACTACGGGGGTATGCAGCCGAACTCTACGAATAGTTCGGGTGTCAAAATTTTTGCCATAAATGCCATTGACGAAGAAATTTAGAGTGGTTTCTAGCTTCCCAAGATGACAGTTCCTCAAAGCGGAAAATTTGATCAACTTTGAGTTTCCACTGCTCTATGGAAGGAAGGGTAGATGACAGCCAAAACTTTGGAATCAGTAGTCGGGATGCAAGCAATAGCTGTTTGAAGAGAAAAGGCATATGGTGGGCTGTTTTATCAATATCAAGGTTGAGTAATGCTTTACTCGCAGACATTTGCACTTTAGTCTTACAAATGGAGTTGCTAACCTGGAATATCTCTTTCCACCAAGCTTCAATTATTGGGCAATCCCACCAGATGTGGAAAAAAGTTCCTCTGTCAGAACCACATCGCCAACATGTATCAGAGGCCGATGCTGAGTACAATGTGGTAACATCTGGGGTTTTGTACCACCTGGTCAGGACCTTATATCCATTCTCCTCCATACGGACACATCTGGATGAATAATGTGAAGAGGAAAAGACATCTGGCAATATGGAGCATGAAATCTCCTGTCCCAAATCCCGTTCCCAATGGCGGACAAACGCTGGCTTAGTAGGGGTTGATGGAATATTTATCCTTTTAAGAAGTTGTGAAATTAATCTCTTAGGGGGGACCGGGTTTGAGATCAAGGCTTCTGACCAAAGTACAGGGCGATATAGATCCTTTATTGTTATGTGTTGGGAGATGAAGGCATGTATATAAGATGTGGAGGGGATATGCCGGCGATCAGAAGAGAATATCGCTTGGAACTCCTTAAGATTGACTAAGGAACCATTGGAATCGAAAAAAGGTAATATTGAGAGCGACGATTCCCTAAATACCCTTGGGGTACAATCCATAACCTCCGTCATTGCAGTTCCCAGGATATCCCTAATGGAGAGAAGAGGAGAAGGGAAAGGTATCGCACAATGGGATGACTGAAACCATTTCCACACATTCAGTGTGGCTTGAATGACTGGATAAGGTGAGGAGGGTAAGCGACATGTGCTTCCGTTGCCTAGTAATAGGGATCTAAGGGGTTTATTTACTAAGTCCTGCTTCATTGCTACCCAAGGTTTTGTGCTATTAGGTCTGAGCCATTCTATTACCCTTGACAACAGGACAGCCTTCCCATACAACTCCGGGTCCGGAAGGGCAATAACCCCGAGAGACTTAGGGCGTGAAAGAAGTTCATAAGACAGTCTCGGTTTCTTCCCTCTCCATATATATGAGCGAAAGAGTCTCCTTAAGGAATTATAATAAGTCTTGGGGACTGGGATGGGTAGGACTTGTTGTAAGTATGTAAGGCGAGGGAGTATCAAAGACATAAGTAAATTTTTCCTTCCAAACCAGGAGATGGTTGGAATGTCCAATTTATCTATACTAGAGGAAATATCTTTTAGTAGTGGGGTGTAGTTTAATGAAAATAGGTCCTTGGTATTTGAGCTAATTTTAACCCCCAGATAGGTAACGTATGGGGCAGTCCTATTGAAAGGAGAGTCTTTTTTTAAGCTATTTTGGGACGGTTGAGATATCCTTACACAGATTACCAGCGATTTTTGCTTGTTAATTTTGAAATTAGAAAAAGAGCTATAGCAATCTAGATGTTTTTGTATAATATGTAATGAGTCCTTGGGGTTAGACGTCATGATCATGATATCATCTGCGAATGCAGCAATTTTGTGGTCCCTACCACCTATAACTACTCCTCGAATATCGGTGTCAGCTCTCAATCTCAGTAATAGTGGTTCCAATGCTAATACAAAAAGCAAAAGGGAGAGGGGGCATCCCTGTCTAGTGCCGTTTTGGATAAGGAAAGGGTCAGACAAATCGCCGTTCGCCAATACCGAGGCAGAGGCTTGTGCATACATTGCAAAGGTAGCGTGTACAAAGGGATCAGGCAGGCCAAATCGTATAAGGACATGTTTCAGAAAAAGCCAATTTATCCTATCGAATGCTTTTTCTGCATCCGTGCTCAGCAGGAGGAGAGGTCTAGACCTATTAGCAGAAAATTTCACTATGTTCAATACCCTGGTTGTATTATCTCTACCTTCTCTACCTTTGATAAAGCCTACCTGATCCCCATGTACTATTGAAGGAAGTATAACCGACAAACGGGTAGCTAACAACTTTGCAAGCAGCTTAAGGTCGATATTGAGGAGGGAGATGGGTCGATAATTGGCACATTGTTTAGGGTCCTTTCCCTCTTTAGGGATCAAGGTAATATGGGCTTGTGTCATATCCCTAGACAGTTTTTCCCCTTTAAGGGTCAGGTTACAAACCTCAAGTAGGTGAGGGAGTAAACATTGCTGGTACGTTCTATAATATATTACCGGAAGGCCATCAGGGCCTGGGCTCTTGCCATTAGGTGACTGTTTTAAGGCTGATTTGAGTTCTTCTATAGTAAACGGGGAGGCCAATTTCTGTTTCTGGTCTTCAGGGATGACCGGAAGTGGGATCGAATCTAGGAAGGCCGATAGGATTGATGTTTGAGTCTCAGGGGGAATGTTTGAGGTAGATTGTATAGAGCTTCATAAAACTCTCTAAATTGAGCACCTATTTCTTTAGAAGAATATAAGGGGGAGCCCCGGGAAGATGACAGTTGGTGGATGTAGTTCACTGCTCTCCTATTTCTTAATCTGCTCATCATGAATTTTGAAGATTTGTCTCCATGAGCAAAGAATTTGTGTTGCGAATTTAAGAAAAGCTTAGCAGAGGACTGCTGTAGTATAAATTTCAGTTCTGCCCTATACCCCGATAACTCCTGGAGTTGCAGTGCTGAGAATGTACGTTTGTGCGCAGATTCTAAGGACTGTATTTTTTGGCAAAGCGAGTCTAATTTTTTGGTTCTCTCCTTTTTTTGATGGGCTCCCATACTTATGAAATGTCCCCTAATAAAAGGTTTGTGGGCATCCCATAAGAATAGGGCAGAGATATCGGGACTTTTATTTAAGGAGAAGTATTCCTCAAGGAGTTCTGCTATCTTATCTTTAGAGTGTTGATTCCCTAAAAGGGATTCATTAAGTCGCCATTTAAATTTGTACTGTTTGGGGGCCAGGGCAGAGAGTGATAATGAAACAGGGGCATGATCCGAAAGATGTATAGATCCTATCTGGGGGTTACAACAGTATTGAAGGTGCTCTTTAGATACAAATATGTAGTCCAGACGTTGGTATGAGCCATGGACATTTGAGTAAAAGGTGTAGTCTGCGGTGGTGGGGTGTAGGGTACGCCAGATGTCAATTAGGTGGAGGTTCCAAAAACCCTCTCTAATGTACCGTAGAGTTCTTAAAGCAAGGGCCGATTTTGAGGTTGAAGAATCTAGTTGAGGGTTTAGCGTAGCATTAAGATCTCCTCCTGCTATAGTCAAACCTTCTGCAAAGGAAGTGATAGCTGGGAAAACCTTGGCAAACCAAGCATGTTGGCCAGTGTTTTGTGCATACAAATTAATGAAAGTATAGGTCTGAGGGCCTATTTTGCCCTTGACCATTAGGTACCGACCCTCAGGATCCTGTAAATGTGAAATAAATCGAAAAGGGACTCTCCTCTGGAACCCGATGCTCACCCCCCCTGAAGCAGAGGAGTTGCCCCCACAGTGGAACCATTGCGAATAATGGCCAAAAGAGAGATTGGGGTAGTGATTAAATTTGAAGTGAGTCTCCTGGAGGAGGAGGACAGTGGCTCCTAGTTTGCGTAACAATGAAAAAATCTGACTCCGTTTTGAGGGAGAATTGAAGCCTTTAACATTGTATGACGCAAAAGATAGATCAGCCATTATGTCTTGTGTGTTGCGTATTACCTCGCTGACTGTCTCTCCTCCTCCAGAAGAGTCCAACTTTGTAGGAGCTGCCAGATGAGAGCCGGGCAAGCAAAGCAGAATCGAAAGGGGGCTCCTGCGTCTGACTGGTCCTTAGTGCAATGGAGACATGTACCTTCATAACATGGTAAACAAAACAGCAATTAACCAAACAATAACCAAAAAGAAAAATCATCCATGAGCGAGACCTTAAAGGGCAGGTCATCACAGAATGGGGTTTAGAACGTAGGGGGGGAAAAGGGTATATAACCCACTTGTAATCCCCAAAGCACAGTTTGATGCCTCACGAATGAGGTTCTCAGACATGCACATGAGAAAAATTATAGATGGCCTCTCACTCGCACCATATACAATTTTGAGAGACAGACTGAAGGAGGCAAGCAAGAAGGAAGCAGGCTAGACCAGCTTAAGGAGTACCGGGAAAGTATTGGTGTATCTTGATGATATTTTGATTTTTTTCCCCTGATGTTCAGACCCATCAGGATCATCTTCAGGTCCTGCAGATACTGCGGGAAAATAAACTGTATGCCAAGCTGGAGAAATGTCTTTTTATGGTATCGGAGATTCAATTTCTGGGTTTTCTTCTCTCTGCTTCTGGTTTTCGCATGGATCCGGAGAAGGTCCGTGCTGTGCTGGAGTGGGAGCTTCCTGAAAATCAGAAGGCATTGATGCGCTTTCTGGGTTTTGCTAACTACTACAGAAAGTTCATTTTGAATTATTCCTCTATTGTCAAACCCCTTACTGACATGACAAAAAAGGGGACGGATTTTTCCTCTTGGTCGGAGGAGGCGCTTGCAGCCTTTTCTAAGATTAAAGAGAGTTTTGCGTCTGCTCCCATCTTGGTGCATCCCGATGTTTCCTTACCTTTTATTGTTGAGGTGGATGCTTCCGAGGTGGGTGTGGGTGCAGTTTTGTCCCAGGGCCCCTCTCCTGCCAAATGGCGACCTTGTGCCTTTTTCTCTAGAAAACTCTCCCCGGCAGAGAGAAACTATGATGTGGGAGATAGAGAGTTGTTGGCCATCAAGTTGGCTTTCGAGGAATGGCGCCATTGGTTGGAGGGGGCCAGGCACCCTATCACCGTTTTTACCGACCATAAGAATCTGGCGTACTTGGAGTCGGCCAGGCGTATGAATCCGAGACAGGCCAGATGGTCTCTGTTCTTCTCCAGATTCAATTTTGTTGTTACTTTCCGCCCTGGGATCAAGAATGTGAAGGCTGATGCTCTCTCTCGCTGTTTTCCGGGAGGAGGAAACTCTGAGGACCCGGGTCCCATTTTGGCGAAGGGGGTAGTTGTTTCTGCTCTATATTCCGATTTGGAGGCCGAGGTCCAGGCTGCCCAGTCTGAGGCACCTGCCCGTTGTCCCTCCGGGAAGTTGTTCGTGCCTCCTGAGCTACGTCACAAACTCTTTAAGGAACATCATGATACGGTTCTTGCTGGTCACCCCGGGAGTAGAGCCACGGTAGATCTCATTGCTCGGAGATTTTGGTGGCCGGCTCTTCGTAAGTCTGTGGAGGGTTTTGTGGCGGCTTGTGAGATGTGCGCTCGCGCTAAGGTCCCTCGTTCACGACCTTCAGGTTCCCTTCTCCCGTTACCCATACCTTCCCGTCCTTGGACACACCTGTCCATGGACTTTATCACGGATCTTCCTCGTTCCTCGGGGAAGTCGGTGATCCTGGTGGTCGTGGACCGTTTTAGCAAGATGGCTCATTTCGTTCCTTTCCCTGGTTTACCCAATGCTAAAACGTTGGCGCAAGCTTTTGTCGATCATATTGTTAAATTGCACGGCATTCCCTCTGAGATTGTTTCCGATAGAGGAACGCAGTTTGTGTCCAGGTTCTGGAAGGCTTTCTATTCTCGCCTGGGGGTTCGGCTGTCCTTCTCTTCTGCTTTTCACCCGCAGTCGAATGGTCAGACTGAGCGCCTCAATCAGAATCTGGAGACATATTTGCGCTGTTTTGTGGCAGAGAACCAGGAGGATTGGTGTTCATTTCTCCCTCTTGCTGAGTTTGCTTTGAACAACCGTCGTCAGGAATCTTCTGATAAGTCACCATTTTTTGGTGCATACGGGTTCCATCCGCAGTTTGGGACATTCTCGGGAGGGGCTCTTTCTGGTTTACCTGAGGAGGAGAGATTTTCCTCGTCTTTGTCTACCATTTGGCAAAAGATTCAGAGTAATCTCAGAAAGATGAGTGAGAAGTATAAGCGTGTGGCTGATAAGAGACATGTGCCTGGTCCGGACCTGAATGTGGGTGATCTGGTGTGGTTGTCTACAAGAAATATTAAACTGAAGGTTCCCTCCTGGAAATTGGGTCCCAAGTTTATTGGGCCTTATAAAATTTTGTCAGTCATCAATCCTGTTGCCTTCCGCCTTGATCTTCCACGGGTTTGGAAGATACATAATGTATTTCACAGATCTCTCTTAAAACCATATGTCCAGCCCACGGTACCCTCCTCTTTGCCTCCTCCTCCGATTTTGGTTGATTGCAATCTGGAGTTTGAGGTTTCCAGAATTGTGGACTCTCGCATTGTCCGCGGTTCTCTTCAGTACCTCGTTCATTGGAAGGGTTATGGTCCTGAGGAGAGGATGTGGGTTCCGATGTCGGACATTAAAGCCACTCGCCTTATCAGGGCATTTCATAGGGCTCATCCTGGGAAGGTGGGTCCTGGGTGTCCGGAGTCCACCCGTAGAGGGGGGGGTACTGTCACTACCAGAGCTTTGAGACGTTCTCACAGCTCTGTGTCTCCACCCCTTGTCACTACCAGAGCTTTGAGACGTTCTCACAGCTCTGTGTCTCCACCCCTGTGATGATGTCACTTAGAGTTTGGAGGTGTTCTCACTGTTCTGTCTCTCCGCCCCTGTGATGAGGTCTTTACTCTCAGCTGTTCCTCCTGCGTTTGATTTCCCTGCCTTTAAATCACCCCTCCTCCTATTGCAGGGCGTGGATTATATTTCTCTTTTCAGTTGTAGCTCTGCCTTGAGTATCTTCACTTCTTAAGCTATTAGTTCTCTGGACCTGTGTTCTGTTGCTGCAAGCACTCCGGATATTGCCAGCGGCCCTTGGATCCGTCTTCTCTGCGGCTGCAGCTCCATCAGCTAAGTGTGCAGACATTGTTGTGTACCTGGTTATTTTCTGACTGGATCTGAGGTGGCCACGGTTCCCTCCATACTCTGAGCAGGGCATCGGTGGCCGTGCCCCTTCCACTATTGTAGGGGTTACAGGGCTCATCAGTCTTAGGCACGCGGGCATGCCTCGTTCCACCACATGGATCCGGGCATGTGCTTTAGCAGCATAGGGAGAGTGTTGAGGGTCTGACAGGGGTCACCCTTTCTCTTCCCTAGTTTGGATCCGGTCAGTAGCTCTTTTTACTGTGTATGCTCTTGTTACCCTTAAACAGCCGTGACACCTAGATGCGCAAAGGGGCCCAAATTACTTTTAGGAGGGCATTTTTTGACATTTGGATCCCAGACTTCTTCTCACGCTTTCGGGCCCCTAAAATGCCAGGGCAGTATAAATGCCCCACATGTGAGCCCATTTTGGAAAGAAGACACCCCAAGGTATTCAATGAGGGGCATAGCGAGTTCATAGAAAAAAAAAAATTTGGCCACAAGTTAGCGGAAATTTATTTATTTATTATTTTCTCACAAAGTCTCCCTTTCCGCTAACTTGGGACAAAAATGTCAATCTTTCATGGACTCAATATGCCCCTCACGGAATACCTTGGGGTGTCTTCTTTCCGAAATGGGGGTCACATGTGGGGTATTTATACTGCCCTGGCATTTTGGGGGCCCTAAAGTGTGAAAAGAAGTCTGGAATATAAAAGTCTAAAAAATATTACTCATTTGGATTCCGTGAGGGGTATGGTGAGTTCATGTGAGATTTTATTTTTTGACACAAGTTAGTGGAATATGAGACTTTGTAAGAAAAAAAAAAAAAACGATTTCCGCTAACTTGGGCCAAAAAAATGTCTGAATGGAGCCTTACAGAGGGGTGATCAATGACAGGGGGGTGATCAGGGAGTGTATATGGGGTGATCACCCCCCTGTCACTGATCACCCCTTTGTCATTGATCACCCCTCTGAAAGGCTCCATTCAGACGTCCATATGTTTTTTACGGATCCACGGATACATGGACCGGATCCGCAAAATACATACGGACGTCTGAATTGAGCCTTACAGGGGGTGATCAATGACAGGGGGGTGATCAGGGAGTGTATATGGGGTGATCACCCCGCTGTCATTGATCACCCCCCTGTAAGGCTCCATTCAGACGTCCGTATGCGTTTTGCGGATCCGATCCATGGATGCGTGGATCCGTAAAACACATACGGGCGTCTGAATGGAGCCTTACAGGGGGGTGATCAATGACAGGGGGTGATCAATGACAGGGGGTGATCAGGGAGTGTATATGGGGTGATCACCCCGTCACTGATCACCCCCCTGTAAGGCTCCATTCAGACGTCCGTATGTCCGATCCATAGATGCGTGGATCCGTAAAACACATACAGGCGTCTGAATGGAGCCTTACAGGGGGGGTGATCATCCCATATAGACTCCCTGATCACCCCCCTGTAAGGCTCCATTCAGACGTCCATATGCGTTTTGCGGATCCGATCCATGGATGCATGGATCCGTAAAAAACACATACGGGCGTCTGAATGGAGCCTTACAGGGGGGTGATCAATAACAGGGGGTGATCAGGGAGTGTATATGGGGTGATCACCCCCCTGTCACTGATCACCCCCCTGTAAGGCTCCATTCAGACGCCCGTATGTGTTTTGCGGATCCGATCCATAGATGCGTGGATCCGTAAAACACATACTGGCGTCTGAATGGAGCCTTACAGGGGGGTGATCAATGACAGGGGGGTGATCAATGACAGGGGGGTGATCAATGACAGGGAAGTGATCAGGGAGTCTATATGGGCTGATAACACCCCTGTCACTGATCACCCCCCTGTAAGGCTCCATTCAGACGTCCGTATGTGTTTTGCGGATCCGATCCATAGATGCGTGGATCCATATAACACATACGGACGTCTGAATGGAGCCTTACAGGGGAGTGATCATCCCATATAGACTCCCTGATCACCCCCCTGTAAGGCTCCATTCAGACGTCCGTATGTGTTTTGCGGATCCGATCCATGGATGCGTGGATCCGTAAAACACATACGGGCATCTGAATGGAGCCTTACAGGGGGGTGATCAATGACAGGGGGTCATCAGGTAGTGTATGTGAGGTGATCACCCCCCTGTCATTGATCACCCCCCTGTAAGGCTGCATTCAGACGTCCGTATGCGTTTTGCGGATCCGATCCATGTATCCGTGGATCCGTAAAACACATACGGACATCTGAATGGAGCCTTACAGGAGGGTGATCAATGACAGGGGGGTGATCAATGACAGGGGGGTGATCAGGGAGTCTATATGGAGTGATCAGGGGTTCATAAGGGGTTAATAAGTGACAGGGGGGGGTGTAGTGTAGTGTAGTTGTGTTTGGTGCTACTTTACACAGCTACCTGTGTCCTCTGGTGGTCGATCCAAACAAAAAAGACCACCAGAGGACCAGGTAGCAGGTATATTAGACGCTGTTATCAAAACAGCGTCTAATATACCTGTTAGGGGTTAAAAAAAAATCGCCGCTGGCAGGCTGGAGATCCACTCGCTTACCTTCCGTTCCTGTGAACGCGCGCGCCTGTGTGCGTGCGTTTACAGGAAATCTCGGCTCACGCGAGATGACGCCAATCGGCGTTAGTGTGACCTGGGAGAGCCGCCGCAATGACGCCTTTTGGCGTTAGCGTGGCGGCAAGCGGTTAAAGAATAAGGAGCTATAGTTTGAAAAAATAAATACTTAAAAAAAATGTTTTGTGCAGTTTTCCCCAAATAAAACGAAAAAATACATTATAAGGCCCTATCTGTCAAGTGAGAAATTGTTGCAAAAATTATTTTGGTAGTCCCAACACATAAAAAAGTTAAAACCGTTCGAACCACCAGTGGGGAAACTGCAATAAGCGCTTTCCCCACTGGTAAGAGAAAGTGCTTACTGGTTATTGCAGGGCGCCTGTAACTGGCAGGAGGTGGTAATAACCAGGGAGCACGGCCTCTGCAGTGAGGGAAATTACTGATTTATGAACAATTTCCTTCAGCGTGGCCCCTTAACACTTACCTGCTCCATGCCTCCCTGCCACCGCTGCCTCCCTGCTCCATGCTGCTCTGCCCCCGCTGCCTCCATCTTCCGGTTCCTGCACTTTTACACCTGTCCGTGCATGACCATGGTCACATACACCGCTCCAGTCAATGACTGGCTGTAGCAGTGACACGCTGCTTGTGGCCACATCACCGCTGAAGCCAGTGATTGGCTGCAGAGGTACATGTGACCATGGCCATGAACTGACAGGTGTAATCAGCGCCGGGAGCAGATAAGTATAACTCTTCGGTTTAAGGGGCCAAGATGCAAGAACTTGTTAAAAATTCATTCTTACTGGGAAATCCCTTTAAGCCAGGGTGGATTAGCCATAGATCTCACAGGGACATTTCCCAGGGGGCTGCCCTCCTCACAGCCAGCCAGTGAGAGTTTTTCGGGATGTATTTTGTGCTCATGGGGGCAGTATTGTGTGATGAACTATGGGGCGGTATGATGTGCCACAATATGGTATTGCTGGCCCGGACTTTCATCAATTGGTACCCGACTACAAAACGGGGCCACTGTTAGTATTTTTCCAGGGCAAGCAGCGAGATATTCAGGTAAATTTCTGGAAACACGTCTTCATAGGGACACTCACTCATGATAACTGGCGGTATAATCGTGCCGCACATCTCTCTGTGCGATCAGGGATGTGCTACTGATAGTCAATGTAACTAAATGAAGGAGGAATAACTGTGATAGCGATCTTTCCTCCCCAGTCACTTTAAATCGGGCCTGTGTACATTGCGGCCCCTTGAAATAGAGCGATGTGACAATGCGGCACTCAGACCAAAAAAAGTTGTGCACCCCTGATATAGGTGAATTCCTCAGATAGAGAAGCTGTGGCAAAATCACCATCTTAACTAGGGAGACTCGATCAGCTCTAGATAAGGGAGGTCGGAGCCATATCCCAATTTTTTGGACCTCAACTTAGTTAATAATGGAATCTAATTAAAGGGACACTGACAGGCCAAAAAAAGCATATTTAGGTATATATATGACAGTACAGGTCATATAAAGTGTATTAGAATCATCTAAGTATCCCCCCTGTCCACCTTATAAATACAGTAAAAAGAAGTTTTATAACCTGCTTTCATCGTGTTCAATCTGCCCAAGGGGCGGCGTTTCATCTCAACTTGCACCCAGCCAGCCTCGCCACAACTGCCGTTTGAAGCGCCGCCCAGCTAATCAATATTCACTTCGCTGGGCGGCTACTAGTGTCCCCGGCCATCTTCAGCGCATGCGCCCGGCACCCTCACTGGCCGGGATCGCATCGCGCCTGCGCACAGTCTGATTTCCAGAGGCCGATGCAGCCTCTGCTTAATGCGCATGCGCCGGGCACAGCGGCGCTTCAGAGTAGCCGCCCAGCAAAGTGAATATTGATTAGCTGGGCGGCGCTTCAAACTGGCGCAAGTTGATATGAAGCACCGCCCCTTGGGCAGATTGAACACGATGAAAGCAGGTTATATAACTTCTTTTTACTGTATTTATAAGGTGGACAGGGGGGATACTTAGATGATTCTAATACACTTTATATGACCTGTACTGTCATATATATATACCTAAATATGCTTTTTGGGCCTGTCAGTGTCCCTTTAAGCTGTACAAAATCTTCAGTCTTTGGAGTTAGTCATGCCCAGATATTGTAAAGAATTATAAACATTCAACATAGTCGAAGCACAAAACTATCCACTGGCATAAGAGTAGTTTTTGACCAGTTTATATCTAGGCCAGAAACCTTGCCAAAATAATTAACTAAATGGATGGGTCTTGGAAGAGTTGTATTAGTAATAATACGCCATCCTCGTATAAAGAAATGCGGTCCTCTGCCCTCATTGCTCCAAACCCTTCAATCTTGGAGTCTTGCCTGACAGCAAGAGCTAAGGGCTCAGTATAAATATCAAATAGCAATGGGGAGAGAGAATAGCCTCGGCGAGTGTCCCTGTTCAAATGTTCAAAGTGAAAGTCGTTGTCAAACTCCCATTTATATTTAATCTCGCCAAAGGAGATCTATACAATAATTTGATCATATCTATAACTCTGTCTCCAAACCCTATCCTACCCAAAACCTTCCAGAGGAATCTTTACTTCACCCTGTCAAAGGCCTTAGAGGTGTCCAAAGACAGAATGGGTATTGAAGATATACCACGGTACTCTCATTTCTTCAGCATTTCAACATTTAATCACCAATTTTCAGCGACGTTTCGTCCAGTGTGATCTTTTTCAAGCAGTGTAGAAAGGGACTAAGGTGCAATATTTATACCCCTAAATTACAATCACATGATGCAGTTGAGCTCCTCCCCCTTCATTAGTATATGTCATCATCTCACCATATAGTGAACTCTCATAAAATCATATACATATACAAACACAATATGAAAGTGCTTACAGTACATTAGTTGAGGAAACCGACAGGCATAGATCTCCCCATTTGGTCCGGATATTCTCTGTGTTCCTGTGCTGCGCGCTTACTTTGGCGTTCCTCACTATCCAATGCGCAGGCGTGCCGAGTACGTGTGTATACTGCATCTCTATGGTAACCGTGCCCCTGCACAGTGGCTCATTCCCGAGCCATCGGGTGTGTATGTATACTGTGTATCTATAGCAACCGTGCGCCTGCGCAGTAGAACATTCTGAAGCCGCTAGTACTAAGGGAATTATCCACATCATTTCTGCGCATGCTCCGCTTGTCGCTTACTCTGCAGCTATGTAAACAATCATATTCTATTTATATAGCATATCGTCCATCTCTGTCCAGGTACTGGGCTAAAAAAAACAGACCGGATCCAAGCTGTAAAACTTTTCCAAAACTTTTATAAAAAAGAAAATAACTATTTTCAATGCTGTGCGTCCATTTGTTAATCTATACCTATCGGCATTATAAGGAAATAAATCCCACATTTAACTACACTACTCCGGACCATACAATATAACTCATAGTTACAGCCCCTTCACTTAAACACAGTACAGGGGAGTGTGTATACTCTCTCCTAAAATTTAAGGGAGATATCCCCAAACCATATATCGCAACTAGAGTTGAGTGGACACCTGGATGTTTGGGTTCGACGGGTTCGGCTGAACTTCGGAAAAAAAGTTCGAGTTCGGGACCCGAACTTGACCCCGAACCCCATCAAAGTCAATGGGGACCCGAACTTTTGAGCACTAAAATGGCTGTAAAAATGTCATGGAAAGGTCTAGAGGGCTGAAAATGTTGTCAAAATGTGGCTAAGAGCATGGCAAGAGCTCTGCAAACAAATGTGGACAGGGGAATGACTTAAAATAACATACGTAAAAATAAAAAATAATAATCTTGATCTAGGAGGACCAGGTCCATATGGAGTAGGAGGTTGAGGAGGCGGTGGATGTGGCGGTGTAGGTGGAAGTGGTGGTGGAGGAGGAGGTAACCTATACTGCTTTTTGGTTTAATTTTTTTTATTTTTTTTAAATTAGGGTACACCCCAAAACATTGGGAAATATAGCCCTCAAGTTGTGCTAAACACACGTTCAGATAATACACTGGCTGCAGGGCAGGCCAGCACCTCCAAGGTGTAAAGGGCAAGCTCAGGCCATGTGCCCAATTTGGAGACCCAGAAGTTTCAGGGGCTGACCCCTGTCAGTTAGTTTGTGTAGGCGTGTGCAAACTTACTGCCCCACCATGTTGCACGTCCCGGTGATGTTCACAATCCAATATGATATCTACTCTATCAACTTTCGAATCAGGGTTCCACGCCGGAGAGGGAATGTGAGAAAAAGAGACCAAATTTAAGGGAGATAAATATATTAAAATTTTTTGGGATCGAGCAGAAATGTGGGAAAAGCTATTGAGGTGCAAATGTGAGACAAATTACAGAAGCCCAAATGTGGGAAAAGCTATTGAGGCGCAAATGTTGGCCAAAAGACTATAGCGGAAATGTGGGACAAATTATTGAAGTGCAAATGTGGTACAACTTGTTTAAGTTTAAGCATTGAATCAAAGGAGGTGGCACACATCAATTAATGAAGCATTTCAGAAATGTTATTCCCTGTCACCTATGCAGAGCAGGGGTTTATTCACATCTAAAATTGTATAATGTCAACCCAAGAATGACAGAAAAATTACAGAAATTTATTAACCTGTCTACTTGGTATAGCAGAGGTCTATGACAGAAAACAATTGTTTATTGTCACCCAAAAATGTAAAATAAAAATTATTGAAATTTATTAAGCAGTCTAATAGGTATAGCAGTGGTACATCACACCAAAAAATTGCTGAATTTCACCCGAAAATGTAAAAGAAAATTATTATTTTTTTAACCGGCCTACTAGGTATAGCAGTTGTACTATACACCCAAAAATTGGTTAATTTCACCCGGAAATGTAAATGACAATTATTATTTTTTTAAACCTGTTTACTTGGTATAGCATTGATTTATGAGGTAGAGTTTCATATGGAGTAGGAGTTTGAGGAGGCGGTGGACGTAGCAGTGTGGGTGGAAGTGGCAGTGGAGAAGGACGAAGTAGCCAACACAAGTTTTGGATTTTAATTATTATTTTTTTAATTAGGGTACACTCTAAAAGTGTGAAATATCCAAAATACAAGAATGAGCAATTGCGCTGCAATATAACAATGGCTAGTTAGTGCAAGTATACATGTCTATTCTGCACAAAGTACGGACAAATCCTGAGGGATCCATGCCTGGTTCATTTTAATAAACATGAGCTTGTCCAAATTGGCTGTGGACAGGCGGCTGCGCTTGTCTGTGTTGACGCCCCCTGCCGTGCTAAACACACGTTCAGATAATACACTGGCTGCAGGGCAGGCCAGCACCTCCAAGGCATATAGGGCAAGCTCAGGCCATGTGCCCAATTTGGAGACCCAGAAGTTGAAGGGGGCAGACCCGTCATTCAGTACGTGTAGGCGTGTGCACACATACTGCTCCACCATCTTGGTGAAATGCTGCCTCCTGCTAAGACATTCCATATCAGCTGGTGGTGCTGGTTGTTGTGGCGTGCAGAAAAAGCTTTTCCCCTTTTCGGCCATGCGAACCCTGCCTTCTGAGGTGCTGGTGGTACCCCAGCTGCGTTGGCGACCTCTTCTTCGTCCTCTGCCTTTGCCTTGTGCTTCCACTGTGCCCCCGCTGTCAGGTGGGAATGCCACCAGCAGCGCGTCTACCAGCGTGCGCTTGTACTCGCACATCTTACGATCATGCTCCAGTGACAAAATTAAGGATGGTACGTTGTCCTTGTAACGGGGATTCAGCAGCATGGCCACCCAGTAATCAGCATGTTAGAATGTGTGCGACTCGGCGGTCGTTGCGGAGACACTGCAGCCTGTAATCGCTCATGTGTGCCAGGCTGCCCAGAGGCAACGAAAATCTGTCCTCTGTGGGAGGTGTATTGTCTGTGTCATCTGTATGCCCCCAGCCACGCACCAGTAATGGCCATGAGCTGGTCTGGGTGCCACCCTGCTGTGAACATGGTTCCTCCTCTTCCATCTCCTCATCCTCCACCTCGTCACCCTCCAGAACTGTGCCCTGGCTGGAAAATTGTGTACCTTGGGTTTGTGGGTGCAGGAACCCACCCTCGGAGCCACTTGGGAATGACTGGCCGGAAACCATATGAAATGATCCCTCTTCCTCCTCCTGTGCCACATCCTCTTCCATCATCGCCAGGAGCATTTTTTCAAGGAGGTATAGAAATGGGATAGTTACGCTGAGAACGGCGTTATCGGCATTGGCCATGTTGGTGGAGTACTCGAAACAGCACAACAAGGATCACAGGTCTTGCATGGAGGCCCAGTCATTGGTGGTGAAGTTGTGCTGTTCCGCCGAGCGACTCACCCGTGCATGCGGCAGCTGAAACTCCCTATATCACCTGCTGTCTGGACAGCATGTGCAAGGTGGAGTTCCACCTTGTGGGCGCGTCGCATATGAGGCAGTGAGCGGGAAGGCCGAATTTACGCTGCAACGCTGACAGGCGAGCAGCAGCAGGGTGAGAACGCCAAAAGCGAGCACAGACTGCCCGCACTTTATGCAGCAGCTCAGACATATCGGGGAAATTTTTAAGGAATCTCTGCACCAAATTCAGCACATGCGCCAGGCAAGGGATGTGCATCAAACCGGCTAGTCTCTGAGCTGCTACGAGATTTTGCCCATTATCGCACACCACCAGGCTGGGCTTGAGGCTGACTGGCACAAACCACTCATCTTTTCTGTTGTTCAAGGCCCGTCCACAGCTCCTGCGCGGTGTGGGGTTTGTCCCGCAAACAGATAAGTATCTCACACACCCTGAACCAGACTAGGCCTCAATTAAATTTGTTTGCCAAAAATAGCTGTATTTCAAATACCTGAATAAAACCCCTGTATTTAAAGGGAATTTCAAACGTCTTGATGATGTAAGGGCGCAACAATTGTGTATTTTGCCCAAAAAAGGGTGTTTTATTAATAGAAGAATATAAGCCCTGTATGTGGCCTAACCCACACTAGGCCGCAATTAAAGATTTGTGCACAAAATGGCTGTATTTTAAATAACTGAATAGAACCCCTGTATTTAAAGGGTGTATATCACAATGACATCTGCAGCAAAGGCTGCCAAATATTATTTTTTTTCCCAAACGGTTGTTAGTTTAATAATTGAATATGACAGCAGTATATAACCCTGGAATTTCAAACGTCTTTATACTGCAAGGGCGCAACAATTGTGTTTTTTGCCCAAAAAAGGGTGTTTTATTAATAGAAGAATATAAGCCCTATATATAAAGGGTGTATCTCACACACCCTGACCCACACTAGGCCGCAATTAAAGATTTGTGCACAAAATGGTGGTATTTCAAATATCTGAATAGCACCCCTGTATTTAAAGGGTGTATCTCACAATGAAATATGCAGCAAAGGCTGCAAAATAAACTTTTTTTGCCCAAATGGGTGTTAGTTTAATAAATGAATATGACAGCAGTATATAACCCTTGTATTTCAAACGCCTTGATGCTGCAAGGCTTTAAAAATTGTGTATTTTGCTCAAAAAAGGGTGTTTTATCAATAGAAGAATATAAGCCCTGTATATACAGGGTGTATCTCACACGCCCTGACCCACACTAGGCCGCAATTAAAGATTTGTGCACAAAATGGCGGTATTTCAAATATCTGAATAGAACCCCTGTATTTAAAGGGTGTATCTTACAATTTCATATGCAGCAAAGGCTGCCAAATAAACTTTTTTTGCCCAAACGGGTGTTAGTTTAATAACTGAATATGACAGCAGTATATAACCCTAGAATTTCAAACCTCTTCATGCTGTAAGGCCTGAAAAATGGTGTATTTTGCGCAAAACAGGGTGTTTTATTAATAGAAGAATATAAGCCCTGTATATACAGGGTGTATCTTACACGGCCTGACCCACACTAGGCCGCAATTAAAGATTTGTGCACAAAATGGCTGCATTTCAAATACCTGAATAGAACCACTGTATTTAAAGGGTGTATCTCACAATAACATCTGCAGCAAAGGCTGTAAAATAAACTTTTTTTGTCCAAATGGGTGTTAGTTTAACAACTGAATATGACAGCAGTATATAACCCTGGAATTACAAATGTTTTAATACTGCAAGGGTGCAACAATTGTGTAATTTGCCCAAAAAAGGGTGTTTTATTAATAGAACAATATAACCCCTGTATATAAAGGGTGTATCTCACAAGCCCTGACCCACACTAGGCAGCAATTTAAGGTTTGTGCACAAAATGGCTGTGTTTCAAATACCTGAATAGAACCCCTGTATTTAAAGGGCATATCTCACATGCCCTGACCCACAAAAAGGCCTCAATTAAAGATTTGTGCACCAAATGGCGGTATTTCAAATATCTGAATATAACACAAATATATAAAGGGTGTATCTCACAATGACATCTGCATCAAAATCTGCCAAATATTTTTTTTTTGCCCAAACGGGTGTTTGTTAAATAGCTGAATATGACAGCAGTATATAACCCTGGAATTTCAAATGTCTTGATACTGCAAGGGCGCAACAATTGTGTATTTTGCCCAAAAAAGGGTGTTTTATTAATAGAACAATATAACTCCTGCATGTAAATGGTGTATCTGACACGCTCTGACCCACACTAGACCGCAACTAAAGGTTTGTGCACAAAATGGCTGTATTTCAAATACCTGAATAGAACACTTGTATTTAAAGGGTGTATCTCACATGCCCTGACCCACACTAGGCCTCAATTAAAGATTTACGCACCAAATGGCGGTATTTTAAATATCTTAATATAACCCAAATATATAAATGGTGTATCTTACAATGACATATGCAGCAAAGGCTGCCAATAAACAGTTTTTGCCCTCACGGGTGTTTGTTTAATAACTGAATATGACAGCAGTATATAACCATTGAATTTTACATGTGCTGATCCAGCAAGGGCTGTAAAATTGTGTATTTTGGCCAAAAAGGGTGTTTTTGAAAAACCCAGAAAATTATGGCTGTATTTCTAGCTTAAATTGCACACTGACTAATCCAGATGTTGTATATTGCCAAAACGTTTTTTTTTTTACTAACAGAATATGGAAGCTGTATATAACTTTTGATTTTCACACGTCCAGATGCAGCTAGGGATGTAAAATAGTGTATTTTGCACAAAAAGGGTGTTTTAAAAAACCCAAAAACCCTAATTCCTAAAACCAAAAATAACGGAGAAACATTTTCCTTTTCAAACTTTTCCAAAATCAATGTTTGTATCATTTGAACAGGATTTTTTTTCTTTAGCACCCTCAGGTAGCCCCAGAATTCTCACATTACATAGCCTTGACCTTCATTTTTTTTTTGAGCAAATGAAAGTCCATCTTCAAGTTAGAGATTTCAGTTTTTGATATTTTAAATTCATTCTGTAGGGAACCCATGGACCCCTCTATGGTATTAACTCTGTCACAATTCTTCGATACATCAGACTGGATTGACTCGAGCTGCACTGAGATGTCATGTATTAATTATCCTTTTTCTTTTTTTACTGCCAGCTAGTGATGATCGAGCACCAAAGTATTTGGGTGTTCGAGTGTTCGTGCCAAACACATTGCTATATTCGTGTGCTCGGCCACGCACCCGAGTGTAATGGAAGTCAATGGGAGACAACCAGGCACCCCCTGCTCTGAAGAGGGGAGGGGGCCTGGTCCATTGGAGGAGAGGTCAGAAAGTGACAGTCACACCACCAAAATAGATCGGGAACAGCATGGGGATGATATCTGGATGCATCTTGGACTCTCAGGTCGCTGCTGGGAACAATGTTGTCCGAGTTGTACGCCACTTTTACACACTGACAAAAATACGCACAAAAAAAATCTATTTTACATGAAAAATTGTTAGTAAACATTCTTTCCTGTATATTCAATTGTATATAAAGTGCTAGTGCTGCAAAAAATTACAAGCAAGAGGCACTCCAAAACAGCCTGTATATCACATAAAGGAGGGCCTTATTTACATTGTGGTACAATTGTTCAGGTAGTGGGACTCCTACACTCATAAAGCCTATGCACTAAATGAAAGGGCTGCCAAAAATTACTCTCCAAAACACACTTTGTTAAAGGAGGGCATCATACACACCCTTCATAAATGATGATTGATGACTGCTGGTGACCCTCAAAAACATTTGGAGCAAGGCCTGCGGATCTGACCATCTAAAACCTTAGGGGCGAGGGCATGCTGCCACATTGGTGACTCAAGATACCCTCTGGGCAATTGCACATCCCCGTGACGGCGACAAACTATTTGGATGTCTGCCCTATCAGCTTTCGATGTTCTTTTCTGCGCCTACTATGGTGACCACGGGTAATGGGGAATCAGGGTTTGATGCCGGAAAGGGAGCTTGAGAAAGGGCTACCACATCCAAGGGAGGTCAATGGCTGAAATCTGATTGGCTGTTGTTGCCTTGCCCCTTTTTTTCCCTAATTGTGAACCACCCAGAAAGGGTGGGTCAAGTTATTAAAGCACAAGGATCCAAGGAAGACAGCAGGCGTGCGGCAATTACCCACTCCCGACTCGGAGAGGTAGTGACGATAAATAACAATGCATGACTCTTAAGATGTCCTGTTATTGGAATGAGAAATACAAAATTACAGGGAATGTCACTGCGGTATTTTGGATTAGGAAACGTTATACAGGAGAATTCCCGTTGCTGCATTGTTGACTCTAGATAACTTCTGCCTGATCGCATGTCTCCGTGACGTCCACGGTCCATTTTGATATCTTCCCTATCAACTTTCGATGTTCTTTTATGCGCCTAACATGGTAACAACCGGTAACAGGGAATCATTGTTCGATTTCCTTACCAGTAAGTGCATTGTTCAGGGCACAGGTGATGTTCTGATGGTGTAAGGCGGGCTTTGCACACTGTGAAAAATAGTGGCGGATGGGGACTGCGTACCGAGGGATGGCCGCTGACATCAGGCTGCAGAAGGCCTCAGTGTCCACAAGCCTAAATGGCAACAATTCAAGGGCCAGTAATTTTAAAAGTTGCGCATTTAGTGCTATGGCCTGTGGGTGAGTGGGTATTTGCGCTTGCGTTCAAATGACTGTTATGGACATTTGGACGCTGCACTGGGACAGGGAAATGGGTGTTGTTGCTGATGGTTAATGCGAAGGTCCTGGTGCAGGGCAAGGAGCATCCGGGCCTGCGCCTTCGACAGGGGATTGGCTAGCAGTGCGTAACACAGAGGAAGAGGAGGCAGTGGTGTGACCCGCAGGCCCAGATTGTGGACCAAGGCATTCTGCCCACTTATTAGGGTGCTTGGATGCCATGTGGCGGATCATGCTGGTGGTGGTGAGGTGGCTAGTGTTCACGCCCCAGCTCATTTTGGTACAGCACAGTTTGCAAACTACCACTCTTTTGTCGTCTGCACTTTCCTTAAAAAAGTGCCATACTGCGGAACACCTACCCCTTGGCAAGGTAGATTTACGCATAGGGGTGCTCGGGGTAACGGTTGCGGGCCTGTTTGGTGTGGGCCAACTTCTCCCTTTTGCAACCCCACTGCCTCCTCCAGCCTGTTGCGGTGCTGCGGCTCCCTCCCCCTCTGTACTGCTGTCCTCGCTCAGCTTTTCACCTTCCCAGGTTGGGTCAGTGACCTTATCGTCAACGACCTACTCTTCCACTTCCTCACTATGCTCATCCTCCTGACTTGACCTAACCACAACCTCAGTGATTGGTAACTGTGTCTCATCATCATCCAACTTGGGAACGAATGATTGCCTTTCACCACCGTCATCTTCTTGAGACTGTGAAGGCTCAAGAGGTTGGGAATCAGGGCACAATATCTCAGGTCCCTCTTCAAGAGTGCTGGGTGCGAGGGCCAAATGTAATAGTGGCGCTGGAAAGAGCTCCTCAGAATATCCGAGTGTGGGATCACTCGTTTGGCAAGCCTCTCCATAGTGGGAGGAAGGATGATCAGAGAGAAGATTTGGTTGACCAGACTCTTGGCTACAGAAACTGGATTTGGTGGAAGTGGTGCTTAACCGACTGGAAGCATTATCTTCAGCAATCCAACCAACCAACTGTTTGCACTGGTCCCACTTGGACAATGTTGTCCTGCGCCACCCAGCTAAGTTGGACATGAAGCTGGGTATGGTGGATGTTTTTTTTCTGGTGCACTGGCATCAGGCACAGTTTCATTGCACCCAGGGCCATGGCCTCTGCATGCACCATCAGCATCACGCCCACTTCCCTGTCCCTTAGTGCTCTCCTTATTCATATTAATGGTTTTGTCACTAGATGTGGCACAGATTGTTTTACAGTCTGCTAAAGACAGTTTTCGGATGCAGGACAGTATATGTCACAGAAACACACAGAATATGGACACTAGATTAGGCCCAGATAATTGGAATTTTCCCTAAATAAACAGTTCTCGGAATGGCGTACTGTATATGTCACAGAAAGCCACACCCTATGGACACTAGATTAGGCCCAGATTATTTAAATTTACGCTAAAGAAACTGTTTTCGGATGGAGTACTGTATATGTCATGGATCTGTATTACATGCACACACTACAGAGACAGTAGATGAGGACTGGCCCCTGATTATTTAAATTTACGCTAAAGAAACTGTTTTCGGATGGCGTATTGTATATGTCACAGAACACCACAGAATATGAACACTATTTTAGGCCCAGATTATTGAAATCTGTGGTAAAGACACTGTTTTCTGATGTAGTTTATATTTATATTTTCACTACATCTTGGCCTGACAACCACACAAGGTGTTGAAGTGCAGATCACACAATTCACGAATTACGCAGTTGACAGTAAAAATGTGAATAGATTATGGGGGAAAAAATAGTGTTTTCTGTATTATAATTTTTTCCCTATATCCGGGCCTGACAACCTCACAAGGTGTTAAAGCGCAGATCACACAGTTCATGGATTACACCGTTGACAGCAAAAATGTGGATAGATTATCGGAGAAAAATAGTTTTCTGTATTTTACATGTTTTCCCTATATCTGGGACTGACAACCACATATGGTATTGAAGTGCAGATCACACAATTCATGGATTACAGCGTTGACAGCAAAAGTGTGGATAGATTATGGGAAAAAATAGTGTTTTCTGTATTATAATTTTCTCTCTATATCTGGTCCTGACAACCACACAAGGTATAGAAGTGCATATCACACAATTCACGAATTACACCATTGACAGCAAAAATGTGTATTACGGGAAAAAAAAAAAAATTTTCAGTAATATTCTTCCTATCTCTGCCCCTGACACACACAGAAGGTATTGCTGCACAGTTGTCACAAGTCACTGCAGACACCTTCTTTATAGCAAAAGAATTGCTATTTCGCAAAGTACTACTTTGCACAATTAAATTGCTGCCACCACCACACACAATAGTCCTTAAAAGGATTTTTGGGTCTTTGAAACGTTATTCACTGGAATATATTGCAATCACAATCTCCCTACACTATCTGTCCCTTCTTAAGCGTAGCTTTCTTTGACTTGCAATGAGCCGAACCCGCATGATCGGGTGCCATCTAGCACCTGATATAACATTTATTACATTGTTAAATGTTATATTTTAGGACTAATAACACGTGTCAACATAGGGACATTGATGGTCCTAGTGGCCAAATGTAAATAAATAAAGTATATAAAGTCCCAACACGTGTTAGGGAGATATATGTAAATCAATTCAGATCTAGCACCTGATGACGCATTCCGGCCAGCCAATCACTGTAATGCCAGCAGCCAACATGGCTACTTGCATTAAGGGGATGGTAGTACTTACCTGCACGTTTATTGGCTGCTTAGCAGCCGCAAAATTCGTGGGGAGGAGACTCGAGCATGCCGCTCGAGCACATGTGGTACTCGGCCGAGTACCGCCATGTGCCGAGCATAGCGATGCTCGAGCCGAACAGGTATTCGGCCGAGCATGCTCGCTCTTCACTACTGCAAGCAATATTTATTTTATAAAAGAAGATTCAACACTGTAAAATTCTCCTTTCCCCAACCTCTGTGTCTCCTCCACTTGAGAGAACTCATTCAGTGTTTTCTTCACAGCAGTTGCAGTATTATTGTTTCTATTTGGATTGATGTCCTGAAGCCCTTTTTGTCCTGCCCTGGTATTTATTTTTAGGGAATTCAAAAACGGATAGATTTTTGGTGATTCCACGGGTCTCTGGGCTGATTTTACCCCAGAAAAATCGACTGAATGCCTATTTTGCTTTGGGCCCATTTTTTTTCCTTCTACCCTTTTTTTCCCTTCTTTTCTTCTTTTCACTCTTTCCTTCTCCTCCCTCCTCTCTCCTCCTTCCTTCAATTTCACTTTATCCTTTCTATGGATACACGTGATGACGTAGATAGGGTGCGCCACACCCTCCCCCTCTCCTCCTGCCATGCTCCTCTGTGCCTCTCGTTCCTCATGTATCCAGCATTTTGGTGTGTTCACAGGCTCTGGATAGATCTGAAGATTCACTCTGCCAGCTGTCTTTCTTGATCCTGCTAACGCCGGCTGCTTCCTGCTTGTGGCTCTAGATCTGACAGGTGCTTGACTGCTCACCGTCTTTTGTTGCCTCCCTTCTGTGAAGATTCTGCTATGGTTTGTGTCCTGGTGTTGCCCCTCGAGCCCTGCTTCTCTTGTATGTGCCTCGTATGTGATTCCTCCTCTTGCTCCTCTTTGCTTGGCTGCCCGCAGTTGTGATAGGGTTTCTTCCCCCCACCTCGTCTGGCTGCTCCAAGTTTGAGACAAGGTCTCCCTGCCTCCTGCTGCCTCCCCTGTGTGAAGATTTTGTTACAGCTTGTGCTTTGCCTGTTGTTCCTTTAGCCCTGCTTGTTTCATGTGTGTACTCCTCTTCCTGCTCCTCTCCCCTGCTCTTCATGCCAAATCCTTTGTGCGCCCTGCAGACTTGTGAGATTTTTTCCTTTTTGGATTTGTTTTGTTGCAGATTTTTTTTTCTCCTTGTCTGGACTAACATATACATATAACTACCTTTTTTAGGGGGGAAAAAGGGGGAAAAATACAAACCATAGTTGCTTCTTAGCTAATGTATCATTCACAAGTAATGACAAAAGAGTTTTATTTTTTCAGAAAATGAAATCATAAAAATAAAAGAAATAAATAATAATATACAAACTATATAATTTTGATCAAAATTATCTGTGCCCATCCACCATGGCGAGGTGACCTCTCTTGGACAGGAACCTATGCTAAATGCTACCTTTTCTTTCTCCCGCAAATCAGCTTGTGGGGTAGTCAGGAATGCATGACTAAACTGGACACAGGCACACAATTTCAAATGCTTACTGAAAGAACAAAAACAAAAACTAGCCAGCCTATTGTTAAAACAAAGATGCACATTGCCATAACTGAAAATACAAATTTAAATACAATGCAATAGCACTTTACTAACACAAAATACATTATCACAAAATATGTAAACTAATGCTATACTCGCTGTCTAAATCAGTGTGAGGTTTTTAGCAAATACATTTTGATAAAAATTATTTGTGCCCATCCACCACAGCAAGGTAAACTCTCTTAAAAAGTGTATTAGCTTTTTTTACTCACAAATCCAGAGGACGTGCATGCCTTGTCTTTGCGTGGGCAGCAGCTCATCAGATTCTGAATCTTCCAGGATACAATACTGTGAAATTAGCTCTTAGTAACCTCTTCCTGCATAGAAAATATCCCCTCACATAAAGTCCCTATGATACATATGGTATATAATACCCCTATAATTTTATTCTCCACTATCTAGAAAAATATATATCTATATACTTCTATACTCTAGCTTTATATGCTTCACTATAACATCAGTATTTCCAAATATTAATTTGCTTTCTTTTAATGTTTGATGGGATTTCTCTAGCTTTATCTTGCAAATTTTCATATATACCCTTAAAATTCTCTCTTTTAACACATTGGCTATTGCGGGATTTTTTGTACATGGATGATATATGGTACAGTATTTCTTTTTTCTTAATGCATTTATATTTTAAATAATTCTCCCCCTCAATAAACCTTTTTTTCAGTTTTCTAAAAAAGGGATGTTTTCTTATATTCTAAAAATATTTTATATTCAGGAATTCTTGAAGACTTGCACCCTGCATTAGAAAATAAGGAAATCTAGGCCTTATATTTTCTTCTGTTTCATGGCCTAATTTTTTATATCTACGCTAATTAGTGAATAATCAGAAATTATCAAATAATGTACTGTATATCAGTGTAGAGTATTTTAGATATACCCTCATGACTGCTCTTAATATCATTATTTTATGACTGCGTTCCATGTAAACTAGATATGTGCATGTATTCTTATGTGTCTGCCTGGACTATCTTCTAATAAGGCCTCATGCACACGACCGTTGTGTGTTTAACGGTCCACAAATTGCGGATCCACAAAACACGGATAGCAAAAACGAACAAGCATAGGACAGGTTATATTTTTTGGGAGGACCACGAAACGGAGCCACGGATGAAGAAAGCACACGGAGTGCTGTCCACATCTTTTGCGGACCAATGGAAGTGAATTAATCCGCATCCAAGCTGCAGATACTGCGGCTAGGATACGGGCAAAAACAACGGTTGTGTGCATGAGGCCTAATCCACTATGTTCAAACAATTTCGTAAAAACATAATTATAATTTTTTCTCTTACTATCTATAGAGGATTTTGAAGACAGATCCATAACACAGCCAAAATTGCCTCTGAGAATTTTGAGTGGAAAATCATCTTTCATGATAAAATATCTCATTGCTCAAAGAAAAAAATAGCTTGAGGATCATTAGGACAATACATTTTATATCTACTCATTATTGTGGTATTGTGTCTGAAAATGTAATACCCCTTGATTCCGTTTGTCTACAGAAAAAATTTAACCCTTAGGCTCCTTTCACACGGGCGAGTTTTCCGTGCGGGTGCGATGCGTGCGGTGAACGTATTGCACCCGCACTGAATCCTGACCCATTCATTTCTATGGGACTGTGCACACGAGCAGTGATTTTCACGCATCACTTGTGCGTTGCGTGAAAATCGCAGCATGCTCCTCTTTGTGCGTTTTTCACATAACGCAGGCCCTATAGAAATGAATGGGGTTGCGTGAAAATCGCATGCATCCGCAAGCAAGTGCGGATGCGGTGCGATTTTCACGCATGGGTTCTAGGTGACAGTCTATTCACTGTATTATTTTCCCTTATAACATGGTTATAAGGGAAAATAATAGCATTCTGAATACAGAATGCTTAGTATAATAGTGCTGGAAGGGTTAAAAATAATAAAAAAGTTAACTCACCTTCTCCTCTTGATCGCGTAGTTCCCGGTCGGTCTCTTCTTTAGCTGTGGGCTAAAGGACCTGTGGTGATGTCAGATCACATGCTCCATCACCATGGTGATGGACCATGTGATTGGAGCATGTGATCTGACATCACCTCAGGTCATTCAGCCCACAGCTAAAGAACAGACCGGCATCTACGCGAACAAGAGGAGAAGGTGAGTTAACTTTTTTTTATTATTTTTAACCCTTCCAGCACTATTATACTAAGCATTCTGTATTCAGAATGCTATTATTTTCCCTTATAACCATGTTATAAGGGAAAATAATAGAATCTTCAGAACATCAATCCCAAGCCCGAACTTCTGTGAAGAAGTTCAGGTTTGGGTACCAAACATGCGTGATTTTTCTCACGCGAGTGCAAAACGCATGACAATGTTTTGCACTCGCGCGGAAAAATTGCGCATTTTCCCGCAACGCACCCGCCTCTTATCCGGGCAAAAAACATGACGCCCGTGTGAAAGAGGCCTTAAAGGACCTCGCCTTTTTTTGTTTTTTAGTTTTTATTTTTCACTACCTGCCTTCCTAGAGCAATAACTTATATTTTTCCATTTACATAGCCTTATAGAGGGCTTGATTTTTGCAGGACAACTTGTACTTTCTAATGGGCCAATTTAATATTGCATGTGATCTAGTGGGGAGATGGGAAAAAAAATGGGTGGAAAAAATGCAATTTTGCCACATTTTTTTTAAACAATGTCCCCTATGTGGTAAAATTGACCTGTTACCTTCATTCTCTAGGTCAGTACAATTACAATGATACCACACTTGTAGTTTTTCTTGCAGTTTAATACTGAAAAAAACACCTTTAAGAAAATGTTTTCTTTTCATCACCATATTCTGACCGCTATGACTATTTTGTTGTCATGTGTACAGAGCTCATTTTTTGTGGGGCGATCGGTACTTTTCAGCAATTCTATTTTTAAGTGTGAGACTTTCATCACTTTTTATTTTATTTTTTCAGGTAAAGTAATAAAAAAAGATGAATTGGCCGTATTCAATATATTTTAATAGTATGGACGTTTTCAGATGTGGCAAGGCCTATATATTTTTTTTATTATTTACTTAGATTTTGGGGAAGGGGGTGATTTGAACGTTTATATATTTTTTTATTTTTTTATATCTGCCCCTGTCCTCTGCTGTTTGAAACTGCACGTGCGAGTGGGTGCCATCTTTAAAGTGGTGACTAAGGCTACTTTCACACCTGCGTTCAGGTGTCCGCTCGTGAGCTCCGTTTGAAGGGGCTCACAAGCGGCCCTGAACACAGCCGTCTGGCCCTAATGCATTCTCAGTGGAGGCGGATCCACTGAGAATGCATCCGTCTGCCAGCGCTCAGCCTCCGCTCCGCTCAGTGAGCGGACACCTGAACGCTGCAAGCAGCGTTCGGGTGTCCGCCTGGCCGTGCGGAGGCGAACGGATCCGTTCCGACTTACAATGTAAGTCAATCGGGACGGATCCGCTTGAAGATGACACCATATGGCTCAATCTTCAAGCGGATCCGTCCCCCATTGACTTTCAATGTAAAGTCTGAACGGATCCGCTCAGGCTACTTTCACACTTTTTCTAAGTTATAATGCAGACGGATCCGATCGAACGCTAGTGTGAAAGTAGACTTACAGGTTTGGCGAAAGGTTTCCAAGTGGTTAATATCTGTTTCTTATTAATTGATATTACAACTGCCCCTTTCTATTATGAATATGTATGTCCAAAGCCTCACCCAACCAATATCTTTGAAGCTTTTCAGTTTCAGAGATAAAGGTCTCTTGAAGAAGTGCAATATCTGCCTATAAACATTGCAAACACTTTATTTCTCTTTATGGGTGTTGTTGACATTACCTGCACACCTCATACAAAACTGTTTTGTATCTATACTGTATTATATCCAAGGCATATTTCCCCCTCCATTTCACCTTCCTTTTATTCCTTATACACATAAAAACATAATGCCATGCGTTAACACTACCATAAGAGGAAACAAGGGGGTCTCTGTGCCTGCATGTAACAGCTGACAGAGGAGAAAAAGATGACAGGGCAGAGAGGGCAGACAGCCTCATTCAACAGAGATTGCAGCATCTTCCCAGAAATATCATAAACACCCGAAAATAAATATCAAGCACACTGCATACACAGATTTATATGGAAATAAATCAATATTTTATCAAATATGAGTTAAAATTTACAAACATATAATATGATATCGACAGATCAGCCACATAGAGTTGCCACAACATAGGTCACATAGACAGTAATGTAAGCATGTAACAGCAGTGAATATAAGTATAAACAAAAATATGGCACTGCAAAAAATACATTATAGTATACAGACCAAGAAGTGTGCTCCTCCTAAAACACCCCAACACGTGTTTTGCGTCAGCTTCCTTAGGTTACTTTCATACCTGGGGCAGAGGATTCCGGCAGGCAGTCCAGACGCAAACAGATGGCATTTGTCAGACGGATCAGGATGCGGATCCATCTGACAAATACATTGAAATCACGAATCCATCTCTCCGGTGTCATCCGGAAAAACATACCTGGTATTTTTTTTTTCACAGATTTAGGGCTCTTTCACACTTGCGTTCTTTTCTTCCGGCATAGAGTTCCGTCGTCGGGGCTCTATGCCGGAAGAATCCTGATCAGTTTTATCCTAATGCATTCTGAATGGAGTGAAATCCGTTCAGGATGCATCAGGATGTCTTCAGTTCCGGAACGGAACATTTTTTGGCCGGAGAAAATACTGCAGCATGCTGCGCTTTTTGCTCCGGCCAAAAATCCTGAAGACTTGCCGCAAGGCCGTATCCGGAATGAATGCTCATTGAAAGACATTGATCCGGATCCGGCCTTAAGCTAAACGTCGTTTCGGCGCATTGCCGGATCCGACGTTTAGCTTTTTCTCATTGGAAACCATGGCTGCCGGGACGCTAAAGTCCTGGCAACCATGGTAAAGTGTAGTGGGGAGCAGAGGAGCAGTATACTTACCATCCGTGCGGCTCCCGGGGCGCTCCAGAGTGACGTCAGGGCGCACCAAGCGCATGGATCACGTGATCGCATGTACACATCATCCATGCACATGGGGCACCCTGGGAGCGCCCTGGGAGCCGCACGGACGGTAAGTATACTGCTCCCCCGCTCCCCACTACTACTATGGCAACCAGGACTTTAATAGCGTCCTGGGTGCCATAGTAACACTGAAAGCATTTTGAAGACGGATCCGTCTTCAAATGCTTTCAGTACACTTGCGTTTTTCCGGATCCAGCGTGTAAGTGGAGTACACGCCGGATCCGGACATCGAAAGTGTGAAAGAGGCCTTAAAGGTCTGCACATGCGCGGAACGGAAGAACGGATCCGTCAATGTGGCAATTTTAATGCCGGATCCAATGGAAATTAATGCCGGATCCAGCATTCCAGCAAGTGTTCAGGATTTTTGGCCGGAGAAAAAAATACAGCATGCTGCTTTTTTTTATCTCAGGCCATAAAATTTACTGAACTGATGCATCCTGAACGGAATGCTCTAGGATCAGTTTTTTCCCATTATTGAGCCCCTGTGACTGAACTCAATACCAGAATAGAAAAATGCTAGTGTGAAAGTATCCTTACGCTGGGTTCACACCTGAGCATTCTGAAAGGAGCGCTCTGTATGCGCGATTGTACCGGCGTTTACAATCGCGCATACAGAGACAAGCGAACGCCCATTGTCGCACGTTCCCGAAAGTCTATGTACGGGAACGCGTGACAAAATGCCCCAAAGAAGCTCAAGAACTTTTTTGAGCGTAGGGCGTTTTTCAGCACGTTCAAACGCGCTGTAAAATGCTCAAGTTTGAACCAGGGCCATAGGGAAGCATTGGTTTTCATGTGTTGAGCGTTTTACAGCGCGTTTGAACATGCTGTAAAACGCTCAGGTGTGAACCCAGCCTTAGGGGAAAATAACCAGAACTGTCATAGTAACCTTCCTGCTAAGTTGTGCATGAGGCATACCTCAGCAGGGAGCCCATCAGAATCCCATTCACCCTAATAGATCTCTATTAGAGTGAATGAGACAAGGGAACAAAATATCCCAGTTTCTAGCCCCCTAAGGGAGCTAATAGTTATTAAGTAAGAAGTAAAATAAAAGTTAAAAAAAAAAAATATTAAAAGTTTAAATCACCCCCTTTCACAATTTTATATATAAAAATAGATATAAAAAATAAACATATTAGATAACACCGCATGTGAAAATGTCTGAACTATTAAAATATTAAACAAAAAATTCCTGTGTGGCAAATGCCATAGCGGAAAGAAAAATGAAAAACACATGATTCACCATTTTTAGAAACCTTGTAGACTGAAATATGAAAAATGTATGGCTGTCAGAAAATGGTTATCCAAAGATAACTTAGATTTTTTTCAAAGGTTTTTAGTTTTTAAAAGGTAATAGACTAAAATATAGAATAAATACTATACAAGTTTGGTATTGCTATAATCATATTAAGCTGCAAAATAAAGGGATCATTTTTAGTGCACAGTGAATGCCAAGATGTCAAAAAACCCAAAACCTTGGCAGAATTGTGTTTTTGTTTTCCATTTTACCCCACAAAGATTTTTTTTCCAGTTTTCCAATACAAAACATGGTAAATGAAATGGTTCCATTAAAAATGCACCCTATCCCACTAAAAATAAGCTCTCAAATGGCTATGTGAACAGAAAAATATAGAAGTTATGGCTATTGGAACATGGGGAGAAAAAAAAAAAGATGTAAACATCATAATAGGCCGATCTTGCACTATAGGCAAAGAAAAACCATCTTGGATTGCTTCTTTAACAGTGCTAATAAGAAGAAAAAAATTAAAACCCTTGGTTAAACATGTAAAACCCATTGTTACAAGAATGGATGTAGACCTACTGTGTAAATTAACAGACTTAGCTTAGGGCTACTCGTAAGTGCATTATGTAAGTGGGTTCTCTAGTATTCACTTTTTCAATCCTAAAAAAGGGATCTGGTCTCCACTGCAGGTGACCCACCAGCCTGTTACCTCTTGAAGTTACTTCTGTTCACCACAGTTGTCATGAGACACAGGTTTCAAGAGACACCAGTGCGTAGCACTGAGGGATCAAGCAATGACATAGTCAGTGGATGATCCGGGGTCATGGCAGGCAGCTCACCTTCAATCTGATAAATGGTCCATAGGTCAGGCACAAAGCATGGCTTCAAATCCAGAAAAGATGCAGAGGTAAAGTATTGGCAAACAATTAAACTGTAGGACACCTTTGCAGGAACTAGAAAGCTGGATAACCTATTAACAGGCACTCTCCCAGAAAAAATGCCCTAAAAACCCTAGACAAGAAAGTTGTGGCTGGTACAGACTAGGGCAAAGGCGCTGACCCTTTAAAAGCCTAGAGTAGCGCATGTGTGCTTTATGGGCAGGGAGGCTCAGACAAAGATGAGACAGGTCAGAGGCTGCATCAGGGCTTCAGCAGCCGTCCCTGCCATGAAAATACAGGAGGACACCGACAGGCATGGACTCTATTTTTAAAATTTTTGAAGCCAGAATTCAGGAGTACATGGCTTGATAAATTCCCTATGGTGTTTTTGTGGCTTTTTAGGCTTGTAAAAAAATAAAAACACATACATTTCATGTGTTTTTGCAAGCTTCTTTTTATTCAAGGAATTTTGACATACAGTTTTTCAGGATTTTTGAAGTCCTATAGAGAAGCCTATAGAAAATACCTGGAAAAAAAATTACATTTAGTATTTTTTTTAAATTATTATTTGAAGCACATTGACTTTCGGTTAACATCTAGCCACAGCCCATTTTGCAAGTAAAAAAAAAAGCTGGCAAAAAACAAGGAAAAATGCTGCAAAAGTGCTGTAATTTTTCTAGATGCTATATATGTTAACCATAATCACTTTTTAGATTTATTAAGATGAGAATACTGTTTCTTTATTTTTATCAATTAAATGGGTTATTTTTTTTGTTCTTTGAATGTTTCTTCTAATCAAATGTAACAGCTTTACCATGCACTTACAGCATCTGTAGTTGCTTCTTTCTCAGATTTCACTGAGGGTCGCATGACCTGTGATGTCAGCTTCTCTCCCTGCTCTGATGATGATTTGTGGACAAGCTGGAAAAAGCAGATGTGTGTCTGTACACAAGACGTCACTGTGCTGGCCATGCCCCCCTTTACTGCGGGTTTACTGAGTAGCTGCAGGCAGTGAGGAGACATATGCTGGACACAGGAGCTTACAGACTAGAGGAGTTCTGCACAAGAACAGGTAGGGGGAAGATCCTGTGTGCATCAGCAGTGTCATTGTACAGCTGGGACTTAAAGTCCTACACAGAGAACATGCTGCTGAGTCTCCCAGCAGGCAGACATGTCACTCAGGGCAGACTTATTCACTCCCTTTGCAGAGCAGGGGGAGGGGCAGAGATTGTTGTTATTGCAGAAGAGAACCAGGGAAATTAGGAAATATAATTTTTTTACCTAAAACTTTTTACCTGAGCTTAGCTCAGGTATATATTGCTGACCATCAGATTTACAGTGCTATTTTTTTTTCCATAACTCGGACAACCTCTTTAAGTTTGAATTAGAAACTATATTCAGAAATATTTGTGCAAATGGCTCTGTTTGTTGAACGTTATCTAGTTAATATTGTCAGAGTTAATCCTCTCTGACTTTGGTAAGGTCGGGTGTTCTGCACTGATATGATTTGAACTGATACCATCATAACAGAGTGATAATCCTCATTATAATGTAGTGATTTATTGATAGTTCTTAACTTCATATTTGTCATTATTTTGACCACTTAGGATTCGAAGACCAATATTATGTTGTGGTGTGGCTTTCATTAATCATAAATTGGAAAGAAAGTTGGATGCCCTTAAAATCCTTCTAGTTGTACTACATACATCTCGAGGGGAAAATAGGGAGAAATTATTTTTGAAGAGGGTATCCAGATATGTTGGTCATATTGGTGACAAAAGTTTGCTTCTTCTCCCGAAACTCTCAAAAATAGTATGTGAAATAAATGTAATTTTATACAGTCTCTCTGCACTTACTGATCCTGCTAGGGGGTGATGGACACTCCTGGCGCTCGATCTCTATCTCTCCAAGGTAGGACCTCTCTCTTTGCTGCAGTGAAGAATCTGACAGGACACTTCTAAAGCCTTGCTGGTCTGTCACATGTTCTCCACAATCTGCTCCCTCGCACTGGTTTGTGTTGCACTCTTCCTTCAGTGCCACACAATGCTCTACCTGCTGCAGCCTCTCTCTACCTGTTTCACTTAGATGGCCATATCACACTTGAGCTCTGGTAACGGACTCTGCTCTGGATCTCTGGGACTGCACTTTTCCTCTTTCCCAAGCTCTGGCTGAACTCCTCCTCCTGTGCAGCAGGATTTTTCTTTCCCTGTTATCTCTAGCTCTAATAAACGAATGCCACAACCAAGAGTCATAAGAATAGATGTTCCAGAATTGTTATTACATGGGGAATTCATGAAGCTATTAAAACTGGTGTGTCAGGAGTGGTGAAAGGTCCTCTTTAACTCAGCTGAACACTCCAAAGATGGACACTCATTCTCTTCTGCAGCATCACTGTTCAAGAGCTGCAAAGTATCAGACAGAATCCGACGCTCCCAAAGATGCTCTGACGTGAACGGGACCACTTTCAGCGTCTTTTGTGACTTGTGGGTAATAAAAAAAAAAATCCACTTGCTCGTTCATCTTGTCATACTATAACTGGAGGTGGGCTACTTTTTTGTGGGTCACCCTGTACTTTTGTCTTTTTTTAAAATCCAAAAGTATTTACCATGACAGCTGTTTCCTGTGGGTATTTAAACACACACTGTGGAAGGCAAAGAAGTAGCTTATATTATAGCAATGGTATTTTTTATCCATTTGTATACTACCTGATGAAAGAGCTGTTGTGCTCTGAAAGCTTGCAAACAAAATTATGTTTAGCCAATAAAGGTTGCACTTTTATAAAACTTTTGTCTTCTTTAATGCAAACATATTTAACATCACATGGATCTTTCTATTTATCAATTTTTCTGACATTCACCTTACATACAGTGGATATAAAAAGTCTACACGACGGATCCGCACCAAACGCGAGTGGGAAAGTAGCCTTATTTAACCCCCTAACTCTGCTCAGGCTTTGAAAAAGTAGCAATTTATCCTGAACAAAGATCAGGCAGCAGTTTAACCATCATCCACTTTATACAGTGGATATAAAAAGTCTACACACTCCTGTTAAAATGTCAAGTTTCTGTGATGTAAAAAAAAAGAGACAAAGATAAATAATTTCAGAACTTTTTTCACCTTTAATCTGACCTGTTAACTGTACAACTCGAAAAACAAACTGAAATATTTTAGGTAGAGGGGAGAAAAAATATAAAAATAATATGGTTGCATAAGTGTGCACACCCTTAAACTAATACTTTGTTGAAGCACCTTTTTATTTTATTACAGCACTCTGGGTGCTGTCTTTTTGGGTATTAGTCTATCAGCATGGCACATTTTGACTTGGCAAGATTTGCCCACTCTTCTTTGCAAAAACACTCCAAATCTATCAGATTGCGAGGGCATCTCCTGTGCACAGCCCTCTTCTCATCACCCCACCGATTTTCAATCGGATTCAGGTCTGGGCTCTGGCTGGGCCATTCCAAAACTTTAATCTTCTTCTGGTGAAGCCATTCCTTTGTTGGTTTGGATGTATGCTTTGGGTCGTTGTCATGCTGAAAGATGAAGTTTCTCTTCATGTTCAGTTTTGTAGCAGAAGCCTGAAGGTTTTGTGCCAATATTGACTGGTATTTGGAACTGTTCATAATTCCCTCTAGCTTAACTAAGGCCCCAGTTCCAACTGAAGAAAAGCAGCCCCTTGGCATGATGCTGCCACCACCAGGCTTCACTGTGGGTATGGTGTTCTTTTGCTGATGTGCAGTGTTGTTTTTGCACCAAACATATCTTTTGGAATTATGGCCAAAAAGTTCAACCTTGGTTTCATCAGACCAGAACACCTTTTCCCACATGCTTTTGGGAGACTTCAGATGTGTTTTTGCAAAATGTCGCCTGGCTTGGATGTCTTTCTTTGGAAGTAAAGGCTTTTGTCTTGCCACTCTACCCCATAGCCCAGACATATGAAGAATACGGGAGACTATTGTCACATGTACCACACAGCCAGGACTTGCCAGATATTCCTGCAGCTCCTTTAATGTTGATGTAGGCCTCTTGGCAGTTTTCTTCTCGTCTTTTCATCAATGTTGGAGGGTTGTCCAGTTCCTGGTAATGTCACTGTTGTGCCATATTTTCTCCACTTGATGATGACTGTCTTCACTGTGTTCCATGGTATATCTAATGTCTTGGAAATTATTTTGTACCCTTATCCTGACTAATACCTTTTAACAATGAGATTCCACTGATGCTTTGGAAGCTCTCTGTGGACCATGGCTTTTTCTGTGGGATGCGACTAAGAAAATTTCAGGAAAGACCAACTAGAGCAGCTGAACTTTATTTGGGGTTAATCAGAGGCACTTTACATAATGGCAGGTGTATGCTGACTCCTATTTAACATGATTTTGAATTTGATCGCTTAATTCTGAACACAGCTACATCCCCAGTTATAAGAGGGTGTGCACACTTATGCAACCACATTATTTTAGTTTTGTTTTGTTTTCTTCCCTCCACCTAAAAGATTTCAGTTTGTTTTTCAATTGAGTGGTACAGATTATAGGTTACATTAAAGGTGGAAAACATTCTTAAATGATTTATCGCTGTCTCATTTTTTTACATCACAGAAACCTGACATTTTAACAGAGGTGTGTAGACTTTTTATATCCGCTGTATAAGGTGGATGATGATTAAACTGCTGCCTGAGCTTTGTTTAGGCTAAACTGCTACTTTTTCAAAGCCTGAGCAGAGCTTGGGCAAAGCAGATGGGGGAAGGGGGGGGGGGGGGGAATAAGGCTACTTTCACACTCACGTTTGGTGCGGATCCGTCATGGATCTGCACAGACATATCTGTTCAGATAATACAACCATCTGCATACATTCAGAACGGATCCGTTTGTATTATCTGTAACATAGCTAAGACTGATCCCTCTTGAACACCATTGAAAGTCAATGGAGGACGGATCCGTTTTTTATTGTGCCAGATTGTGTTATAGAAAACGGATCCATCCCCATTGACTTACATTGTGTTTTAGAACGGATTCGTTTAGCTCAGTTTTGTCAGACGGACACCAAAACGCTGCAAGCAGCGTTTTGGTGTCCGCCTTCAAAGCGGAACGGAGACGGAATGGAGGCAAACTGATGCGTTCTGAGCAGATCCTTTTCAGAATGCATTAGGGCAAAACTGATCCATTTTGGACCGCTTGTGGGAGCCCTGAATGGATCTCACAAATGGAAAGCCAAAACGCCAGTGTGAAAGTAGCCTAACTAATTTTTCTTGTTAGTAGACTAGGCTTCTTTAGGGCAACCTATCATATTATAAGATTGCTAAGGCCAGGTAATTTAAGAAAAAAAATTATATCTACCATTACTTTTTGTAGAACCTGTGACATATACCCATACTTTTTTGTTCACATAACTAGAAATGCACTTTAGAATTTTTCCATAAATTTCCAGTTCACACAATTTATATTAATAATTGCATACAAGTAATGAAATGGTATTACATCTTTTGGATGCTCCATTCTTCAATTTTTGCATATTTAACTTTTCTTAACTCCATGTAGTCATTTTAATCAAAATGGGATGAACTACTTAATTAGCCAGGTAGATTTTTTTTATTTTTCATGGAATGAATTTAATTAAGATTCATTTTTAAAATAAATGAAATGCAATAAAAAAAACAGATGGTAATTAAAATTATCATCAACAAAGCATCAGCTTTTACATATTTAATTGCATTGTATTTTATTATATCCAGGTGATGTTTTCTTGGCCTTTAAACATTATAGAGAACTTATCAAACATTGCTGTGCTAGATGACAAGTGGTTATTATAAGAATGTAGGGAAAATACATTGGTCCCCAAAAGCTTACTGTAATTTTTCCTGGGCCATCATAACTAAAAAAGATTAACCTACAATTCTGCAGATTGTGACAGAACAGACAGAATGCAGATAACCTGTCCAGCAAACTGCACACCCATTGCTATTGGAACTATTTACTTAGCAAGAGGTGGCAAAGTTGTCCTGCAACAGCTATAACTAACAGGGCCCTGCTTACAGCTGGCTCTAACAAGGACGATTCTATTTAGAAACCAAACTAGTTAACCTTGAGCGGCCCTTGTGGGTAGAATGGAATCCTATTTTGCATACGTAGGGTAGTTTATAACAGGTGGAGCGGACAGGTCGGGTAGTTATACTATACAGGGTCAAAAACATAGTGGTCAAACATCAAAGACAAAACAGTAAAAGAGAGCATAAGGTACGGAGAGCATAAGACCAGAGAATGGTCACTAAACAGTCTGAGGTCAATCACAAAAACAAGCAAGAACAAGGCAGAGTAGTTGTGTAAACTAAATACAAAAATACTTGCAAGATGCACCGAGTAGCCTAGCACACTCAGGAAACAGGTTGAAATTACACTTACTGGCATTCATAAATATTACAGCAATATATATGCAGAGCACAGATATCACTGATTGGCTCTCAAGTCCCTTTCAGGTTCTCTGCTCCATTTTAGGAGCAAGAACAGATAACCTCATCACAACTCTCAGGTTACATCCTCTCTGAGCTCTTTCCTTTGCTTCTGGAGCAGAGATTGATACACAGATAATTCCAATCTGTGAGGAATCGACTGAAAGACCCAGCCAATCAACATGCACATATCAGTCACAATAGGGACAGGTAGAGACAGTTAGTAGAAATTGTACATGTATGGCTCTCTGTATGTGCAACAGTGAGCTACTTCTTTTGGTGGAATGGCTCAATTTTGTTTTTGCTGTATAGGACTCTAAAGGAGCTCCTGCCCTCAAAATAGAAAGTTATTTCCTATGTATCCCCAGTACCTCTATAACGGGTAGTGGGTGTAGATCCACTTTACTAACTAACTGTTTTGACTTTGGGCTATCTCTAAGGGTGTTATCATGGCAGTCTACTTTTATTCACCCTTAACCCCCTTATATAGGTATCTAGTCTTTACTGCAGGGAAGCCATCAGTTCACTACCTATTGAGATAGTCCCGTTCTAGTTGGTGGCTGACCCACAGGGATCAGAGGCACTGGTGCAAAGCACCAAGGGGTCTGGCAATAGTCATAGTCTGCTAACAGGCCAAGGTCAGGGAAGGAAGTATATAAACGAATCCGATAAACAAGTATGAGGTCAGGGCAGGTGGCAATAAAGCGAATTGGTTGTCTGGCAGGAGTTTAGTACATAGGTAGTCAGACAGAATATCACACCTTCACTAGTAACTAGAGATTAGGAACCTAATCTCAGATGCCCTCCCACTAGAAAAGGTGCTTTAAATACCCAGGGACAGCCAGCCATAGGCTATGGAAGAATTTGGATGTGTGCATGCCCTAAATAACAGGCTAGGCAGAGGAGCACAGAATGCAACAGAAAAGGAAAAGAACAGTTTTCACATAAATAGCTGGTGGCCGTGCCCGGAGCACATGACAGAAGAGGGTATGGGGGTCCGGACCACTGGTGAAACAGAGTACAGAACCTTGTAAGAAATATGGCACCCATGCCTGCTCTTGGAAATGGTGCAGTGTGTCCACCATCATAAGCTCTTTCTTACCCTTTGTTTTCCGCACTAGTTATGAGTTTATTTTTCTTTCATTTTCTCTTATTTTGAGTTGATATTTTTGGCCTTCACACCTTTAGATCCAATTACTAATTTTCCCAAAAATATGGACTCAAATTACTATATTTTAGTTACAGTGGTCATCATGCAACAAATTTTCATTATGCAGCCCCCCTGACTTGAGCATCGGAGCGGTTCATGCTCCGATGCTCTCTTTTGCCCTGTGCTAAATTGAGCAGGGCAAAGGCATTTTCTGGAGGTCCGGTGACGAACTGGGCTCTCCATAGGGCTGCCAGGCAGAGGCTTCTGCCCAGCAGTGAGCCCAGTGACGTTACCGGCACTGATGGGCGTGCTTTTGCGCTGCCGTAGCCTGTAAAACGGCTTGGGCAGCGCTAAAGCCGGTCGATCAGAGCCGGTGACGTCATCGAACACACTGCTGGCGGAAACCTCCGCCCGGTAGTGTGTTATTGTAAATAAAAGAGCCCTTGTCCTGCGCGATCCAATGCAGGGCAAGGGAGAGCATCGGTGGGGCTGCCTGGGTGAAATTATGGGTATGTCCGGGTTCAGCTCTGAACCCGGACAACCCCTTTAATATTGTAACTTGAGAAATTACTGAATATGAAAACCAAATTGCATCACCAAATTATTCACTCCTAACACTACAGGTGACTTTACCACCTATATGTTTTACCAAATAAAACTATGAAATGTATACTTTTTTCTATTTTTTATGATTGTAAATTTTTTCAAATTGTATTTATTTTACATGATTATTTAAACAGCCATCTTGCTTAAGCTTATGTTAATACCTTACTAAGATGATTTATAGCAGCTATATGGTCCAAATGCCACAATGGACATGAGATGCTAAGTGGATTTTATAACAGAATGTTCTAGACAGCCTCTGTGACCTGAAGAGGTCATTATGCAGGAAAGAGTAGATGATAAGCTTCACCATCATCCATTGTAAATGTTGAATCCTATGTTATCTATACAGAGGTGTTATCTGTCATTGTAATCGTATCTGTGATAATGAGATAACTGCTGACAAATAATCTTTGGTATGTCCAAGCTCTTATATCATAAAAAATATACAATTAGGAATCAGATAGAAACATCTGTGATAAATATAGTACATTTATAAATGCAAATCTACTCATCAGTTTAAAAGTTACAGAATTGAATTACCAAGAAAAAAAAAATATTGGGGGGGGGGGGGGGGAATTGGTATTAGGCCTTAAGCACATAAGTCAGCTAGGACATTGTGGCTCATACTGAGAATCCCTCTACAGAAAAAAAAATAGAAATGCAGCAATAACTATATATTTAAACATGGGGGAGATTGCATTTGTAAAGAACTTGTTATAGGAAATGTTCCTTGATTTTTAATGAAGATGGGTAGAATTTGAAATAAAAAATACATACATTTTTTAATTTTAATTTTTATATCTTTGAAGTTAATAGAGGATACTATTTCGTATTTGTATGAATTTTTCTTATATTATTGCAACTAGTAAGTTACACTTAACTTGCATATGCTGCAAGCAAAAAAATTAAATGAAAAATAAATTGATGTGCTTGATCATAAAGATATTCATGATTTTTTTCTGCTCTTAAATGCACCACTTTAACTAAGTAATCCCTTCACACTTGTCATTTTCAACAGACCACAAATAGTCTTCATAATTTTCAAGTGAATAAGAAATAGAAATTCTAATTAAAAAGATGATGTTTAGAAGGTTAAATTATTTCCCTATACCACTTGTACTCATCATGAGGATAGACTTTAATTAACAAGTCTGTCATATTAGCAATGACGTTTACTATATGGCAGATTCAAATCAAAATAGCTTCAAAAAGTATTTCATTTTTTTTCCTCTTCACAATCCCATAGGGATTACACTTTAGAAAAATAATTAATTTGAATGGTTTTGCTAGCATCTGCCATTTGTGATTGAATATTTTTAATATAATGTCATAAACAAGTTTAGAAATTCCATTTAGAGGAAAATTAAAGTTGTGGAAGGGTATTTATTTCTTTCCTTGTTTTTGCTAGGAGCTGTCTTTTTGTTTTCCAATTTGTAGCTGTTAGATTGTGCTTAAATTAGATAAAAACTAACATCACTTTGGCTACATGTAGACATCAATACATGTAGCTAGCAACCATGTATATGTAATAGCATTGTATATGCTCAAGTAATCCAAAGAGCAAAGTGTATGCTTAAACACAAAGTCAATTATTTAAAAAAATAGATTAATTAGATGGCAGTCTTTTTTGAGTGCCATGCTTTTCATATGTTCTACTATAGCACGGCTGCAAAGGTAAGAGCAGATCGCTTGCTTAGATCTGTCATCTCACTTCCAGCCTACATGGTCACTGATACCAATGGCAACTATAGGACCTGACCAGCCACACATTCACCAAGAGCTTTCTTCATGACAGAGCTGCTTGGTTTTGGCAGATGCTGATATTTATCACTAGAAATAAGCGAAGTTTTGAAAAATTTGATCCGGATGATTCACAAATCTTCGACAAGAAATTCGATTAGTTATATATTAATTCCTAACAGTTGCAATAAATTAGATATTCTTGTATGTAACAGGGGGTGAGCGAATGTATGGAGTGGGCTGCTACAGTGAGCCCGCTCCGTACATAGTGGGTTCCGGCTGTATCATGCAGCAGACACCCAGCCACAATGGCGGGTAATAGTGATAAGGGTCAGGGGCAATATTTGAATTCACGATATTGCACAAATATTTGGCTGAATATGCATCATAAATTCGCGATTATTTTCTTGATTGCGAAAATCGTTAATGTAATATGCGTGTATTGCACGCACAATACAGGCGTGGGTCACTTTTGCTACATTTTTCAAGCTGCTAGAAGTTTCCTGAGACTGGAGAAAATGGTTGGCACAATATAACTTTACAATAGCTTTATATGCAGATAAAGTGCTCCAATATATTTGCGAGTGCGCAAATCCGCAATTAATGATGTGCATATTTTGGCGCAATACTTTCAACTTCACATTTTAGCAGGTCTGTCTACATATTACTTATTGGTGCACTGAGTATTGTTGTGAACTTGTGACATCACACCACTATGTCTGTAGCATGTATGTGTGGACAGCAGAACCTATCACACTAGCTAACACCCTGCAGTGGAAACTATCATCTACACTATATAACTATCTACCCTACACTGAGTATCTCCCACTATCTGTATTATATACAGTACAGACCAAAAGTTTGGACACACCTTCTCATTCAAAGAGTTTTCTTTATTTTCATGATTATGAAGGCAATAAAACTATGAATTAACACATGTAAAATTATATACATAACAAAAAAGTGTGAAAAAACTGAAAATATGTCATATTCTAGGTTCTTCAAAGTAGCCACCTTTTGCTTTGATTACTGCTTTGCACACTCTTGGCATTCTCTTGATGAGCTTCAAGAGGTAGTCACCTGAAATGGTCTTCCAACAGTCTTGAAGGAGTTCCCAGAGATGCTTAGCACTTGTTGGCCCTTTTGCCTTCACTCTGCGGTCCAGCTCACCCCAAACCATCTCGATTGGGTTCCAGTACGGTGACTGTGAAGGCCAGGTCATCTGACACAGCACCCCATCACTCTACTTCATGGTCAAATAGCCCTTACTTTCAAAGTTTTACCAACATTTCTTAAAGTAATGATGGCCACTAGTTTTTCTTTACTTAGCTGCTTTTTTCTTGCCATAATTCAAAATCTAACAGTCTATTCAGTAGGACTATCAGCTGTGTATCCACCTGACCTCTCCTCAACGCAACTGATGGTCCCAACCCCATTTATAAGGCAAGAAATCCCACTTATTAAACCTGACAGGGCACACCTGTGAAGTGAAAACCATTTCAGGTGACTACCTCTTGAAGCTCATCAAGAGAATGCCAAGAGTGTGCAAAGCAGTAATCAAAGCAAAAGGTGGCTACTTTGAAGAACCTAGAATATGACATATTTTCAGTTGTTTCACACTTTTTTGTTATGTATATAATTCCACATGTGTTAATTCATAGTTTTGATGCCTTCAGTGTGAATCTACAATTTTCATAGTCATGAAAATAAAGAAAACTCTTTGAATTAGAAGGTGTGTCCAAACTTTTGGTCTGTACTGTATATATATATATATATATATGTATAAGCTAACTGTTAAGGGGAATATGAATTATTGATATTTTGAGTAATCTCAATAATTAATTTTCATAAATAGGCGTGAGTCGTCGCCTATTTATACAATAAATAAAACTACTTCTATTGCATTTACACTACACTGAACTAGATACGACTTACTATTGCTACTATGACGGCGACCATAAACACTATACACTGTATTATGAATGATAAAATATTTCTTACACAATACAAATATACAAGTCTAACAATACGCTATATCTATTTATATTTATATAAAAATGGTTATAAATATATATACATATAGACACACATACCACAGTACAGTAATAGCACTACAATCCTAAACTACCCTACACACAATACAATATAATACACAATTCCACCACAAATCTACCTAAATGTTGCACTCACTTTACACAATAGCATTATTTAGCAACCCACCCACCTGGCTACATACACTGTCCCTACAGGGTAAAAAGGGTTAACACTAGGGTTGAGCGAACCTAAACTATAAAGTTCAGGTTTGTACCGAACTTTAGGAATTTTTGACTACAAACCTGAACTTTTCAGTAACAGTTCGGGTTTGAGTTCCGTGTTCGGCGATTTAATGATGCTTTTTGAAAGGCTGCAGAGCAGCCAATCAACAAGCGTTTGACTCTTGTGCCCTTAGAAGCCATCACAGCCATGCCTACTAATAGCATGGCTGTGATTGGTCAGTGCAGCATGCGACCCAGCCTCTATATAAGCTTGAGTCACGTAGCGCTGCACGTCTTTCTGCTCTAACTAGTGTAGAGATTGAATGCTGCTGCTGTTAGGGAGAAAATAGAAAATAATCTCTGTTATCAGAACTTGTTAACTCTGCGATTTACAGCGATTTTTTATTTTTGTGGGTGCAGTGCAACATTTTTTTACCCTGACCTGAGCTCAGTGACACAGATAAATAACTTTTATCCATCTGTTAGCTTGGTGGGTGTTGGCGGACATTTTGTGCAAGTTCAGTGCTCCAGCACAGCATATGTGCCAGGGACAATAATTTAACCCTGTTCTTTTAGTTCAGTGGGCAACATATACCAATTTTTGGTATAAGCACTTGCACTGCATATGTACCAGGTGAAGGGAAAATAATATAGGGAATCGTTCTGTGAGTTCAAAAAAAAAAGGGTGACAAATTCATTTTTTTTTTCTGTAAAGTACAATCCAAATAAATCCATCTGTTAGATTCTGTGGGGATAATTATTATTATTATTTTTTTACTAAAAAGTACATTTTCGCCCAACACTGCATTTGTGACAGTCCAACACAAGCGTTATATACCGCTGTTATATTCTAGTTTAAAAAAAAAAAACACTCATTTTGTGCAAGCTCCCTATTGAAGAGCTATGAGCAAGGCTACAGAGAGACTATAAAACTACTCCTTAAGGTGTGGGCTACAACTAGGACATGGTTGAAAGTTAAGGGTTCACTTACATTTACGCCTCTTTGGCATAATTTGTATTTACAAAGGCTGGATGAAATTGCAGCTGATACATTTTGGCAGAAGAATAAAATTTTATATATCTCACAGGTAGTTAAAGATAGAGAAATTAAATCCTATATAGAAATGATACAAAATTTAAAAAATCTTTCATGGTTTAGGTATTTCCAATTGCGTTCTGTGTTATCCAGCTTGGATGATAAGCGGCTGTTGGATATAGATAATGTATCCTTTCTGAATGATTGGGTAGGAGGTACACATTCCAGAATAAAAATTTCAAATATATATAAGTTATTACTTAAAGCACGGTTTAGTGACATACACTCTCCAGGACAAAAAGCGTGGGAGGTGGACTGTCCGAATGTACAAATAGAAGGGTGGGATAATATTTTTGGGAATCTATCTTCACTATCCCAGAACTTTAACCATGTCCTGATACAATTTTATATCTGCCACAGATTATATATTACTCCATTGTGGATGAACAAATGTGGGTTAAGAGACACGTCCAACTGTCCCAAATGTGACACTGTAGGAGCAGACTTTCTCCATATGATATGGACCTGTCCAGAACTTATAAACTACTGGAACGGTATCAATAACTATATTATGTGTAAACTAAAAATTCGAATTCCTTTTGAACCACAAGTATTTATTCTCAATGATCTCTCCAAATTAAAAAATCATAAGTATCAAAAGATTCTTTTGAGTAGAGTATTGATGTTGGCTAGAGTTTTGATCAGCCGCACCTGGTTCGCCCGTTCTACTCCAAACAAAAACACATGGATAAATTTAATTGATAAGGTAATGAACTACGAAAATTTTTTATACAGACGGAGGGAAAATGAATATCAATGGACCAGGATATGGGGTGGTTGGAGGTCTGGTTAGCTGAGATCAAGTTGTTTTATATATAAGGGTCCTACTTTGATGCACCACAAACTGGGAGGGAGGGAGGGGAGGGTTTTCTAAATATTTTGAAAAGATGAGTGGAATATATGCACATATAATCACTTGGGTTACTAAGAATTGAGAGACTGTAATACATTTTTTATTGTAAATGTTTTGTAGTTTTCCCAATAAAAAGGAAAAAAAAAAAAAAAAAAAAAAAAATTACAAGCTTTTTATACTGCAGTTATAATCTGTGTTTAAATAAAACATCCATTTTTTGCAAGACACTATATTTGGGGCCTTTGCTGCATTTTTGACAGTAAAATACAAGCGTAAAATACTGCAGTTATATTCTGGGTTTAAAGAAAACACCCATTTTGTGCAAGACACTACATTTGGGGCATTGCTACATTTGTGACAGTCCAATACAAGCGTTAAATACTGCTGTTATATTCTGGTTTAGAAAAAAAAACACCCATTTTGTGCAGGACACTACATTTTGGGCCTTAGCTGCATTTGTCACAGTCAAAAACAAGCTTTAAATACTGCAGTTATATTCTGGGTTTAAAAATAAAACAATTTGTGCAAGATCCTACATTTGAGGCCTTTGCTGCATTTGTGACAGTGTAATACATGCGTTAGATACTGCAGTTATATTCTGGGTTTAAATAAAACATCAATTTTGTGCAAGACACTACATTTGGGGCCTTTGCTGCATTTGTGAAATTAAGATACAAGCTTTAAATACTGCAGTTATGTTCTGGGTTTTAAAAAAAACACCCATTTTGTGCAAGACAATACATTTGCGGCCTTTGCTGCATTTGTGACAGTTCAATACAAGCGTTAAATACTGCTTTTATATTCTGGTTTTAAAAAAACACCCATTTTGTGCATGACCTTACATTTAGGCCTTTGCTCCATTTGTGACAGTCAAATACAAGCTTTTAATACTGCAGTTATATACTGGTTTTAAAACACCCATTTTGTGCAAGACCCTAGATTTGGGGCCTTTGTTGCATTTGTGACAGTAAAATACAAGCATTAAATACCGCTGTTATATTCTGGTTTAAAAAAAAAAAAAAACCATTTTGTGCAAGATCCTACATTTTTGGCCTTTGCTCCATTTGTGACAGTCAAATGCAAGCTTTAAATAGCGCTGTTATAATCTGGTTTTAAAAAAACACCCATTTTGTGCAAGACCCTACATTTAGGGCCTTTGCTGCATTTTTGACAGTAATTACAAGCTTTATATACTGCAGTTATAGTCTGTGTTTAAATAAAACATGCATTTTGTGCAAGACACTACATTTGGGGCCATTTCTGTATTTGTGACAGTCAAATACAAGATTTAAATACTGCAGTTATGTTCGGGCTTTGAAAAAACACCCATTTTGTGCAAGACCCTACATTTGGGGTCTTTGCTCCATTTGTGACAGTCAAATACAAGCTTTAAATACTGCAGTTATATTCTGGGTTAAAAAAAAATAAAAACATTTTGTGCAAGACACTATATTTGGGGCTTTTGCTGCATTTTTGACAGTAAAATACAAGTGTAAAATACTGCAGTTATATTCTGGGTTTAAAGAAAACACCCATTTTGTGCAAGACCCTACATTTGGGGTCTTTGCTGCATTTGTGACAGTCCAATACAAGCGTTAAATACTGCTGTTATATTCTGGTTTAGAAAAAAAAAAAAACACTTTTGTGCAGGACACTACATTTTGGGCCTTAGCTGCATTTGTCACAGTCAAAAACAAGCTTTAAATACTGCAGTTATATTCTGGGTTTAAAAATAAAACAATTTGTGCAAGACACTACACTTGAGGCCTTTGCTGCATTTGTGACAGTGTAATACATGCGTTAGATACTGCAGTTATATTCTGGGTTTAAATAAAACATCCATTTTGTGCAAGACACTACATTTGGGGCCTTTGCTGCATTTGTGAAAGTAAAATACAAGCGTTAAATACCGCTGTTATATTCTGGTTTTAAAAAAAAACATCCATTTAGTGCAATACCCTATATTTGGGGCTTTTTCTACATTTGTGACAGTCAAATACAAGCATTAGAAACTGCAGTCATATTCTGTGTTTAAAAAAAACACCCATCTTGTGCAAGGCACTACATTTGGGGCATTGCTACATTTGTGACAGTCCAATACAAGCGTTAAATACTGCTGTTATATTCTGGTTTAGAAAAAAAAACACCCATTTTGTGCAGGACACTACATTTTGGGCCTTAGCTGCATTTGTGACAGTCAAAAACAAGCTTTAAATACTGCAGTTATATTCTGGGTTTAAAAATAAAACAATTTGTGCAAGATCCTACATTTGAGGCCTTTGCTGCATTTGTGACAGTGTAATACATGCGTTAGATACTGCAGTTATATTCTGGGTTTAAATAAAACATCAATTTTGTGCAAGACACTACATTTGGGGCCTTTGCTGCATTTGTGAAAGTCAAATACAAGCTTTAAATACTGCAGTTATGTTCTGGGTTTTAAAAAAAACACCCATTTTGTGCAAGACCCTACATTTAGGGCCTTTGCTGCATTTTTGACAGTAATTACAAGCTTTATATACTGCAGTTATAGTCTGTGTTTAAATGAAACATGCATTTTGTGCAAGACACTACATTTGGGGTCTTTGCTCCATTTGTGACAGTCAAATACAAGCTTTAAATACTGCAGTTATATTCTGGGTTAAAAAAAACAAAACATTTTGTGCAAGACACTATATTTGGGGCCTTTGCTGCATTTTTGACAGTAAAATACAAGTGTAAAAATACTGCAGTTATATTCTGGGTTTAAAGAAAACACCCATTTTGTGCAAGACCCTACATTTGGGGTCTTTGCTGCATTTGTGACAGTCCAATACAAGCGTTAAATACTGCAGTTATATTCTGGTTTAGAAAAAAAAACACCCATTTTGTGCAGGACACTACATTTTGGGCCTTAGCTGCATTTGTCACAGTCAAAAACAAGCTTTAAATACTGCGGTTATATTCTGGGTTTAAAAATAAAACAATTTGTGCAAGACCCTACACTTGAGGCCTTTGCTGCATTTGTGACAGTGTAATACATGCGTTAGATACTGCAGTTATATTCTGGGTTTAAATAAAACATCCATTTTGTGCAAGACACTACATTTGGGGCCTTTGCTGCATTTGTGAAAGTAAAATACAAGCTTTAAATACTGCTGTTATATTCTGGTTTTAAAAAAAAAAATCAATTTCGTGCAATACCCTATATTTGGGGCTTTTGCTACATTTGTGACAGTCTAATACAAGCATTAAAAACTGCAGTCATATAATGTGTTTAAAAAAAACACCCATTTTGTGCAAGGCACTACATTTGGGACATTTGCTGCATTGGTGACAGTCAAATACAAGCGTTAAATACAGCTGTTATATTCTGTTAAAAAAAAAACACCCATTTTATGCAAGACCCTACATTTGGGGCCTTAGCTGCATTTGTGACAGTTAAATACAAGCTTTAAATACTGCAGTTATATTCTGGGTTTAAAAAAACACCCAATTTGTGCAAGACACTACATTAGGGGCCTTTGCTGCATTTATGACAGTGTAATACATGCGTTAGATACTGCAGTTATATTCTTGGTTTAAAAAAAACACCCATTTTGTGCAAGATCCTACATTTGGTGTCTTTGCTGCATTTGTGACAGTCAATTACAAGCTTTATATACTGCAGTCTGGGTTTAAATAAAACATCCATTTTGTGCAAGACACTACATTTGGGGCCACTTCTGTATTTGTGACAGTTTAATACAAGCTTTAAATACTGCAATTATAGTTTGGGTTTAAAAAAAACACCCAATTTGTGCAAGACACTACATTTGGGGACATAGCTGCATTTTTGACAGTCAAAAACAAGCTTTAAATACTGCAGTTATATTCTGGTTTAAATAAAACATCCATTTTGTGCAAGACACTACATTTGGGGCCTTTGCTGCATTTGTGAAAGTAAAATACAAGCTTTAAATACTGCTGTTATATTCTGGTTTTAAAAAAAAAACATCCATTTCGTGCAATACCCTATATTTGGGGCTTTTGCTACATTTGTGACAGTCAAATACAAGCATTAAAAACTGCAGTCATATTATGTGTTTAAAAAAAACACCCATTTTGTGCAAGGCACTACATTTGGGACATTTGCTGCATTGGTGACAGTCAAATACAAGCGTTAAATACAGCTGTTATATTCTGTTAAAAAAAAAACACCCATTTTATGCAAGACCCTACATTTGGGGCCTTAGCTGCATTTGTGACAGTCAAATACAAGCTTTAAATACTGCAGTTATATTCTGGGTTTAAAAAAACACCCAATTTGTGCAAGACACTACATTAGGGGCCTTTGCTGCATTTATGACAGTGTAATACATGCGTTAGATACTGCAGTTATATTCTTGGTTTAAAAAAAACACCCATTTTGTGCAAGATCCTACATTTGGTGTCTTTGCTGCATTTGTGACAGTCAATTACAAGCTTTATATACTGCAGTCTGGGTTTAAATAAAACATCCATTTTGTGCAAGACACTACATTTGGGGCCACTTCTGTATTTGTGACAGTTTAATACAAGCTTTAAATACTGCAATTATAGTTTGGGTTTAAAAAAAAACACCCAATTTGTGCAAGACACTACATTTGGGGACTTAGCTGCATTTTTGACAGTCAAAAACAAGCTTTAAATACTGCAGTTATATTCTGGGTTTAAAAATAAAACAATTTGTGCAAGATCCTACACTTGAGGCCTTTGCTGCATTTGTGACAGTGTAATACATGCGTTAGATACTGCAGTTATATTCTGGGTTTAAATAAAACATCCATTTTGTGCAAGACACTACATTTGGGGCCTTTGCTACATTTGTGAAAGTAAAATACAAGCTTTAAATACTGCAGTTATTTTCTGTATTTAAAAAAAAACACCCATTTTGTGCAAGACCCTACATTTGGGGCATTGCTACATTTGTGACAGTCCAATACAAGCGTTAAATACTGCTGTTATATTCTGGTTTAGAAAAAAAAACACCCATTTTGTGCAGGACACTACATTTTGGGCCTTAGCTGCATTTTTGACAGTCAAAAACAAGCTTTAAATACTGCAGTTATATTCTGGGTTTAAAAAAACATCCATTTCGTGCAATACCCTATATTTGGGGCTTTTGCTACATTTGTGACAGTCAAATACAAGCATTAAAAACTGCAGTCATATTCTGGGTTTAAAAAAAACACCCATTTTGTGCAAGACACTACATTTGGGGCCTTTGCTGCATTTGTGACAGTTCAATACAAGCGTTAAATACTGCTGTTATATTCTGGTTTAAAAAAAAAACACCTGTTTTGTGCAAGACTTTACATTTAGGGCCTTGGCTGCATTTTTGACAGTCAATTACACGCTTTATATACTGCAATTATAGTCTGGGTTGAAAAAAACACTCATTTTGTGCAAGACCCTATATTTGGGGCTTTGCTCCATTTGTGACAGTCAAATACAAGTTTTATATACTGCAGTTATATTCTGGGTTTAAATAAAACATCCATTTTGTGCAAGACACTACATTTGAGGCTTTTGCTGCATTTGTGACAGTTTAATACAAGCTTTAAATACTGCAGTTATAGTTTGGGTTTAAAAAAAACACCCAATTTGTGCAAGACCCTACATTTGGGGCCTTTGCTGCATTTGTGACAGTTCAATACAAGCGTTAACAACCGCTGTTATATTCTGGTTTTAAAAAAAACACCCGTTTTGTGCAAGACTTTACATTTAGGGCCTTGGCTGCATTTTTGACAGTCAATTACAAGCTTTATATACTGCAGTTATAGTCTGGGTATGAAAAAACACCCATTTTGTGCAAGACCCTTCATTTGGGGCCTTTGCTGCATTTTTGATAGTCAAATACATACGTTAAATACCGCTGTTATATTCTGGTTTAAAAAAAAAACACCCATTTTGTGCAAGACCCTTCATTTGGGGCCTTTTCTCCATTTGTGACAGTCAAATACAAGCTTTAAATACTTCAGTTATATTCTGGGTTTAAAAAATAAACACCTATTTTGTGCAAGACTTTACATTTGTGGCCTTTGCTGCATTTTTGACAGTCAAATACAAGCGTTAAATCCTGCAGTTTTTTTCTGGTTTTAAAAAAAACACCCATTTTGTGCAAGACCCTACATTTAGGGCCTTTGCTGAATTTTTGACAATTATTTACAAGCTTTATATACTGCAGTTATAGTCTGGGTATAAAAAAACACCCATTTTGTGCAGGACCCTACATGTGGGGCCTTAGCTGCATTTGTGACAGTCAAAAACAAGCTTTAAATACTGCAGTTATATTCTGGGTTAAAAAAAACACCCATTTTGTGCAAGACCCTTCATTTGGGGCCTTTTCTCCATTTGTGACAGTCAAATACAAGCTTTAAATACTGCAGTTTTCTGGGATAAAAATAAACACCCAATTTGTGCAAGACCCTACATGTAAGGCATTTGCTGCATTTGTGACAGTGTAATACATGCATTAGATACTGCAGTTATATTCTGGGTTTAAATAAAACACCCATTTTATGCAAGACCCTACATTTGGGGCCTTAGCTGCATTTGTGACATTCAAATGCAAGCTTTAAATACTGTAGTTATATTCTGGGTTTAAAAAAAACACCCATTTTGTGCATAACACTACATTTGAGGCCTTTGCTGCATTTGTGACAGTCAAATACAAGTTTTAAATACTGCAGTTATATTCTGTGTTTAAAAAAACTTCCATTTTGTACAAGATCCTACATTTGGGGCCTTTGCTCCATTTGTGACTGTCAAATACAAGTTTTAAATACTGCAGTTATATTCTGGTTTTAAAAAAAACACCCATTTTGTGCAAAACACTACATTTGGGCCTTTACTGCATTTCTGACAGTCCAATACCACCAGTCAATACTGCAGTTACATTGTTGGTGGAGAAATTAAAAAATTTTGTAAACCGTAAGTAATTGTGTGACCTCAAGAAATTTTTCCTCTTTATGACACTGACACTGCCTTACTTTCAATGAACTTAATTGTTGACTATTGGCAGTTACATTGTCGCCTGACATAAACCATCTGTTAGTTTGGTGGGTGAATGCAAAGAATGAGTAGGTTCCAACTCTGATCTTTCAGCAGGAGACTGGGTGGAAGACAATGTAAAGGAACTGGAGGCACTGTCAGCCACCCAATCTACTATCGCCTGTACTTCTTCTGGCCTCACCATTCGTAGAGCCGCATTCAGCCCTACCAAATAACACTGAAGGTTCTGTCACCTACTAGACCTGATGAAGGTGTTTCACTTGTGCGTGTAGCTGGCACAGATCAACCACGTCCTCTCCCTGCAAACGGAGCTACACCAGCAGCACCACAGCTGGGGCCACCCCAGCTGTGGTGCTGCTGGTGTAGCTCCGTTTGCAGGGAGAGGACGTGGTTGATCTGTGCCAGCTACACGCACAAGTGAAACACCTTCATCAGGTCTAGTAGGTGACAGAACCTTCAGTGTTATTTGGTAGGGCTGAATGCGGCTCTACGAATGGTGAGGCCAGAAGAAGTACAGGCGATAGTAGATTGGGTGGCTGACAGTGCCTCCAGTTCCTTTACATTGTCTTCCACCCAGTCTCCTGCTGAAAGATCAGAGTTGGAACCTGCAGCCCATGTCCATCAGTCTTTCACCTCACTCCCTTGCAAATCAGCCAAGCAGTCTGAGCCCCAAGTCATGCAGCAGTCTCTTCTGCTTTTTGATGACTCTGCTTGCAGGGTTTCCCAGGGCCATCCAGATAGCCCTGTCGCAGAAGTGGACAGATTGAGTGCACTAATGCACATGCACTTATGTTTCCAGACGAGTACATGGGAGCACCACTGCAGCATGTCTCGGATGATGATAAAACACAGGTGCTAACTGCTGTGGCTTTCTGCACTGTGAAAGCTGACAAGGATGGCACGGGTGAAGACTGGGTGGAAGATGATGTGGAGGACAATGAGGTCCTCGACACCACATGGATTCAAGGTCATGCAAGAGCCACCAGCACAGTAGAAGAGGGAGCAGGGTGCAAAAGCAGAGTGGCCGTCCCCTAGACAGTATGCCTGCTACTGCCTACGGCACCAATGGACCGAGCACACTAAAGCCAGCTCCAAGGATTTCCCTGGCGTGGCAGTTCTTCAAACAATGTGCTGACAACAGGAGCTGTGCAATCAGAGCCTGAAGCGAGGCATAAACGTTCTAAACCTGAACACAACTTGCATGACCAGGCATCTAAGTGCTAAGCATGAGCTGCAGTGGAGTAGACAACTCAAAAACCAAGAAAGGTCTCTGGCTCCTCCTGCTTCATCTTCTGCTGCAGTCTCAGCCTCTTCATCCCCCTCTGGAGTGACAGTGGCAACTGACACCCCGCAACAAAGGATGTGCCAGCAACGCCACTACCTGGGTCACCAAGCATCTCCACAATGTCCCATGGAAGCGTTCAGCTGTCTATCTCCCAAACACTGGAGCGAAAGGGGAAGTACCCCCCTACCCACCACGATCCCTGGCCCTTAATGCTGGCATTTCAAAATTACAGGCCTTTAAAATACTGTCATTCCGTCTGGTGGAGACGGAGAGTTTTAAAAGCAATATGGCGGTGGTTGTCCTACAGTACGTTGTGCCAGCCGCCACTACTTTTCCAGGCGAGCCATCTCTTCCCTGCACAACCAAGGGAGGGACAAAATCAGGTGTGCACTGTACAACGCCATCTGTGGCAAGGTCCACCTAACTACGAATACGTGAACCGGTAATCACGGTCATGGTGTTTGATAATGAGCGAAATCTCGTAGCATCTCTGGGCCTAGCCGGTTTGACGCACATCCATTGCCTGGCACATGTGCTGAATTTAATGGTACAGAAATTCCTCAAAAATTACCCCGATATGTCAGAGCTGCTGCAGAAAGTGCAGGCTGTCTGTGCACGCTTTCGGCATTCTCACCCTGCTGCTGTTCGCCTGTCAGCACTGCAGCGTAACTTTGGCCTTCCCACTCACCGCCTCATATGCGACGTGCCCACAAGGTGGATCTCCACCTTGCAAATGCTGGCCAGACTGTGCGAGCAGCAGCAGGCAATAGTGGAGTTTCAGCTGCAGCACGCATGGGTGAGTCGCTCTTCAGAACAGCACCACTTCACCACCAATGAGTGGTACTCCATGCGAGACCTGTGTGCCTTGTTGCGCTGTTTCGAGTACTCCACCAACATGGCCAGTGCCGATGACGCCATTCTCAGCGTTACTATCCCACTTCCATTGAAAGAGGATGTGGCACAGGAGGAGGAGAAAGAGGGATCATTTACAAGGGTTTAAGGCCAGTCATTCACAAGTGTCTCCGAGGGTGGGTTCCTGCACCAACATACGCCAGGTACACAATTGTCCAGCCAGGGCACAGTTCTGGAGGATGACGAGGTGGAGGATAAGGAGGAGGAGATGGAGGAGGAGGAACCGTGTTCACAGATGGGTGGCACCCAAACCAGCTTATGGCCATCACTGGTGCATGGCTGGGGGGATACAGAGGACACAGACGATACACCTCCCACAGAGGACAGCTTGTAGTTGCCTCTGGGCAGCCTGGCACACATAAGCGATTATATGCTGCAGTGTCTCCGCAACAACTGCCGAGTCAGCCACATTCTAACTTGTGCTGATTACTGGGTGGCCACACTGCTGGATCCCCGTTACAAGGACAATGTACCATCCTTAATTCTGTCACTGGAGCGTGATCGTAAGATGCGCGAGTACAAGAGCACACTGGTAGACGCGCTGCTGTTGACATTCCCACAGTGGAAGCACAAGGCGAAGGCAGAGGAGGAGGAAGAGATTGCCAACGCAGCTGGGGCACCGCCAGCACCTCAGAAGGCAGGTTTAGCAAGGCTGAAATGTGGAAAAGCTTTGTCAGCACGCCACAACAACCAGCACCACCAGCTGATATGGAACGTCTTATCAGGAGGCAGCATTTCAGCAACATGGTGGAGCAGTATGTGTGCACATAGCTACACGTACTGAATAATTGGTCTGCCCCCTTCAACTTCTGGGTCTCCAAATTGGGCACATGGCCTGAGCTTGCCCTTTACGCCTTGAAGGTGTTGGCCTGCCCTACAGCCAGTGTATTGTCTGAACGTTTGCTTAGCACGGCACGAGGGGGTTATCAAAGAGAAGCGCAGCCGTCTATCCACAGCCAATGTGTACAAGCTCAAGTTCATTAAAATGAACCAGGCAGGGATCCCACAGGACTTGTCCGTATCTTGTGCAGAATAGACATGTATACCATCTTCACCCAGCCATTGTTGTACTCCAGCGCACTTTCTCTTTGTTTTATTTTTTATATTTTCTAATGTTTTGGGGTCTACCCAAATTTGAAAAAAAATAAATAAAGTCAAATATAAAGCAAAACAAAAAAACTGTGTTGGCTACCTTCTCCTCCACCGCCGCTTCCATCTACACAGCCACATCCACCGCCTGTCACACCTTGCCCTGTGAATGTGCGGAGATCTGTCAGACTGGCTGCACATGTCTGTCTTTGTTTACTTTGATTTGGGTTTGAGCTGGATCCACCTTCCCTCAGGTGTACTGGGTTTTATTGTTAGTGAGGCTATTTATCCCTCCTTCCCCCAGTGGCCTGCACGGGTTATATTTATTTCTTGGGAGCTCTTGATTTGTGGTCGATCATCTGCTCCAGCTCTGCTCAAGATAAGTCCTGTCCTTCATTTCCCTTTGTGTGTTTTATCTAGGCCTCTAGGGAGACGCTTGCTTCCTCCTGGTTTGAAGAAGCAAGTTGCCTCTTCCCTTTTACCTGCTACTTAAGGTTTGCCCAGGGTGCTTAGGTTTAGGCATGAGCGCATGTGCATATCCATCCTAAGGGTATGCACATGGGCACAGCAGTTTAGGGAAATCTTTTAGGGATCGCTAGGAGGTGACCCTTTTCTCCCTAGCTTTTGGGCCTAGTCGTTTGTTCTGTTTGTTTTCCAGTGTTTGGTTATTTCCCCGCTTACCTACCTATCGTGACACCGCCTCCTCAACCTCCTACTCCATATGGACCTCCTCCTCCTAGATCAAAATTATTACTGCCATTTGCAGCACTCTAGCCCTTTCCATGAATTTTTTAGAGCCATTTTAGTGTTCCAAAGTTTGGGTCCCTATTAACTTCAATAGGGTTCGGGTCAAGTTTGGCACCCAAACTTTTTTGCGAAGTTCGGCCGAACCCGTCGAACCTGAACATCCAGGTGTCCGCTCCACTCTAGCTAACATCATACCAGTAATGCAAGGGTTTACATAAAAAACAGCAATGCAAGGGTTAACTACAGGGCTCAGCCATCTGCTCTACTTAGCCATCCAGGGAATGCACGTGGGCTCTGCCTCAATCCTCCTCCTTAGTGAGTGAATGGTGGCAGGACAGCAGGGGCTGGGGCAGGGCAAGGATTAATTTAGGAAGGGGTTAACACCTGGTCAGGGACAGGGCAGGGCACTGCAGCTGCTGAATGCAGGGACAGTAGGGGTACAGCAGGGGTTTGCAGGGGAGCAGGGGAGCAGGGGTTAATGAAGTATTCAGCCAAAATATTTCTTGGGAGGGAGATCTTCCAGAGCACTGCCTGCGCTCTCAGTGCAGTCTTCTGAGCGCTGCCTCTGCTCTTCTTCTCCTGGGCTGGCAGGGGTTAAATGAGCGAGGCACCGCCTGCTCATTCTTCTTGGTGGAAGGGGACTATGGGGGTGTTGCTCTTCTGAGCGCATCGCTGCCTGCGCTCTCTTCTTGTCCGGGGGTCACTCTTCTGACATCGGCTACGCTCTACTTTATTCTGGTGGGGTAGGGGTTCTGTTCTTTAATACAGCGCTGCCAGAGGTGATATCAAAGGGCAGAGGATCTTTAATGATACTCTGCCCTTTGAAGTGGACGAAACTGGACATAATTGTCGGCTTCTCCCTCCTGCAGGCACATAGAGTGGGGGCACCCTTGACTGGGGGGATATTGGGCACATTTATATATATATATATATATATATATATATATTTGGGGCACATTTATATACATATATATATACAGTACAGACCAAAAGTTTGGACACACCTTCTCATTCAAAGAGTTTTCTTTATTTTCATGACTATGAAAATTGTAGATTCACACTAAAGGCATCAAAACTATGAATTAACACATGTGGAATTATATACATAACAAAAAAGTGTGAAACAACTGAAAATATGTCATATTCTAGGTTCTTCAAAGTAGCCACCTTTTGCTTTGATTACTGCTTTGCACACTCTTGGCAGGCATTCTCTTGATGAGCTTCAAGTGGTAGTCACCTGAAATGGTTTTCACTTCACAGGTGTGCCCTGTCAGGTTTAATAAGTGGGATTTCTTGCCTTATAAATGGGGTTGGGACCATCAGTTGCGTTGAGGAGAAGTCAGGTGGATACACAGCTGATAGTCCTACTGAATAGACTGTTAGAATTTGTATTATGGCAAGAAAAAAGCAACTAAGTAAAGAAAAACAAGTGGCCATCATTACTTTGAGAAATGAAGGTCAGTCAGTCTGAAAAATTGGGAAAACTTTGAAAGTAAGGGCTATTTGACCATAAAGGAGAGTGATGGGGTGCTGCGCCAGATGACCTGGCCTCCACAGTCACCGGACCTGAACCCAATCGAGATGGTTTGGGGTGAGCTGGACCGCAGAGCCACAGCAACCGCTGCATCACCCAGTGGCAAGCACCTGATTTAAGGCAGTCAAGGCTCCACCGCCATCATCTACCAGTCCTGATGCTCCTACTACTCGTTCTCCTACTCCTCGTCACTCATTCCGTCAGCAATCCATCATCGAAGTGATTGTCAAGGGACAACAGTATGCGTGCACTCATCCAATGGCGCAAAAGCTGAACGTGCTCCTGTCCAAGTTGCTGGTGCTGCAGTCCCTCCTTTTCCAAGTGGTGGACTCTTCATCTTTCATAGAACTGATGGCTTGTGCCGAGCCGAGGTGGAGAGTCCCAAGTCATCATTTCTTTGCCAAAAAGGCAGTACCAGCCCTGCACACACATGTAGAACAGAAGGCGAGCCTGTCGGTGTCTGCCAAAGTGCACAGCAGCGCCGACTTGTGGAGCTGTGATTATGGTCAGGTACAATACATGTCCTTTACGGCCCACTGGGTGAATGTGGTTCCTGCACAGCCACACCAGCAACTTGGCCAGATGACGCGGCTTCCGAATCCACGTTCTCACACCGTTTGTCCTGTGACAATGTCTACCTCTGCCTTCTCATCCTCCACCATGTCCTTAGCCTCCACTGCAGGGAGAAATTCACAGTGCCCCTCCAGTATACCACATGTGCAGGGCTTTGCGGTGTCACTCTGTTCTGCACCTTGTTTGCCTGGGAGAACTGAGTCACACAGTGGAGGAACTGCTTTGTCTCCTTCATCAAGAAATTGAATCCTGGCTTTCTCCACAACAAGTAAAAATCGGACCCATAACCGACAACGGGAAGAACATGGTGTTAACACTGCGTCAAGGAGGGCTGAGCCATGAGCCCTGCATGGCACATGTGTTCAATCTGGTTGTCAAGCAGTTTCTGAAGTCTTCCACCCATCTGCAAGACATCCTAAAAATGGCCACTGATGCCACCTCCACACTATGTCACCTTGCCACTCTGTGGTCTCCTCATGCTGATGCCACCTCCACACTATGTCACCTTGCCACTCTGTGTCCTCCTGATGCTGCTGCCACCTCTACACTATGTCACCTTGCCACTCTGTGGTCTCCTAATGCTGCTTCCATGTCCACACTATGTAACCTTGCACTCTGTGGTCTTCTGATACTGCTGTCACCTCCACACTATGTTACCTTGCCACTCTGTGGCATACTGATGCTGCTTCCACCTCCACACAATGTCACCTTGCCACTCTGTGGTCTCCTCATGCTGCTGCCGCCTCAACACTATGTCACCTTTCCGCTCTGTGGCCTCCTAATGCTGCTGCCACCTTCACACTGTCATTGTTCCACTCTATGTCCTCCTCCCTGATGCTGATGCTGCCATCTCCACACTCTGCCATTGTGGCCTCCTGGAACTGCTGCCACTTCCACACTAGATCAGCTTGCCACTCTGTGGTCTCCTCATGCTGCTGCAACCTTCACACTATGTCACTTTGCCACTCTGTGGCATCCTAATGCTGCTGCTGCCACCTCTACACTGTCATTGTGCCACTCTGTGGCCTCCTGATGCTTCTTTTGCCACCTCCATATGTCATTGTGCCAGTCTGTGACCTCCTGATACTGCTGCCAACTCCACACTATGTCACCTTGCCACTCTGTGGTCTCCTCATTTTGTGGCCACCTCCACACTATGTCACCTTGCCACTCTGTGGTCTTCTGATGCTGCTGCCACCTCTACACTATGTCACCTTGTCACTCTGTGGTCTCCTCATGCTGCTGCCACCTCCATACTATGTCATAGGGCCACTTTGTGGACTTATCATGCTGTTCCCACCCTCCCCACTTCATGACTAGGCCACTATTTTGCCTTTCGGCCTGGCTGACATCATAATTTATTTGACCCTTCTTCTGATCTGTCAGAAGGAAGGAAAAATTAGATGCACAACAGATCCTGTCTGTGTAGCAGCTCTAAAGCCTGTATGGTCCCATCATAATTGGCTTGTGATTTGGTAGCCAAAAGCAGTAGTGGGTACAAAACACAGAAGACATGAAAATATTCCATTCACGTGTCATCTCTGTTTTGGGTCCACTCCTGTTTTTCTTGGCATTAGCAATACTGATGGATTACTGACCAAATGCTGGCGGATGCTCAACTGACAGGATCCATTTTTTGGGGGTTATTGTTCTGACAGATCAGAGGAAGGGCAAAATAATCAGTGAGGTCAACACAAACCTACTGCTGACACTAGAGGTGAGCGAATCGAATCAGACGAAGTGGAAATCAATCTGAATTTCAGCAAAAATGTGAATCTCCTCACGCTTCGTTGTAACGAATCGCAACTTTTTCTAAAATGGTGGCTACAATGGCTGCTACATGTGTTAGGACATAGGGCAAGGAAGGTGGGCTGACCCATAAGGCCATGCATGCAGCCAATCAGAAGCCAGCCAGCCCTGTGATGTCACAGCCCTATAAATACGGCAGCCATCTTAGAGTCAGACAGATGTGAAAAGGCGCTAGGGACAGCAATAGGAAAAACCTCATTGTGATAAAAAAAAATGAAAAAACGATTTATAAGTGCAGGGAAAGGATAGGGAGGAATCGCTTCACAGCATCTTAGTGCAGGGAGAAACATCTGAAGTTGCTAGGGACAGTGCTAGAAAAACCACATTGCAAAAAAAAGCAATTTGCAAGTGCAGGGAAACATTATTTAGGGATCCAAATAGCCATTATACAGCTCTGGCATTCCAGCAATTTTTTCTTGTTATTGAGGTGCAAGTGCTATGTTGAAAAGCCTTTAGTGGCTTATATCTGTGGAAAAAGAAAAATATATACGCATTTCACTTTTGCAGTTATTCGTGTTGAAAGAGTTTAGTGGTCTATTTCAGTACAAAAAGGAAAAATATATACGCATTTCACTTCTGCAGTTATATATGGTGAAAGCAATTAGTGTCCTATTTCAGTACAAAAAAGAAAAAAATATACGCACTTCACTGGTGCATTAATTTCAGCTTAAAGCGTTTAGTGGCCTATTTCATAAAAAAAATATATAAATATATTCTCTCTTCACTTCTGCAGTTATATGTGTTGAAAGCATGTATTGGCCTATTTCAGTACAGAAAGTAAAATATATACGCACTTCACTGGTGCATTTGTTTCTGCTAAAAGCGTTTACTGGCCTATTTCAGTACAGAAAGAAAAAATATACGCACTTCACTGTGCACTTTTTTGTGGCAAAAGCGTTTAGTGGCCTATTTCAGTACAAAAAGAAAAATATATTCTCAATTCACTTCTGCAGTTATACCAGTCCTGATCAAAAGTTTAAGACCACTTGAAAAATCTCAAAAAATTATATTTAGCATGGCTGGATCTTAACAAGGTTCCAAGTAGAACTTCAACATGCAACAAGAAGAAATTGGAGTGAGACAAAACATTTTTTGAGCATTCAATTTGATGAAAAGAATGAATAAACTGAAACAAGCTGTTTTTCAGCTGATCAAAAGTTTAGGACCACACCTCCAAAAAAAACTAAGCCTACTACCCAAAACAGAAATCCAACTTCCAAACATGAACTCAGTAATGAGTAGCTCCGCTGTTATTGTGTATCACTTCAAAAATTTGTTTTGACATGCTTGATGCAAGCGTTTCCATGAGGTGAGTGGGAACATTTCTCCAAGTGGTGAAGACGGCTGCATGAAGGCCATCTACTGTCTGGAACTGTTGTCCATTTTTATAAACTTCCCTTGCCATCCACCCCCAAAGGTTCTCAATTGGATTTAGATCAGGTGAACACGCAGGATGGGCCAAAAGAGTGATATTATTCTCCTGGAAGAAGTCCCTTGTCCTGCGGGCATTGTGTACTGTAGCATTGTCCTGTTGAAAAACCCAGTCGTTACCACACAGGCGAGGGCCCTCAGTCATGAGGAATGCTGTCTGCAACATCTGGACATAGCCAGCGGCTGTTTGACGCCCCTGCACTTCCTGAAGCTCCATTGTTCCACTGAAGGAAAAAGCACCCCAGACCATTATGGCACCCCTCCACTGTGGCGCATAGAAAACATCTCAGGTGGGATCTGCTTGTCATGCCAGTAACGTTGGAAACCATCAGGACCATCAAGGTTAAATTTTTTCTCATCAGAGAATAAAAGTTTCTTCCACCTTTGAATGTCCCATGTTTGGTGCTTTCTTGCATAGTCCAAACGAGCAGTTCTGTTGCGTTCAAGGAGACGAGGTCTTTGAAGACTTTTTTTTTGTTTTTGAAGCCCTTCAGTCTCAGATGGTTATGGGGCTGCAGTCAGCACCAGTAAAGGGCCTTAATTTGGGTCGAGGATCGTCCAGTGTCTTGACGGACAGCCAATTGGATCCTCCGGCTCAGTGCTGATGAATTTTTTTTGGGTCTTCCGCTTGACTTTTTTGTTCCATAACCCTCAGGATCATTTAAGAAATTCCAAATGACTGTCTTACTGCGTCCCACCTCAGCAGCGATGTCGCGCTGTGAGAGACCCTGCTTATGCAGTTCAACAACCCGAACACGTTCAAAAAGGGAGAGTTTTTTTGCCTTTGCCATCACAACGTGTGACTACCTGACAGAAAATGACAATGAATCCACATCTTTGCACAGATTTGGCCTTTTAAAAGGCATGTGGTCCTAAACTTTTGATCAGCTGAAAAACTGGCTGTTTCAGTTTATTCGTTGTTTTCATTAAATTGAATGCTCAAAAAATATTTTGTCTCACTCTCATTTCTTCTTGTTGCCTGTTGAAGCTCTACTTGGAACCTTGTTAAGATACAGCCATGCTAAATATGTTTTTTTTGCCATTTTTCTTAAGTGGTCTTAAACTTTTGATCAGGACTGTATGTGTTGAAAGTGTTTAGTGTCCTATTTCAGTGCAGAAGAAAAATATATATGCACTGGTGCTGTTATTTGTGGCAAAAGCATTTACTGGCCTATTTCAGTACAGAAAGGAATAAAAAACTTGCACTTCACTGGTGCATTAATTTCTGGCAAAAGCATTTAGTAGCCTATTTCAGGGCAGAAAATTAAAAATATACGCACTTCACTGGTGCATTTATTTCTGGTAAAAGCGTTTACTGGCCTGTTTCAGTGCAAAAAGAAAAATATATTCTCAGTACACTTCTGCAGTTACAGTATATGTGTTAAAAGCGTTTAATGGTTTTATTTCAGTACAGAAAGAAAAAATATCTGCACTTCACTGGTGCACTTATTTGTGGCAAAAGCATTTAGGGGCCTATTTCAGTACAGAAAGAAAAGTATATACACATTTCACTTCTGCAGCTATTATTATTTCAGTACAAAAACAAAATATATTCAGCGCTCACTTTTGCAGTTATCTGTATATGTGGTAAAACCTTTAGTGACGTATTTTGGTCAAAAAACATATTTTATTTAGCGGTCAGCGCTGTAGTTGTATGTGGTAAAATCTCTAGTGACGTATTTCGGTTGAACAACTAATTTTAATCAGCATTCAGCGCTGCAGTTATATGTGGTAAAGTGTTTTTTTACTTTTTTCGATCGAAAAACAAAATTTATTCAGCGTTCAGTGCTGCAGTTACAGTATATGTGGTAAAATCTTTATGGATGTATTTCGGTCGAAAAACTAATTTTATTCAGCATTCAGCGCTGCAGTTATGTGGTAAAATCTTTATTGACCTATTTCGGTCGAAAAACTAATTTTATTCAGCGTTCACCGCTGCAGTTATATGTGATTAATTCTTTATTGAAGTGTTTTCGGTCCAAAAATTTATTTACTCGGCGGTTAGCGCTGCGGTTATATACGGTAAAATATTTATTGAAGTATTTAGGTGGAAAAACTTAATTTATTCAGCGGTCAGAGCTGCGGTTATATGCAGTAAAATCTTTAGTGATGTATTTTGATGAACTTTGCGACACTTCCGGGCTCAAAGCTATCTTGACGCTTTGTCTTCTTATTGTCTGTAGCTACTGGAGGCCTGTTCATGCCAGGCAGGTTCCCCCAGAAGTATCTGGATCGATGAGCAGCCGATACCGCACTTGCATCAATCTTGACAGGAGTCGTCTCCAGGTGGAGATAAATTGTTTTTTGGAATGCTTTCTCCATCGTAACCACGTCGTCGAATAAACTGAAGACTGGCGGATTCTTTGCTGTCTTAGGCAACCATTTTTATTATTACATTTATTAAATATTGAATATTAAATTGAACCAAAACTTGATTAAAATTAGAAGAAAGCAAACTAAAATTCGCCAATATACAGGGAGTGCAGAATTATTAGGCAAATGAGTATTTTGACCACATTATCCTCTTTATGCATGTTGTCTTACTCCAAGCTGTATAGGCTCGAAAGCCTACTACCAATTAAGCATATTAGGTGATGTGCATCTCTGTAATGAGAAGGGGTGTGGTCTAATGACATCAACACCCTATATCAGGTGTGCATAATTATTAGGCAACTTCCTTTCCTTTGGCAAAATGGGTCAAAAGAAGGACTTGACAGGCTCAGAAAAGTCAAAAATAGTGAGATATCTTGCAGAGGGATGCAGCACTCTTAAAATTGCAAAGCTTCTGAAGCGTTATCATCGAACAATCAAGCGTTTCATTCAAAATAGTCAACAGGGTCGCAAGAAGCGTGTGGAAAAACCAAGGCGCAAAATAACTGCCCATGAACTGAGAAAAGTCAAGCGTGCAGCTGCCAACATCACTGGAGTGCCCAAAAGCACAAGGTGTGCAATACTCAGAGATATGGCCAAAGTAAGAAAGGCTGAAAGACGACCACCACTGAACAAGACACACAAGCTGAAACGTCAAGACTGGGCCAAGAAATATCTCAAGACTGATTTATGGACTGATGAAATGAAAGTGAGTCTTGATGGGCCAGATGGATGGGCCCATGGCTGGATTGGTAAAGGGCAGAGAGCTCCAGTCCGACTCAGACGCCAGCAAGGTGGAGGTGGAGTACTGGTTTGGGCTGGTATCATCAAAGATGAGCTTGTGGGGCCTTTCCGGGTTGAGGATGGAGTCAAGCTCAACTCCCAGTCCTACTGCCAGTTTCTGGAAGACACCTTCTTCAAGCAGTGGTACAGGAGGAAGTCTGCATCCTTCAAGAAAAACATGATTTTCATGCAGGACAATGCTCCATCACACGCGTCCAAGTACTCCACAGCGTGGCTGGCAAGAAAGGGTATAAAAGAAGAAAATCTAATGACATGGCCTCCTTGTTCACCTGATCTGAACCCCATTGAGAACCCGTGGTCCATCATCAAATGTGAGATTTACAAGGAGGGAAAACAGTACACCTCTCTGAACAGTGTCTGGGAGGCTGTGGTTGCTGCTGCACGCCATGTTGATGGTGAACAGATCAAAACACTGACAGAATCCATGGATGGCAGGCTTTTGAGTGTCCTTGCAAAGAAAGGTTGCTATATTGGTCACTGATTTGTTTTTGTTTTGTTTTTGAATGTCAGAAATGTATATTTGTGAATGTTGAGATGTTATATTGGTTTCACTGGTAAAAATAAATAATTGAAATGGGTATATAATTGTTTTTTGTTAAGTTGCCTAATAATTATGCACAGTAATAGTCACCTGCACACACAGATATCCCCTAAAATAGCTAAAACTAAAAACAAACTAAAAACTACTTCCAAAAATATTCAGCTTTGATATTAATGAGTTTTTTGGGTTCATTGAGAACATGGTTGTTGTTCAATAATAAAATTAATCCTCAAAAATACAACTTGCCTAATAATTCTGCACTCCCTCTATTATCACAATCTTCGAGGGAAATTTGCCAAGCCGTTTTGCTTGAGAACGTGTATTATTAAATCGTGTTTTAAGCAAAACTTTATAAAGTTTAGAAATGTTTACCTTTTGTTTTGTCCGATATTCCCTTAAAATTAATAGACGAAGCCACCACTCTGTGGCCTACTCATGCTGCTGCCAACTCCACAATCTCTCGTCGTACCACTCTGTGGCCCTTCTCATGCTGCTGCCACCTCCACACTATGTCACCTTGCCACTCTTTGGCCTCCTGATGCTGCCACCACCTCCACACTATGCCACCTTGCCACTCTGTGGCCTCCTGATGCTGTCACCACCTCCACAGTCTGTCACCATGATACTCTGTTGTCTCTTGATGCTGCCACCACCTCCACACTCGGTCATTGTGCCACCCTGTGGCCTCCTCCTGATGCTGCTGCCACCGCCACCTCTGCACTCTGTCATTGTGCCATTCTGTGGCCTCCTAATGATGCTGCTGCTGACGCCACCTACAGACTCTGTCATTGTGAGATTCAATGGCTTCCTCATACTGCTGCCACCTCCAGACTCTGTCATTGTGAGACTCAGTGGCTTCCTTATACTGCTGCCACCTCCAGACTCTGTCATTTTGCCATTCTGTGGCCTTCTGATGCTGCTGCCATCTCCACACTGTCATTGTTCCACTCTGTGGTCTCCCCATGCTGCCACCACCTCCACACTCTGTCATTGTGCCACTCGGTGGCCTTCCCCTCATGCTGCTACTGCTGCCACCTCCAAATTCTGTCATTGTTCCACTTGGTGGCTTCCTCATACTGCTGCCACCTCCACACTCGGTCATTGTGCCACTTGGTGGCCTCCTCATACTGCTGCCACGTCCAGGCCTTCTCCTGATTCTGCTACTGCTGCCGCCACCTCCAGACTCTGTCATTGTGCCACTCGGTGGCTTCCTTATACTGCTGCCACCTCCAGACTATGTCATTGTGCCACTCTGTGGCCTCTTGATGCTGCTTCCACCTCATCACTGTCATTTTGCCACTCTGTGGTCTCCCCATGCTGCAACCACTTCCACACTCTGTCATTGTGCCACTCGGTGGCTTCCTCATACTGCTGCCACCACCACACTCGGTCATTGTGAGACTCAGTGGCTTCCTTATACTGCTGCCACCTCCAGACTCCTCCTGCTGCTGCCATCTCCACACTGTCATTGTGCCACTCTGTGGTCTGCCCATGCTGCCACCACCTCCACACTCTGTCATTGTGCCACTCGGTGGCCTTCTCCTGATGCTGCTACTGCCACCTCCAAACTCTGTCATTGTGCCACTTGGTGGCTTCCTCATACTGCTGCCACCTCCACACTCGGTCATTGTGCCACTTGGTGGCCTCCTCCTGATTCGGCTACTGCTGCAACCTCCAGACTCTGTCATTGTGCCACTCGGTGGCTTCCTCATACTGCTGCCACCTCCAGACTTTGTCATTGTGCCACCCAGTGGCTTCCTGATGCTGCAGCCACCTCCACTCTGTCATTGTGCCACTCGTGGCCTTCTCCTGTTGCTGCCACTGCTGCTGCCGCCACCTCCAGACTCTGTCATTGTGCCACTCAGTGGCTTCATTATACTGCTGCCACCTCCACACTTGGTCATTGTGCCACTCGGTGGCTTCCTCATACTGCTGCAACCTTCACACTGTGTCATTGTGCCACTCTGTGACTTCCTCATGCTGCTACCACATCCACACTTGGTCATTGTGCCACTCGGTGGCTTCCTCATACTGCTGCCACCACCACACTCGGTCATTGTGAGACTCAGTGGCTTCCTTATACTGCTGCCACCTCCAGACTCCTCCTGCTGCTGCCATCTCCACACTGTCATTGTGCCACTCTGTGGTCTGCCCATGCTGCCACCACCTCCACACTCTGTCATTGTGCCACTCGGTGGCCTTCTCCTGATGCTGCTACTGCCACCTCCAAACTCTGTCATTGTGCCACTTGGTGGCTTCCTCATACTGCTGCCACCTCCACACTCGGTCATTGTGCCACTTGGTGGCCTCCTCCTGATTCGGCTACTGCTGCAACCTCCAGACTCTGTCATTGTGCCACTCGGTGGCTTCCTCATACTGCTGCCACCTCCAGACTTTGTCATTGTGCCACCCAGTGGCTTCCTGATGCTGCAGCCACCTCCACTCTGTCATTGTGCCACTCGTGGCCTTCTCCTGTTGCTGCCACTGCTGCTGCCGCCACCTCCAGACTCTGTCATTGTGCCACTCAGTGGCTTCATTATACTGCTGCCACCTCCACACTTGGTCATTGTGCCACTCGGTGGCTTCCTCATACTGCTGCAACCTTCACACTGTGTCATTGTGCCACTCTGTGACTTCCTCATGCTGCTACCACATCCACACTTGGTCATTGTGCCACTTGGTGGCTTCCTCATATTGCTGCAACCGTCACAATCGGTTAATGTGCCACTCTGTTACTTCGTCATGCTGATACCACCTCCAGACTCTGTCATTGTTCCACTTGGTGGCCTTCTCTTGATGCTGCTACTGCTGCTGCCGCCACCTCCAGACTCAGTCTTTGTGCCACTTGGTGGCTTCCTAATACTGTTGCCACCTCCACACTCTTTCATTATGCCACTCGTAGCCTTCTCCTTATGCTGCTTTTGCTGCTGAAAAAGCGTTTAGTGGCCTATTTAAGTACAGAAATAAATATATATACGCACTTCACTGGTGCATATTTTTCTGCTAAAAGCATTTACTGGCCTATTTTAGTACAAAAAGTAAAATGTATTCTCAATTCACTTCTGCAGTTATATGTGTTAAAAGCATTTAGTGGCCTACTTCAGTACAGAAAGAAAGTAATATACGCACTTACAAACTCTGTCATTGTTCCACTATGTGGCTTCCTTATGCTGCTGCCACCTACACACTTGGTCGTTGTGCCACTTGGTGACTTCCTCATACTGCTGCCAATTCCAGACTCTGTCATTGTGCCACTCGGTGGCCTCCTGATGCTGCCGCCACCTCCACGCTCTGTCATTGTGCCACTCTGTGACTTCCTCATACTGTTGCCACCTCCACGCTCTGTCATTGTGCCACTCTGTGACTTCCTCATGCTGCTGCCACCTCCACACTCGATCATTGTGCCACTCTGTGGTCTACTCATGCTGCCACCTCCACACTCTGTTATTGTGCCTCTCAGTAGCATTCTTCTGATGCTGCTACTACTGCCGCCAGCTCCAGACTCTTTCATTGTGCCACTCAGTGGCTTCCTAATACTGCTGCCACTTCCATACTCTGTCATTGTGCCACATGGTGACCTCCTCATACTGCTGCCACCTCCACACTCTGCCATTGTGCCACTCGGTTGCCTTCTCCTGATGCTGCTACTGCTGCTGCTGCCACCTCCAGCCTCTGTCATTGTGCCACTCTTTGACTTCCTCCTGCTGCTGCCACCTCCACACTCTGTTACTGTGCCACTTGGTGGCCTCCTCATATTGCTGTAAACTCCACACTCTGTCATTGTGCGACTCGGTGGCCTTCTCTTGATGCTGCTGCAACCTCCAGAGCCTGTCATTGGGCCACTCTGTGGTCTCCTCATGCTGTTCCAACCCTCCCCACGTGATGACTGGGCCACTATTTTGCCTTTCGGCCTTGCTGACAACATAATTTGTTTGACCCTTCTTCTGATGTGTCAGAAGGAAGGAAAAATGTCACACACAACGGATACTCTCTGTGTAGCAGCTGTAAGGCCTGTATGATGCCATCAGAATTGGATTATGATTTGGTAGCCAAAAGCAGTAGAGTGAACAAAACACAGAAGACATTCAAATATTCCATTCACGTGTCATCTCTGTTTTAGATCCACTCCTGTTTTTTTTTGGCATTAGCAATACTGATGGATTATTGAGCAAATGCTGACCAAGTGATGTATGCTCCACAGACAGGATCCGTTTTTTGTGGGTTATTTTTCTGATGGATCAGAGGAAGGGCAAATTAATCAGTGACGTCAACACAAACTTACCGCTGACACCCTCTCCACTCTGTCGGGGGCTCTACTTGCGTGCGCGTTCAATAGAACAGGTTCTAAAGACATCTATGTGGAATTGCCTGACAATGGTGTAAAAGGAGTGCGCTTCTTCTTGGCGCTAACATCGATCTGTCAGGCTGAGTTCATACTTGAGTTATTTGGTCAGTTTTGACCCCGTGACTGCCCAAATAAGTGAAGTGTGCAGTGATTCTAAGAGCGACGCCTGTCATATGCATGTCATACGGACTCACAGTATTATTTCACTACCAGAACAGATTCCATATGCATGTTACTGCAAGGTACAGTGTTCTACACCACTATAAAGGCTCTCTGCAGCCAGGAAATAGCAATTTTTAACGCGATTCGTCACAAATAAATTTGGGTCAAACCAATTTTTTTTAAATTAAATTTGGCGAACCGACCAATTCGAATTTTTGAAAAATTAGCTCATCACTAATTGTTTGCTATGGGCAACCTAACCAGTTCTACTTTACACTAGTTTGATAAATCTCCCCTATATATACAATATATGTTTTATGAGGTCGTCCATTATTGGAAATGACATCTGTCAGAAAGAGAGTGCAAAGAAATATTATCTTTAAACATGGAATGCAGCTAGTGTAATGTCAGAAAGAGTTTATTGTCACAGAAGACAATAGTTGGTTAGTTAGATTTAATTAATTGAAGGAGATAGAGCAGGGCCAATATAGTTTATCACTGAATTCAGTCAGGCGGCCAGCCATGTGCAGTAAGTGCTAGAGCACCATTTTAATACTGTGTATCAGCCCACTCTACATCATATAATTCACAATTCCAAACAGAAATATTTTACATTAATAGTCTTGGTGCTTATAGTGTATTGTCAGATATATTTTCTGCCCTATATTGTACTGAACTCTATCTTATTGACCTTTTTTTAATAAGTGGAAAAATTCTTTAAAAATTCACTTTCTTAAAAAAAAAAATACAGACTAGTGCATCTGACATTTGTCACACTTGTGCTATATTGTACTGGACTCTGTTAAACTGAAATATTTGTTGTGTAGGTATTTTCTTTAACAAAACACCAAACCTGTTTCTACTCCCCAAAAAGAAATACATTTTGGAGGGCTTGTTCAAAGCAAGCTATTCCTTCTACTGATACCAACAGACTATTTGTTACTGCTGGCAACCATTGGTTTCCCCAAAGACAAATATGTCACTATCACTTTGTCATTGGCATTAAAGAGCTTGAAAGGGGTTGGATACAGTCCTAGAGGACCCCAGAGTTTCAATTCTTAAAGGCAATTGGAGAATTTTTGATTTGGGTCAAATTTACTTGGACTTCAGGCAGCTATGTCTTTCGAATGGGACCCAAAATAAATTTAGCATACACATTGTATATAGTTGCAGTTACAGTATCTATATAAGTAAAATTAAAATTTGGCTTTTAATTGGCTTAAGTAAGTTTGAATGTCACCCCGATTTCCTGTAAATGTACTGTTCTTCCCGTAATAATAATGTTCTTCGTGTAAGCACATTGAAACCATACTGCAATTATTTATCTTTTGCTTTTTTGCTGCATTTCTTTCTATGTGTTAATAGTTGCCATTTTAATAAGTTGTTGCTTGGCTTAAAATCCATGCTAAGATTTACGATGTCATTTGAAACGGGTCACTGCCAGTTCTACCATTCATAAGTACATATACATACTCTTAATAGACTTAATACTAAAGCAGGAAAGGCATAAAAGAGCCGCATGAAATATTTATGTAACTACCAACATTTTCTTGTAATCTCTAACTGAGGAACCTTTGCTAACAGCAAGAGCATGAGGTTATTCTTTTCTCTTCTCTGCAGGGCATAATATGTACACTGATGTGCGATCTTTTTTTCCTTGGTTCAGCCCTGTGCAATTATTTTTATACAACAGATTGCTACACTTTAGATTGGCACATAAGAATCTACTGTTAACAATCTGACCTTCTGGCTATTGTTATAGAACAAGACTTCTAAATATCTCAGAGATTTTAGACTAAGAGATTTTCAATATTTTAAAATAAATTTTAGTTCTGCTTGTCTTTCAGTAAGACTTTTTGCCTGGAGATAGTATTTGTTTTTACAGAAGAGTGTAGGAAGGAACTTGTGAGCCTAGAAAGTTTTATACGGTACTTTGAGAAGTTTACCTAACGCTTTCCTAAAGTAGATTTATGCACTTCATATAAAAGAAAAATATCTACTGAAGAGTACGTGACAAGGTATACAGCAAAAGTAATATAAACGCAGGAATCATTTATTACACAGTAATGTATAAGTAGAAAGTATAAATGTATGAGTATAAATATATATATATGTATACATACACAAATACACATGCACAGAAGGCAGTGGCTAAGTGGTTAGGTCTGGTGCCTTGCAGCGCCGGGATCCTAGGTTAGAATCTGACCAAGGACAACATCTGCCTGGAGTTTGTATGTTCTCCCTGTGTTTGCATGGGTTTATTCAGGTTTCCTCCCACACTACAAAAACATACTGATAGGGAACTTAGATGGTGAGCCCCATTGGGGACTGATTGATATTAATGTCTGTAAAGTGCTGCGGAATATAAGTAGCGCTATATAAGTACATTAAATACATTAAATATATATATATATATATATATATATATATATTTACAGAGTGCTATCAAGTTGATTTTGACTCTTGGTGACAAATCTAAATAGTGTTTCTCCAGTTATCTTCTCCATCAAGGCTTTAAGGCCTCTCAATGGTATGTTTATGATTTTTATTATGATAAACATCCATCTTAGTGGCAGAAGGCTCTTCAGATAATTCCACTCCAACCTTAGCTCAATCCAATTTTCCATTAAAAAAATTAAATACAATATAACAACATGCTAACAAAACCCTTAAAAGGTCGCAATACATGGAACCACTGGGTGCCCACATAGATACTTGTAGGATAGACATCTTGTTACAGAGTATTGTGAATTTCTTTTTTTTTCAAATGAAGCTCATCTTGCTTCATATATCTCGCGTAGAGATGAACAAAGTTTTGAAAAATTTGATTCAGCTGAGAAGAAATTGCTTCCTTATAAGTTCCTTCATCAGATATACCCAGGACACTCTGACTAATCATATTCATCCAACTTGATGACCCAATCGCAGTGTGGAGACTTGGAAGTTCAACTGCAGGAAGAGTGTATCGCTGTGTGCATTACGTTCTAGTGCACCCACATTCATAGCTAATCCATTCTGTAGGTACTGTGCCATCAGTATTACAGGTGCAATTTATCGGCGTCTACATCACTCTGCAGTGCACCAAGATTTATAGCTAATCACTTCTGTTAAACAAAATGAAAAGCATACAGCACCCTTCAGTAAAGAAAAAAAAAACCTGTGCGCACATCTGCAGTGCAATGGCTCCTTAGCCTTAGTGGAACAAAATATAGAAATGGAGGCAGTGCCAATAAAGTAGTGGAGAAAAAAATTGATATTTTAATGCATGTTGTGGCAGTCCAAACACATGCTTTTTAATCTCTTCTGTTAGCTTTAGATTTACTGTGCGTGGCCCCATGACAGAGTGAGGAGTGTGGCAGCAGCAGTTGCATTAGCAGTGACAATAGTGGCCCTATGACAGAGTGGGGAGGATAGCAGCAGTGCCAGTTACAGTGACAATAGTGGACCCATGACAGAGTGGTGAGGGGGGACAGTATCAGTGGCACGTAGGCTGTGTTCACATCACTTTTTATTTTTCTGTTGTTCTGATCTGCCAGATAAGCACACAGCCTATATTTTGTGTATCCATAAAGCCTCTTTCAGAAGGTCAGAATTTGATCAAATTTGGCTCAAATTTGGCTCCAAAACAGAGATAACATGTAATAGAAATATTTGCATCTCTTCTGTGTTTTGGATCCACTCCTGCTTTTGGCTTACAAATACTGATGGAAAATACTAACCGCCTGAAAGAGACCTTATGCTCAGTTTGCATCCGTTTTGGCCATTTATGTCTGAAATAATTTTTTTTTAACAAGGAAAAAAAGTCCTGCATGACCTCTTTCACACCGTGAGTATTTGGTCAGTATTTTTCATCAGTATTTGATCAGTATTTGCAAGCCAAAAACAGGAGTAGGTCTAAAACAGAGATAAAATGCAATTAAAATATTTGCATGTCTTCTGTGTTTTGGACTAACTCCTGCTTTTGGCTTACAAATACTGACCAAATACTAACCATGTGAAAGAGTCCTTACGGATGCTCAAAATACAGGATCCTTTTTTCTTATTCTGTTCTTCTGATGAATTAAAAGAATGGATAAATACACAGTGATGTCTTTACAAACAAACTTGGACAATAGTGGCCTCATAACACAGTGGGGATGGGGTCCAACAGCAGTGTCAGTAATAGGGACTATAGTGGACCCTTAACAGAGTGACCAGTGGGGAAAGCAGCGGAGGCATACAGCACAAGATGGTGGCAGACCACAGTAGTAGCAGAACCCAAAAACTGCAGTGCAATAGCAAGGTCCAGTGGCATGCACAGCCTTTAAAAAATTGTACATATGAGTAGGCCAAGAAGCCCCATTGTAGAAATGGCAATAGAGGCAGTGGGTGGGTGGCATCAGGCGGGTGGCAGCATTAGAATGGCGGCAGCAGGACGTGGCCAGAAGTAATGGCCCACTTTGCACAATATTTTGGTCTGGCAGCACACTACAAAATGATTATTACTGGCAGAATTATCTATTTCGTTGCATCAGGTACCAGGGTCTAGAAATCTTGGCTGATCCACACCTGATTCATATTTATTAAGGTTAGTTTTTAAATATTTAGGGAGTAATTATGCCACCCACCGCACTTAACAGCCTCTCTGATGCCACACTACTGGCTGGGCAGAAAACATGCCCATGGCAAAAATTGAACAGTTGCAGCCACACTTCAAGTTTGGATACCCATTAGTTCAAATGATCTTTGATCATGGGCAACAGAGTGCAGTCCAAATACACCACGACCTGCTCTCACAAATTTTGTATAGCTTCACGCCATACCTTGCCCGCTTGGAGGGCACATACTGGCGGAAAATGAGTCTCCCCTTGAACGCAATGAGAGACTCATCAACCGCGACCTCCCTTCCAGGTACATAGGCCTCCATGAATTTGGCCCCAAAGTGATCGATGACTGGCCGTATCTTATACAGACGGTCATGGGCAGGATCACCTCAGAAGGGACATGCTGCATTATCTGAATAAAGCAGACATTTCCGGATGGCCTCAAACCGGGAGCGTGTCATGGCCGTACAGTAAAGTGGGGTCTGGTATAGGACGTCCCCACTCTAGTACAGCCTGACACTGGGTTTTTTGACCAGGCCCATATGCAGCACGAGGCTCCAAAATGTCCTCATTTCGGCTGCACTGACCGGCGCCCAGCCACCGGGCCTGGCCAAAAAGGAGCGAGGGTGTTGAGCAACGAACTGTTGGGCGTACAGATTCGTCTGCTCCACCATCAGATTTACCATTGGGTCACTGAAAAAAATGACAAAAAAAGTCATATTCAGTGTAGACCACTGTGGAAATCTGGATTCCTGATTGGCCTACAAAATCAGGAATCACGGGCTCGTATCGCTCTGGGCTACACCAGACTAGTTCACCGGCAGGGTACTCCGGTGGATTTAACTGGTGGGCCGGGAAACCAGTACGATCCCAAGAGCTGCTAGTACCAGGCTGGGCCACAGGGTCCCTAACATGGCGATCCCCTTGCTTCACCTGACGGCGTCTCCGCCGCCTTGGGGGCTCATCATCATCGCTGGATGATGAGGAGGACGCGGATGACAACAGGAATGTGGGGTCATCATCATCCTCACTGGGACTCTCGGAGTCAGAGGCAAGCTGGGCGTATGCCTCCTCGGCCGAGAACATCCGGCGGGCCATAGAGTGTGTGTCTGCGTGTGTATGTGTGTGTGTGGAAATCTTTATTTTGTGTGTGTGTGTGTGTGTGGGGGCACAGGTGTTCGCGGACTTAACCCTAAAACTAACAGAAAAAAAAACTAACTAAAAAAAGGACAAAAAATTAGAAAAAAAAAAATCGAAACCGCTGATCAACCGTCCGAAGTTGATCAGCGGTGGGGTGTGCGATGCGCTAAGAGTGTCCGGACGCTAAGAGTGCCGGCCACAGTAAGAGTACACAAAAAAATAATAATCCTGCACCCCAAAAAAGTGTGAGGGGGCAAGCGGCAGCACCCCTGGGGGGTCTAGGGTCACACAGCTGTGCTGTGGACCCCAGACACCCTAACTTAGGGTGATGCAATCAAAGTTGAACAAACTAACTTTTCTTTTTTTTCCCTGCCTATCCCAAACTTTCCCTATGTACCTGCTGTTCAGATGTTCAGATGGGGGGTGCTGGGGCACAGATCGGGTCCTGGGTGGCACAGATGGGGTGATGCTGGCACAGACTGACGACACGTGCAGGCAGCTCCACTCTCCTCCGGCTCCGGAACAGAAAAGGAGGAGGAGAGGAGCGCCTGCATCTTTTGAATCTGCCGCCGTCCCACCCACAGACCAATCAGAGGCGATCCTGTCACCATCACCACTCAGGATCGCTGGATGGTGATTGGTGGGGTGAAATCACACTACCATCACCATCCTGTTCCGGGTTATCGGGTCTTCAGAGACCCGAATAACCCGGAAACGCAGAAAACCGCAGGTCTGAATTGACCTGCGGTTTTCTGTGATCGCCGACATGGTGGGGTCACAGGACCCCCCGGCGCATTTAGCCTAGGTGCCTGGTCAATAATTTGAGCAGTCACCGGGTTCCGATCACCGCGCGCCCAGCGGCAGTGATCGGAACCATACATGACGTACCGGTACGTCATGTGTCCTTAAGTACCAAGGACATCATGATGTACCAGTACGTCATGTGTCCTTAAGAGGTTAAGGTGGTTGGTCGGCTTAGAGAATTGCCCAGTATAGCATTCCCAGTATGGAAAGTTTGGCATATTTACTCCACCACTGCTTGATGCCTGCCTTCCAATGCTTTTATGAACCTGTGCTCTGCTAGCATGTTCCTCAAGGTTAGATTCCTGAGTAGCAGACAGTGTATCCCTTCTGCGTTTGGCTGTATATCTCCCACTGCTTCCACCCCGCTGTCTCATGGGCAGGCTTTCACCCTGCTGTCTAACAGGCATGCTTTCACTCTTGCCCCCTGATGACAACATTGCCCTCTCTTCACCTGGCTCTCACATGAGATTGGCTACATCATAATCTACATCTGTTTGGTCGCCTCACTTGTTTTACCCTCACCTGTCTTTTGCGCACATCCCTGACCTCCCACCAGACTGTCATTATAGGTAGTTTCACACCTAGAGGAGTCCACAGCGGACCTCTCCTCCAAGTATGTACTGGCCTGCAACTGCTGACTGTCCTCACAAAGCTTATCCTCACTGAAAAGCAGAGAAGAGCCAGCGACTATCATTACTTGTTTAGCTGAAGGAGCAGCAAAAGCAAGAGGCAGATTTAGGACAGGTGAGAGCCAGTTGCTGGGTCATGCCAACTAAGAGTGGTGTCAGAGGAACTCACTGATTCCTGGCTATGTGTATCTGTTATTACTTGAGATGATGTTGAAGAACGAATCAACCATTCCAGTACAGCTGGATTGTTGGTCAAAACACCACCACTGGATGACAGTGGCAGGTCTGGCCTGTTGCTAAGGCGGCTACCATCCCCCTTCTTCTTCTGCTACTTGTTCTGGTTACAGCAACATTTTTGCCACTGCCCATTCCTTTTGAGGCCCCAGACAACTGTCTGTTGGTCATAGTGTCCAGTAACTGTTTCAGTAAGGTAACAAATTAACTAAGAATGTGGCAGCAGCTGAACAAGATAAACATGGTGATATGTTAGACCGTCTTTTTATACTGTGGCACAGTAATTCTATGTCTAAATTAACAATTTATCTGGGAATGTGGCAGCAGTTCAGCAAGATATACACAGTGATATATTACAATGCCCTTTAATACTGAGGCACAGTAAATCTAGGTATAAAGTAACAGATTAACTAGGATTGTGGCAGCAGTTCAACAAGATGCGCACAGCAATATATTAGACCTCCTTTTAATACCGAGGCACAGTAATTCTATGTATAAAGTAACAGATTAACTTGGAATGTGTCAGCAGTTCACCCAGATGCACACAACAATATATTAGACCTCCCTTTAATACTGAGGCACAGTAATTCGATACATAAAATAATAGATTAACTGGGAATGTGGCAGCAGTTCAATAAAATTCATGCAACAATATATTAGACTGCCCTTTAATATTAAGGCACAATCATTATATGTATAAATGTACAAATTAACTGGGAATGTGGCAGCAGTTCAACAAGATGTACACCGTGATATATTAGAATGCCCCTTAATACTGAGGCACAGTAATTCTATGTATAAAGTAACAGAGTAACTTGGATTGTGGCAGCAGTTAAACAAAATGTACACCACAATATATTAGACCACCCTTTAATACTGAGGCACAGTAATGGGGATGTGGCAGCAGTTCAATAAAATACACAAAATCTGTGTAATTCCACAAAATTGACTTGATGATTTAAAAATCTTTTTTTTTGCATGGAAAAAATCTGCAGCATTTGTAAAATCTCATTCACATGGCTTATACTGTAATCTCGTGCACAAATCTGCAGGTCCCATATGGACTTAGCCTTAAATGGGTTGTCTCACTTCAGCAAATAGTATTTATCATGTAGACAAAGTCAATACAAGCCACTTACTCATTGTCCATATTGGTTCCTTTGCTGGCTTGATACATTTTTACATTACATTATACACTTCTCGTTTCCATGGTTATGACCACCCTGCAATCCAGCAGTGGTGGCCGTGCTTGCACATTATAGGAAAAAGCATCAGACTCTCTGGTGGTAGTACCATAGGAGTACAAATAGGCCTTCCCTTTTTCCTATGGTGTGAAAGCACGTTCACTGCTGTTGGGTTTCAAGTGGTTTTAACCATGGAAACGAGTGTATAATGTGATGCAAAAATTAGTCTTGTCAGCAAAATAAGGAATATCGATAATAACAATAAATTAGTAAGTGCCTTGTATTAACTTTCTCTATGTGATAAATTCCATTTGCTGAAATGAGACAACCCCTTTAACCACCTCAGGACCGCCGTACGCAGGATTGCGTCCTGCCGGCGGTCCTGCTCTTCTGGGTGGACGCATATACGCGTCCTCCCGCGAGAGCCGAGATTTCCTGTGAACGCGCGCACACAGGCGCGCGCGCTCACAGGAACGGAAGGTAAGCGAGTGGATCTCCAGCCTGCCAGCGGCGATCGCTCGCTGGCAGGCTGGAGATACGAATTTTTTAACCCCTAACAGGTATATTAGACGCTGTTTTCATAACAGCATCTAATATACCTCCTACCTGGTCCTCTGGTAGTCCCTTTTCTTAGGATCGACCACCAGAGGACTCAGGTAGCTCAGTACAGTCGCACCAAACACCACACTACACTACACCCCCCCGTCACTTATTAACCCCTTAAAAACCCCTGATCACCCATGATCACCCCATATAAACTCCCTGATCACCCCCCTGTCATTGATCACCGCCCTGTCATTGATCACCCCCCTGTCAGGCTTCGTTCAGACGTCCGTATGATTTTTACGGATCCACGGATACATGGATCGGATCCGCAAAAAGCATACGGACGTCTGAATGGAGCCTTACAGGGGGGTGATCAATGACAGGCGGGTGATCACCCATATACACTCCCTGATCACCCCCTGTCATTGATCACCCCCCTGTCATTAATCACCCCCCTGTAAGGCTCCATTCAGACGTCCGCATGATTTTTACGGATCCATGGATACATGGATCGGATCCGCAAAACACATGCGGATGTCTGAATGGAGCCTTACAGGGGGTGATCAATGACAGGCGGGTGATCACCCATATACACTCCCTGATCACCCCCCTGTCATTGATAACCCCCCTGTAAGGCTCCATTCAGACGTCCGCATGTGTTTTGTGGATCCGATCCATGTATCCATGGATCCGTAAAAATCATGCGGACGTCTGAATGGAGCCTTACAGGGGGGTGATCAATGACAGGCGGGTGATCACCCATATACACTCCCTGATCACCCCCTGTCATTGATCACCCCCCTGTCATTGATCACCCAATCATGCGGATGTCTGAATGGAGCCTTACAGGGGGGGTGATCAGTGACAGGGGGGTGATCACCCTGATCACCCCCTGTCATTGATAACCCCCCTGTAAGGCTCCATTCAGACGTCCGCATGTGTTTTGTGGATCCGATCCATGTATCCATGGATCCGTAAAAAATCATGCGGATGTCTGAATGGAGCCTTACAGGGGGGGTGATCAGTGACGGGGGGTGATCACCCTGATTACCCCCTGTCATTGATAACCCCCCTGCAAGGCTCCATTCAGACGTCCGCATGTGTTTTGCGGATCCGATCCATGGATGGTGATCAGGGAGTCTATATGGGTGATCAGGGAGTCTATATGGGTGATCACCCCCCTGTCATTGATCACCCCCCTGTCATTGATCACCCCCCTGTCATTGATCACCCCCCCCCCCCCCTGGTAAGGCTCCATTCAGACATTTTTTTTGGCACAAGTTAGCGGAAATTTTTGTTTTTTCTTACAAAGTCTCATATTCTACTAACTTGTGTCAAAAAATAAAATCTCACATGGACGCACCATACCCCTCACGGAATCCAAATGCGTAAACATTTTTAGACATTTATATTCCAGACTTCTTCTCACGCTTTAGGGCCCCTAAAAAGCCAGGGCAGTATAAATACCCCACATGTGACCCCATTTCGGAAAGAAGACACCCCAAGGTATTCCGTGAGGGGCATATTGAGTCCATGAAAGATTGAAATTTTTGTCCTAAGTTAGCGGAAAGTGAGACTTTGTGAGAAAAAAACAAAAAAAATCAATATCCGCTAAGGCTACTTTCACACTAGCGTTCGGGTTTCCGTTCGTGAGCTCCGTTTGAAGGAGCTCACGAGCGGACCCGAACGCAGCCGTCCAGCCCTGATGCAGTCTGAATGGAGGCGGATCCGCTCAGACTGTATCAGTCTGGCGGCGTTCAGCCTCCGCTCCGCTCGCCTCCGCACGGACAGGCGGACAGCTGAACGCTGCTTGCAGCGTTCGGGTGTCCGCCTGGCCGTTCGGAGGCGTGCGGATCCGTGCGGATCCGTCCAGACTTTCAATGTAAGTCAATGGGGACGGATCCGTTTGAAGATGCCACAATGTGGCTCAATCTTCAAGCGGATCCGTCCCCCATTGACTTTACATTGAAAGTCTGGACGGATCCGTCCCAGGCTATTTTCACACTTAGCTTTTTTTTGCTAATATAATGCAGATGGATCCGTTCTGAACGGAGCCTCCGTCTGCATTATTATGAGCGGATCCGTTCAGAACGGATCCGCCCGAACGCTAGTGTGAAAGTAGCCTAACTTATGCAAAAAAAATAAAAAATTCTAGGAACTCGCCATGCCCCTCATTGAATACCTTGGGGTGTCTTCTTTCCAAAGTGGGGTCACATGTGGGGTATTTATACTGCCCTGGCTTTTTAGGGGCCCGAAAGTGTGAGAAGAAGTCTGGGATCCAAATGTCTAAAAATGCCCTCCTAAAAGGAATTTGGGCCCCTTTGCGCATCTAGGCGACAAAAAAGTGTCACACATGTGGTATCGCCGTACTCAGGAGAAGTTGGGCAATGTGTTTTCGGGGGTCATTTTACATATACCCATGCTGGGTGAGAGAAATATCTTGGCAAAAGACAACTTTTCCCATTTTTTTATACAAAGTTGGCATTTGACCAAGATATTTTTCTCACCCAGCATGGGTATATGTAAAATGACACACAAAACACATTCCCCAACTTCTCCTGAGTACGGCGATACCACATGTGTGACACTTTTTTGCAGCCAAGGTGGGCAAAGGGGCACATATTCCAAAGTGCACCTTTCGGATTTCGCAGGCCATTTTTTACACATTTTGATTTCAAGGTACTTCTTACACATTTGGGCCCCTAAATTGCCAGGGCAGTATAACTACGCCACAAGTGACCCCATTTTGGAAAGAAGACACCCCAAGGTATTCCGTGAGGGGCAATTTTTTATTTTTTGTCGCAAGTTAGTGGAATATGAGACTTTGTAAGGAAAAAAGAGAAAAAAAAAAATCATCATTTTCCGCTAACTTGTGACAAAAAAATAAAAAAATCTAGGAACTCGCCATGCCCCTCACGGAATACCTTGGGGTTTCTTCTTTCCAAAATGGGGTCACTTATGGCGTAGTTATACTGCCCTGGCAATTTAGGGGCCCAAATGTGTGAGAAGTACCTTGCAATCAAAATGTGTAAAAAATGGCCTGCAAAATATGAAAGGTGCACTTTGGAATATGTGCCCCTTTGCCCACCTTGGCAGCAAAAAAGTGTGACACATCTGGTATCGCCGTACTCAGGAGAAGTTGGGGAATGTGTTTTGGGGTGTCATTTTACATATACCCATGCTGGATTAGAGAAATATCTTGGCAAAAGACAACTTTTCCCATTTTTTTATACAAAGTTGGCATTTGACCAATATATTTTTCTCACCCAGCATATGTATATGTAAAATGACACCCCAAAACACATTCCCCAACTTCTCCTGAGTACGGCGATACCAGATGTGTCACACTTTTTTGCTGCCAAGGTGGGCAAAGGGGCACATATTCCAAAGTGCACCTTTCAGATTTCACCGGTCATTTTTTACACATTTTGATTGCAAAGTTCTTCTCACACATTTGGGCCCCTAAATTGCCAGGGCAGTATAACTACCCCACAAGTGACCCCATTTTGGAAAGAAGACACCCCAAGGTATTCTGTGAGGGGCATGGTGAGTTCCTAGAATTTTTTATTTTTTGTCGCAAGTTAGTGGAATATGAGACTTTGTAAGAAAAAATAAAAAAAATAAAATCATCATCATTTTCCGCTAACTTGTGACAAAAAATAAAAAGTTCTATGAACTCACTATGCCCATCAGCGAATACCTTAGGGTGTCTACTTTCCGAAATGGGGTCATTTGTGCGGGTTTTCTACTGTTTGGGCATTGTAGAACCTCAGGAATCATGACAGGTGCTCAGAAAGTCAGAGCTGTTTCAAAAAGCGGAAATTCACATTTTTGTACCATAGTTTGTAAATGCTATAACTTTTACACAAACCATTTTTTTTTTGGCCAAACATTTTTTTTAATCAAAGACATGTAGAACAATAAATTTGGCGAAAAATTTATATATGGATGTCGTTTTTTTGAAAAATTTTACAGCTGAAAGTGAAAAGTGTCATTTTTTTGCAAAAAAATCGTTACATTTTGATTAATAACAAAAAAAGTAAAAATGTCAGCAGCAATAAAATACCACCAAATGAAAGCTCCATTAGTGAGAAGAAAAGGAGGTAAAATTCATTTGGGTGGTAAGTTGCATGACCGAGCGATAAACGGTGAAAGGAGTGTAGTGCCGAAGTGTAAAAAGTGCTCTGGTCATGAAGGGGGTTTCACCTAGCGGGGCTGAAATGGTTAACCTCCTAAGGACACAGGGTGTACAGGTACACCCTGATGTCCTGGTACCGCGACGGGCGGTGATCGGAACAAGGTGCCTGCTCAAATCATTGAGCAGGCACCCTGGGACAATGCACGGGGGGGGGGGGGGTCCTGTGACTCCCCCGTGTCAGTGATTTCAGCAAACCGCAGGTCAATTCAGACCTGCGGTTTGCTGCGCTTCCGGGTTTTTCGGGTCTATGGGCACCCGATAACCCAGAACAGGATGGTGATCGGTGGTGCGATAATACACCACCAATCACCATCCAGAGATCCTGAGAGGTGATGATGACATCACCTCTCAAGATCGCTTTTGATGACTGCAGGGCCGGCGGCGGTTTAAATTATTGCAGAGCTCCTCTCCTCCTCCTTTTGTGTGTCTGGGAGCGAGAAGAGAGGAGGCTGCATCGATCTCCAGAGCCAGCACGCCCATATCTGCCCAGCACCTCCCTTCTGACCCTCCACAGTGCCATCTGGCACTAAAAGGTATTTACGGAAAGGTTAGGGAGAGGTTAGGTTAGGCAGGGATATTCAGGGAAAGTTTAGTGTGAAAAAAAAAAATTCAGCTGTTGCATCTCCCTAATCAGGTGTCTGGGGTCCACAGCACAGCTGTGTGACTCTAAACCCCCATGGGTGCTGCAACTTGCCCCCTGCCCCCCCTCCACCTTTTTTGGGGTGCAAGCAGTTTATATTTTTCTGCGTACGCTGACTGTGGCCGTACGCTGACTGTG